>NW_026043854.1:744545-1116818 GCF_937001465.1 Orcinus orca | reverse complement strand
GCTGCGATACAGACACGCCGACTGCTTCAGCCAACAGGGACAGCTTGGAGTAAAAGGGAGACTCCTACGTGTCAAAGTACTTGCGTGACGCTGGCCAGAAGCTCAAACATTTAGGGCAGGGCATCAGGGCACTTCGCCGCACGCGGAGCAAGTTTGTTCTCATCTCGCCTCTGAAAGCCGAGTTTAACCAGCTAGGAAGCAAACGTCGGGAAAGGTACTCAGGGTGCCGCCGCTTCAAAATTCTCTCACCAGACAGCCCAAATCGTGTACGCCTCTTTGTATTTTCCATGGGCAGGACAAAATGGTGTCAAACCCGCACGCCTCCAGCTGGGGGTGGGTTGGGGTGGGGTGGGGTGGGGTGGGGGTGGGGGTTGGGCGACGTACACTTTCTCCACGGGAAACAGGCCCACGCCTTCAGTGTGAAAGGCCTCTACGCCTCTCCGCTTTCGCAGCCCAGGCGCAGCCTCAGCTCTGAAAAGCTTCCAGAGCAGGAAGGTCAGAAAACCTTTGAACCACCCAGCAGGTGCAGCACAGAACAAGGGCTTCTCTCTTGGCCTTGAGAACACCCACTGCCCAGCGCTCCTTTGTGTACACACGTGGTGGAGGAAGGGTGCTGCATTCGGCTCCGTGAGAACTTCTCCGGGCCACGTAGTGTGAACGCAAGTAGATGAGCCCTACATCTCATGCCAGTCTCCTGTGCGAGTTGGACAAGGCGAACTCCCTGCTTGAATCCCGGGGTGGGTTAAGTACCCTCCGGGGAAGGATCGTTGCTTGGGACCCCGGGGCTGGTGTCGAGGTGACTGTTCTGTGCATCCACCTCGCAGCTGTTCTCTCTCCGCGGGTTCTCTCCGCCTGCTGCAGCCAAAAGGGACACAGCTTAGGGTAAAGATAAAAACCCGGGGTGTAAACGTTCTTGCCTAGCCCTCGCCCCAAGCACAAGCGTATATGCCTCTGGTCAAAGGCTTTTGCCACAAGCTGAACACGTTTGGTCTCATCTAAGCCTCTGAAGCCCGAGTTCACCCAGCTACGAATCAAACTTCAGGAGAGGTGCTCAGGGTGATGCGGACTGCCAAGCGTTTCACCAGGCAGCCCAGATCGAGTACAAACACTTGTGTTTTAAACGGGCAGAGGAAATGGTGTCAAGAGCGCGCCTCCATCTCCCGGGCGACGTACACGTTCTCTCCACGAGACGCAAGCCCTTCCTCCAGTGTGAAAGGCCTCTACACTCTACACCTCTTGCGCTCGCAGCACGCAGGTGCCACCCGCTCTGAACATCTTCCAAAGGCACAGGGGTCACGCAACGTGTGAACCACCGAGCGCGGGTGCAGCACACACCTAGGTCTTCGCTGTCGGCCTGAGAACACCCACGGCACAGGGCTTCTTTGGTGCACACACGTGGTAGCGGTCGGTGATGCCTTCTGCTCCGTGAAACCTTCTCGGGGACACAGAGCGTGAGCGCACGTAGATTAGCCCTACACCTCATCCCTCTTTCTTGAGTGAGTTGTACTGCTATAAGGCAAAACTCCCTGCTGGAATCTCGGTGTGGCTTAAGTATCCTCCGGGAAGCGATCGCTGCTAGAGACACTGTGCTGCTCTCTAGGATAACGGTCTGTGCCTCCACTGCGCTGCTGTTGTCTCCAAGTCGCTTGCGAAGGCCTTTTCGAAGAGGTTGCTCACAGTGTCGTTTCTTTAGAGCAACCCACAGGCATACGAGGATGCCGGTTCTGTGAAGGAAAATGCTCCCTGCCTCAGCCACTTGGGCGCCGTTTTGTACAGGAAAGGACACTCCGCCTTGGAGGCTCTTCCTTCCGGATTGCCACTCGCACTGGCGATGTCTCCTGAATCTCGCGGGGTTACGGTGCCGTCACAGGGTCCGTATCTCAGGCCTAGAACGGCAGAGCGTCCGGCAGCTTTGAAAGAGACCGTCGGCATTCTTCTGGCCTTCGGGGACGCTCCATGAGGAACAAGCTCCTCAGCAGCGTGCGTCTTTAGATCTTTCATGGCAGAACCTCTGTGGGCGACCTCATTCCTCCCCCCACGTGAGAGACACACACAACCTGCCATTAGGGGGTGGAAGGCTTTAGAGTCCAGCAGCGAGGCTGGCGCTCCCACTCAGCGTTCCTGCACGGAACTGAGCCCGGGTGCGTGAGACCGTGAGAGGGGGCAAAGACAGGCGTACCAGCGAGCTGTTCACGGTGCACGCTGACGCATCACCCTTCAAGCTCACGTTCCTTTCATGGAGAGAACACGAGGCCTTGATTGCGCTTTCCTGTGGTACGTAAACTTTGGTCGCGTCCCCTGGTGGGCACATCGGCTCAGGACTGCCCTGTCCCAAAGGCTCCAGGTGTGGAGCCCGACTGTTGGAGCTCAGCCTCACGTGGCTCTTTCACGGACGAGACCGGCTCGCAATGGGACCGTTCACGAGCTGGGGACCGTGCTGGCTGTTAGGAGTCGGCACACCAAGAGCCCTCCGAGGGAGAGGAGCTGCTGACGTTTGCCAGCACAGTCTCCAATTCCCAACTGCGACCATTCCCTGTAAGAGGCTCCCGAAAGCTTCGACGCAGTTTCTCAGTTAGCTATAAATGGAGGCCAGTCACTTGGCAGACTCCCCCAACGCCCGGCCTCCCAGGCTGCGATACAGACACGCCGACTGCTTCAGCCAACAGGGACAGCTTGGAGTAAAAGGGAGACTCCTACGTGTCAAAGTACTTGCGTGACGCTGGCCAGAAGCTCAAACATTTAGGGCAGGGCATCAGGGCACTTCGCCGCACGCGGAGCAAGTTTGTTCTCATCTCGCCTCTGAAAGCCGAGTTTAACCAGCTAGGAAGCAAACTTCGGGAAAGGTACTCAGGGTGCCGCCGCTTCAAAATTCTCTCACCAGACAGCCCAAATCGTGTACGCCTCTTTGTATTTTCCATGGGCAGGACAAAATGGTGTCAAACCCGCACGCCTCCAGCTGGGGGTGGGTTGGGGTGGGGTGGGGTGGGGTGGGGGTGGGGGTTGGGCGACGTACACTTTCTCCACGGGAAACAGGCCCACGCCTTCAGTGTGAAAGGCCTCTACGCCTCTCCGCTTTCGCAGCCCAGGCGCAGCCTCAGCTCTGAAAAGCTTCCAGAGCAGGAAGGTCAGAAAAACTTTGAACCACCCAGCAGGTGCAGCACAGAACAAGGGCTTCTCTCTTGGCCTTGAGAACACCCACTGCCCAGCGCTCCTTTGTGTACACACGTGGTGGAGGAAGGGTGCTGCATTCGGCTCCGTGAGAACTTCTCCGGGCCACGTAGTGTGAACGCAAGTAGATGAGCCCTACATCTCATGCCAGTCTCCTGTGCGAGTTGGACAAGGCGAACTCCCTGCTTGAATCCCGGGGTGGGTTAAGTACCCTCCGGGGAAGGATCGTTGCTTGGGACCCCGGGGCTGGTGTCGAGGTGACTGTTCTGTGCATCCACCTCGCAGCTGTTCTCTCTCCGCGGGTTCTCTCCGCCTGCTGCAGCCAAAAGGGACACAGCTTAGGGTAAAGATAAAAACCCGGGGTGTAAACGTTCTTGCCTAGCCCTCGCCCCAAGCACAAGCGTATATGCCTCTGGTCAAAGGCTTTCGCCACAAGCTGAACACGTTTGGTCTCATCTAAGCCTCTGAAGCCCGAGTTCACCCAGCTACGAATCAAACTTCAGGAGAGGTGCTCAGGGTGATGCGGACTGCCAAGCGTTTCACCAGGCAGCCCAGATCGAGTACAAACACTTGTGTTTTAAACGGGCAGAGGAAATGGTGTCAAGAGCGCGCCTCCATCTCCCGGGCGACGTACACGTTCTCTCCACGAGACGCAAGCCCTTCCTCCAGTGTGAAAGGCCTCTACACTCTACACCTCTTGCGCTCGCAGCACGCAGGTGCCACCCGCTCTGAACATCTTCCAAAGGCACAGGGGTCACGCAACGTGTGAACCACCGAGCGCGGGTGCAGCACACACCTAGGTCTTCGCTGTCGGCCTGAGAACACCCACGGCACAGGGCTTCTTTGGTGCACACACGTGGTAGCGGTCGGTGATGCCTTCTGCTCCGTGAAACCTTCTCGGGGACACAGAGCGTGAGCGCACGTAGATTAGCCCTACACCTCATCCCTCTTTCTTGAGTGAGTTGTACTGCTATAAGGCAAAACTCCCTGCTGGAATCTCGGTGTGGCTTAAGTATCCTCCGGGAAGCGATCGCTGCTAGAGACACTGTGCTGCTCTCTAGGATAACGGTCTGTGCCTCCACTGCGCTGCTGTTGTCTCCAAGTCGCTTGCGAAGGCCTTTTCGAAGAGGTTGCTCACAGTGTCGTTTCTTTAGAGCAACCCACAGGCATACGAGGATGCCGGTTCTGTGAAGGAAAATGCTCCCTGCCTCAGCCACTTGGGCGCCGTTTTGTACAGGAAAGGACACTCCGCCTTGGAGGCTCTTCCTTCCGGATTGCCACTCGCACTGGCGATGTCTCCTGAATCTCGCGGGGTTACGGTGCCGTCACAGCGTCCGTATCTCAGGCCTAGAACGGCAGAGCGTCCGGCAGCTTTGAAAGAGACCGTCGGCATTCTTCTGGCCTTCGGGGACGCTCCATGAGGAACAAGCTCCTCAGCAGCGTGCGTCTTTAGATCTTTCATGGCAGAACCTCTGTGGGCGACCTCATTCCTCCCCCCACGTGAGAGACACACACAACCTGCCATTAGGGGGTGGAAGGCTTTAGAGTCCAGCAGCGAGGCTGGCGCTCCCACTCAGCGTTCCTGCACGGAACTGAGCCCGGGTGCGTGAGACCGTGAGAGGGGGCAAAGACAGGCGTACCAGCGAGCTGTTCACGGTGCACGCTGACGCATCACCCTTCAAGCTCACGTTCCTTTCATGGAGAGAACACGAGGCCTTGATTGCGCTTTCCTGTGGTACGTAAACTTTGGTCGCGTCCCCTGGTGGGCACATCGGCTCAGGACTGCCCTGTCCCAAAGGCTCCAGGTGTGGAGCCCGACTGTTGGAGCTCAGCCTCACGTGGCTCTTTCACGGACGAGACCGGCTCGCAATGGGACCGTTCACGAGCTGGGGACCGTGCTGGCTGTTAGGAGTCGGCACACCAAGAGCCCTCCGAGGGAGAGGAGCTGCTGACGTTTGCCAGCACAGTCTCCAATTCCCAACTGCGACCATTCCCTGTAAGAGGCTCCCGAAAGCTTCGACGCAGTTTCTCAGTTAGCTATAAATGGAGGCCAGTCACTTGGCAGACTCCCCCAACGCCCGGCCTCCCAGGCTGCGATACAGACACGCCGACTGCTTCAGCCAACAGGGACAGCTTGGAGTAAAAGGGAGACTCCTACGTGTCAAAGTACTTGCGTGACACTGGCCAGAAGCTCAAACATTTAGGGCAGGGCATCAGGGCACTTCGCCGCACGCGGAGCAAGTTTGTTCTCATCTCGCCTCTGAAAGCCGAGTTTAACCAGCTAGGAAGCAAACTTCGGGAAAGGTACTCAGGGTGCCGCCGCTTCAAAATTCTCTCACCAGACAGCCCAAATCGTGTACGCCTCTTTGTATTTTCCATGGGCAGGACAAAATGGTGTCAAACCCGCACGCCTCCAGCTGGGGGTGGGTTGGGGTGGGGTGGGGTGGGGTGGGGGTGGGGGTTGGGCGACGTACACTTTCTCCACGGGAAACAGGCCCACGCCTTCAGTGTGAAAGGCCTCTACGCCTCTCCGCTTTCGCAGCCCAGGCGCAGCCTCAGCTCTGAAAAGCTTCCAGAGCAGGAAGGTCAGAAAAACTTTGAACCACCCAGCAGGTGCAGCACAGAACAAGGGCTTCTCTCTTGGCCTTGAGAACACCCACTGCCCAGCGCTCCTTTGTGTACACACGTGGTGGAGGAAGGGTGCTGCATTCGGCTCCGTGAGAACTTCTCCGGGCCACGTAGTGTGAACGCAAGTAGATGAGCCCTACATCTCATGCCAGTCTCCTGTGCGAGTTGGACAAGGCGAACTCCCTGCTTGAATCCCGGGGTGGGTTAAGTACCCTCCGGGGAAGGATCGTTGCTTGGGACCCCGGGGCTGGTGTCGAGGTGACTGTTCTGTGCATCCACCTCGCAGCTGTTCTCTCTCCGCGGGTTCTCTCCGCCTGCTGCAGCCAAAAGGGACACAGCTTAGGGTAAAGATAAAAACCCGGGGTGTAAACGTTCTTGCCTAGCCCTCGCCCCAAGCACAAGCGTATATGCCTCTGGTCAAAGGCTTTCGCCACAAGCTGAACACGTTTGGTCTCATCTAAGCCTCTGAAGCCCGAGTTCACCCAGCTACGAATCAAACTTCAGGAGAGGTGCTCAGGGTGATGCGGACTGCCAAGCGTTTCACCAGGCAGCCCAGATCGAGTACAAACACTTGTGTTTTAAACGGGCAGAGGAAATGGTGTCAAGAGCGCGCCTCCATCTCCCGGGCGACGTACACGTTCTCTCCACGAGACGCAAGCCCTTCCTCCAGTGTGAAAGGCCTCTACACTCTACACCTCTTGCGCTCGCAGCACGCAGGTGCCACCCGCTCTGAACATCTTCCAAAGGCACAGGGGTCACGCAACGTGTGAACCACCGAGCGCGGGTGCAGCACACACCTAGGTCTTCGCTGTCGGCCTGAGAACACCCACGGCACAGGGCTTCTTTGGTGCACACACGTGGTAGCGGTCGGTGATGCCTTCTGCTCCGTGAAACCTTCTCGGGGACACAGAGCGTGAGCGCACGTAGATTAGCCCTACACCTCATCCCTCTTTCTTGAGTGAGTTGTACTGCTATAAGGCAAAACTCCCTGCTGGAATCTCGGTGTGGCTTAAGTATCCTCCGGGAAGCGATCGCTGCTAGAGACACTGTGCTGCTCTCTAGGATAACGGTCTGTGCCTCCACTGCGCTGCTGTTGTCTCCAAGTCGCTTGCGAAGGCCTTTTCGAAGAGGTTGCTCACAGTGTCGTTTCTTTAGAGCAACCCACAGGCATACGAGGATGCCGGTTCTGTGAAGGAAAATGCTCCCTGCCTCAGCCACTTGGGCGCCGTTTTGTACAGGAAAGGACACTCCGCCTTGGAGGCTCTTCCTTCCGGATTGCCACTCGCACTGGCGATGTCTCCTGAATCTCGCGGGGTTACGGTGCCGTCACAGCGTCCGTATCTCAGGCCTAGAACGGCAGAGCGTCCGGCAGCTTTGAAAGAGACCGTCGGCATTCTTCTGGCCTTCGGGGACGCTCCATGAGGAACAAGCTCCTCAGCAGCGTGCGTCTTTAGATCTTTCATGGCAGAACCTCTGTGGGCGACCTCATTCCTCCCCCCACGTGAGAGACACACACAACCTGCCATTAGGGGGTGGAAGGCTTTAGAGTCCAGCAGCGAGGCTGGCGCTCCCACTCAGCGTTCCTGCACGGAACTGAGCCCGGGTGCGTGAGACCGTGAGAGGGGGCAAAGACAGGCGTACCAGCGAGCTGTTCACGGTGCACGCTGACGCATCACCCTTCAAGCTCACGTTCCTTTCATGGAGAGAACACGAGGCCTTGATTGCGCTTTCCTGTGGTACGTAAACTTTGGTCGCGTCCCCTGGTGGGCACATCGGCTCAGGACTGCCCTGTCCCAAAGGCTCCAGGTGTGGAGCCCGACTGTTGGAGCTCAGCCTCACGTGGCTCTTTCACGGACGAGACCGGCTCGCAATGGGACCGTTCACGAGCTGGGGACCGTGCTGGCTGTTAGGAGTCGGCACACCAAGAGCCCTCCGAGGGAGAGGAGCTGCTGACGTTTGCCAGCACAGTCTCCAATTCCCAACTGCGACCATTCCCTGTAAGAGGCTCCCGAAAGCTTCGACGCAGTTTCTCAGTTAGCTATAAATGGAGGCCAGTCACTTGGCAGACTCCCCCAACGCCCGGCCTCCCAGGCTGCGATACAGACACGCCGACTGCTTCAGCCAACAGGGACAGCTTGGAGTAAAAGGGAGACTCCTACGTGTCAAAGTACTTGCGTGACACTGGCCAGAAGCTCAAACATTTAGGGCAGGGCATCAGGGCACTTCGCCGCACGCGGAGCAAGTTTGTTCTCATCTCGCCTCTGAAAGCCGAGTTTAACCAGCTAGGAAGCAAACTTCGGGAAAGGTACTCAGGGTGCCGCCGCTTCAAAATTCTCTCACCAGACAGCCCAAATCGTGTACGCCTCTTTGTATTTTCCATGGGCAGGACAAAATGGTGTCAAACCCGCACGCCTCCAGCTGGGGGTGGGTTGGGGTGGGGTGGGGTGGGGTGGGGGTGGGGGTTGGGCGACGTACACTTTCTCCATGGGAAACAGGCCCACGCCTTCAGTGTGAAAGGCCTCTACGCCTCTCCGCTTTCGCAGCCCAGGCGCAGCCTCAGCTCTGAAAAGCTTCCAGAGCAGGAAGGTCAGAAAAACTTTGAACCACCCAGCAGGTGCAGCACAGAACAAGGGCTTCTCTCTTGGCCTTGAGAACACCCACTGCCCAGCGCTCCTTTGTGTACACACGTGGTGGAGGAAGGGTGCTGCATTCGGCTCCGTGAGAACTTCTCCGGGCCACGTAGTGTGAACGCAAGTAGATGAGCCCTACATCTCATGCCAGTCTCCTGTGCGAGTTGGACAAGGCGAACTCCCTGCTTGAATCCCGGGGTGGGTTAAGTACCCTCCGGGGAAGGATCGTTGCTTGGGACCCCGGGGCTGGTGTCGAGGTGACTGTTCTGTGCATCCACCTCGCAGCTGTTCTCTCTCCGCGGGTTCTCTCCGCCTGCTGCAGCCAAAAGGGACACAGCTTAGGGTAAAGATAAAAACCCGGGGTGTAAACGTTCTTGCCTAGCCCTCGCCCCAAGCACAAGCGTATATGCCTCTGGTCAAAGGCTTTCGCCACAAGCTGAACACGTTTGGTCTCATCTAAGCCTCTGAAGCCCGAGTTCACCCAGCTACGAATCAAACTTCAGGAGAGGTGCTCAGGGTGATGCGGACTGCCAAGCGTTTCACCAGGCAGCCCAGATCGAGTACAAACACTTGTGTTTTAAACGGGCAGAGGAAATGGTGTCAAGAGCGCGCCTCCATCTCCCGGGCGATGTACACGTTCTCTCCACGAGACGCAAGCCCTTCCTCCAGTGTGAAAGGCCTCTACACTCTACACCTCTTGCGCTCGCAGCACGCAGGTGCCACCCGCTCTGAACATCTTCCAAAGGCACAGGGGTCACGCAACGTGTGAACCACCGAGCGCGGGTGCAGCACACACCTAGGTCTTCGCTGTCGGCCTGAGAACACCCACGGCACAGGGCTTCTTTGGTGCACACACGTGGTAGCGGTCGGTGATGCCTTCTGCTCCGTGAAACCTTCTCGGGGACACAGAGCGTGAGCGCACGTAGATTAGCCCTACACCTCATCCCTCTTTCTTGAGTGAGTTGTACTGCTATAAGGCAAAACTCCCTGCTGGAATCTCGGTGTGGCTTAAGTATCCTCCGGGAAGCGATCGCTGCTAGAGACACTGTGCTGCTCTCTAGGATAACGGTCTGTGCCTCCACTGTGCTGCTGTTGTCTCCAAGTCGCTTGCGAAGGCCTTTTCGAAGAGGTTGCTCACAGTGTCGTTTCTTTAGAGCAACCCACAGGCATACGAGGATGCCGGTTCTGTGAAGGAAAATGCTCCCTGCCTCAGCCACTTGGGCGCCGTTTTGTACAGGAAAGGACACTCCGCCTTGGAGGCTCTTCCTTCCGGATTGCCACTCGCACTGGCGATGTCTCCTGAATCTCGCGGGGTTACGGTGCCGTCACAGGGTCCGTATCTCAGGCCTAGAACGGCAGAGCGTCCGGCAGCTTTGAAAGAGACCGTCGGCATTCTTCTGGCCTTCGGGGACGCTCCATGAGGAACAAGCTCCTCAGCAGCGTGCGTCTTTAGATCTTTCATGGCAGAACCTCTGTGGGCGACCTCATTCCTCCCCCCACGTGAGAGACACACACAACCTGCCATTAGGGGGTGGAAGGCTTTAGAGTCCAGCAGCGAGGCTGGCGCTCCCACTCAGCGTTCCTGCACGGAACTGAGCCCGGGTGCGTGAGACCGTGAGAGGGGGCAAAGACAGGCGTACCAGCGAGCTGTTCACGGTGCACGCTGACGCATCACCCTTCAAGCTCACGTTCCTTTCATGGAGAGAACACGAGGCCTTGATTGCGCTTTCCTGTGGTACGTAAACTTTGGTCGCGTCCCCTGGTGGGCACATCGGCTCAGGACTGCCCTGTCCCAAAGGCTCCAGGTGTGGAGCCCGACTGTTGGAGCTCAGCCTCACGTGGCTCTTTCACGGACGAGACCGGCTCGCAATGGGACCGTTCACGAGCTGGGGACCGTGCTGGCTGTTAGGAGTCGGCACACCAAGAGCCCTCCGAGGGAGAGGAGCTGCTGACGTTTGCCAGCACAGTCTCCAATTCCCAACTGCGACCATTCCCTGTAAGAGGCTCCCGAAAGCTTCGACGCAGTTTCTCAGTTAGCTATAAATGGAGGCCAGTCACTTGGCAGACTCCCCCAACGCCCGGCCTCCCAGGCTGCGATACAGACACGCCGACTGCTTCAGCCAACAAGGACAGCTTGGAGTAAAAGGGAGACTCCTACGTGTCAAAGTACTTGCGTGACGCTGGCCAGAAGCTCAAACATTTAGGGCAGGGCATCAGGGCACTTCGCCGCACGCGGAGCAAGTTTGTTCTCATCTCGCCTCTGAAAGCCGAGTTTAACCAGCTAGGAAGCAAACTTCGGGAAAGGTACTCAGGGTGCCGCCGCTTCAAAATTCTCTCACCAGACAGCCCAAATCGTGTACGCCTCTTTGTATTTTCCATGGGCAGGACAAAATGGTGTCAACCAGCACGCCTCCAGCTGGGGGTGGGTTGGGGTGGGGTGGGGTGGGGTGGGGGTGGGGGTTGGGCGACGTACACTTTCTCCACGGGAAACAGGCCCACGCCTTCAGTGTGAAAGGCCTCTACGCCTCTCCGCTTTCGCAGCCCAGGCGCAGCCTCAGCTCTGAAAAGCTTCCAGAGCAGGAAGGTCAGAAAACCTTTGAACCACCCAGCAGGTGCAGCACAGAACAAGGGCTTCTCTCTTGGCCTTGAGAACACCCACTGCCCAGCGCTCCTTTGTGTACACACGTGGTGGAGGAAGGGTGCTGCATTCGGCTCCGTGAGAACTTCTCCGGGCCACGTAGTGTGAACGCAAGTAGATGAGCCCTACATCTCATGCCAGTCTCCTGTGCGAGTTGGACAAGGCGAACTCCCTGCTTGAATCCCGGGGTGGGTTAAGTACCCTCCGGGGAAGGATCGTTGCTTGGGACCCCGGGGCTGGTGTCGAGGTGACTGTTCTGTGCATCCACCTCGCAGCTGTTCTCTCTCCGCGGGTTCTCTCCGCCTGCTGCAGCCAAAAGGGACACAGCTTAGGGTAAAGATAAAAACCCGGGGTGTAAACGTTCTTGCCTAGCCCTCGCCCCAAGCACAAGCGTATATGCCTCTGGTCAAAGGCTTTCGCCACAAGCTGAACACGTTTGGTCTCATCTAAGCCTCTGAAGCCCGAGTTCACCCAGCTACGAATCAAACTTCAGGAGAGGTGCTCAGGGTGATGCGGACTGCCAAGCGTTTCACCAGGCAGCCCAGATCGAGTACAAACACTTGTGTTTTAAACGGGCAGAGGAAATGGTGTCAAGAGCGCGCCTCCATCTCCCGGGCGACGTACACGTTCTCTCCACGAGACGCAAGCCCTTCCTCCAGTGTGAAAGGCCTCTACACTCTACACCTCTTGCGCTCGCAGCACGCAGGTGCCACCCGCTCTGAACATCTTCCAAAGGCACAGGGGTCACGCAACGTGTGAACCACCGAGCGCGGGTGCAGCACACACCTAGGTCTTCGCTGTCGGCCTGAGAACACCCACGGCACAGGGCTTCTTTGGTGCACACACGTGGTAGCGGTCGGTGATGCCTTCTGCTCCGTGAAACCTTCTCGGGGACACAGAGCGTGAGCGCACGTAGATTAGCCCTACACCTCATCCCTCTTTCTTGAGTGAGTTGTACTGCTATAAGGCAAAACTCCCTGCTGGAATCTCGGTGTGGCTTAAGTATCCTCCGGGAAGCGATCGCTGCTAGAGACACTGTGCTGCTCTCTAGGATAACGGTCTGTGCCTCCACTGCGCTGCTGTTGTCTCCAAGTCGCTTGCGAAGGCCTTTTCGAAGAGGTTGCTCACAGTGTCGTTTCTTTAGAGCAACCCACAGGCATACGAGGATGCCGGTTCTGTGAAGGAAAATGCTCCCTGCCTCAGCCACTTGGGTGCCGTTTTGTACAGGAAAGGACACTCCGCCTTGGAGGCTCTTCCTTCCGGATTGCCACTCGCACTGGCGATGTCTCCTGAATCTCGCGGGGTTACGGTGCCGTCACAGGGTCCGTATCTCAGGCCTAGAACGGCAGAGCGTCCGGCAGCTTTGAAAGAGACCGTCGGCATTCTTCTGGCCTTCGGGGACGCTCCATGAGGAACAAGCTCCTCAGCAGCGTGCGTCTTTAGATCTTTCATGGCAGAACCTCTGTGGGCGACCTCATTCCTCCCCCCACGTGAGAGACACACACAACCTGCCATTAGGGGGTGGAAGGCTTTAGAGTCCAGCAGCGAGGCTGGCGCTCCCACTCAGCGTTCCTGCACGGATCTGAGCCCGGGTGCGTGAGACCGTGAGAGGGGGCAAAGACAGGCGTACCAGCGAGCTGTTCACGGTGCACGCTGACGCATCACCCTTCAAGCTCACGTTCCTTTCATGGAGAGAACACGAGGCCTTGATTGCGCTTTCCTGTGGTACGTAAACTTTGGTCGCGTCCCCTGGTGGGCACATCGGCTCAGGACTGCCCTGTCCCAAAGGCTCCAGGTGTGGAGCCCGACTGTTGGAGCTCAGCCTCACGTGGCTCTTTCACGGACGAGACCGGCTCGCAATGGGACCGTTCACGAGCTGGGGACCGTGCTGGCTGTTAGGAGTCGGCACACCAAGAGCCCTCCGAGGGAGAGGAGCTGCTGACGTTTGCCAGCACAGTCTCCAATTCCCAACTGCAACCATTCCCTGTAAGAGGCTCCCGAAAGCTTCGACGCAGTTTCTCAGTTAGCTATAAATGGAGGCCAGTCACTTGGCAGACTCCCCCAACGCCCGGCCTCCCAGGCTGCGATACAGACACGCCGACTGCTTCAGCCAACAGGGACAGCTTGGAGTAAAAGGGAGACTCCTACGTGTCAAAGTACTTGCGTGACGCTGGCCAGAAGCTCAAACATTTAGGGCAGGGCATCAGGGCACTTCGCCGCACGCGGAGCAAGTTTGTTCTCATCTCGCCTCTGAAAGCCGAGTTTAACCAGCTAGGAAGCAAACTTCGGGAAAGGTACTCAGGGTGCCGCCGCTTCAAAATTCTCTCACCAGACAGCCCAAATCGTGTACGCCTCTTTGTATTTTCCATGGGCAGGACAAAATGGTGTCAAACCCGCACGCCTCCAGCTGGGGGTGGGTTGGGGTGGGGTGGGGTGGGGTGGGGGTGGGGGTTGGGCGACGTACACTTTCTCCACGGGAAACAGGCCCACGCCTTCAGTGTGAAAGGCCTCTACGCCTCTCCGCTTTCGCAGCCCAGGCGCAGCCTCAGCTCTGAAAAGCTTCCAGAGCAGGAAGGTCAGAAAACCTTTGAACCACCCAGCAGGTGCAGCACAGAACAAGGGCTTCTCTCTTGGCCTTGAGAACACCCACTGCCCAGCGCTCCTTTGTGTACACACGTGGTGGAGGAAGGGTGCTGCATTCGGCTCCGTGAGAACTTCTCCGGGCCACGTAGTGTGAACGCAAGTAGATGAGCCCTACATCTCATGCCAGTCTCCTGTGCGAGTTGGACAAGGCGAACTCCCTGCTTGAATCCCGGGGTGGGTTAAGTACCCTCCGGGGAAGGATCGTTGCTTGGGACCCCGGGGCTGGTGTCGAGGTGACTGTTCTGTGCATCCACCTCGCAGCTGTTCTCTCTCCGCGGGTTCTCTCCGCCTGCTGCAGCCAAAAGGGACACAGCTTAGGGTAAAGATAAAAACCCGGGGTGTAAACGTTCTTGCCTAGCCCTCGCCCCAAGCACAAGCGTATATGCCTCTGGTCAAAGGCTTTCGCCACAAGCTGAACACGTTTGGTCTCATCTAAGCCTCTGAAGCCCGAGTTCACCCAGCTACGAATCAAACTTCAGGAGAGGTGCTCAGGGTAATGCGGACTACCAAGCGTTTCACCAGGCAGCCCAGATCGAGTACAAACACTTGTGTTTTAAACGGGCAGAGGAAATGGTGTCAAGAGCGCGCCTCCATCTCCCGGGCGACGTACACGTTCTCTCCACGAGACGCAAGCCCTTCCTCCAGTGTGAAAGGCCTCTACACTCTACACCTCTTGCGCTCGCAGCACGCAGGTGCCACCCGCTCTGAACATCTTCCAAAGGCACAGGGGTCACGCAACGTGTGAACCACCGAGCGCGGGTGCAGCACACACCTAGGTCTTCGCTGTCGGCCTGAGAACACCCACGGCACAGGGCTTCTTTGGTGCACACACGTGGTAGCGGTCGGTGATGCC
This sequence comes from Orcinus orca, assembly GCF_937001465.1. NCBI lineage: Eukaryota > Metazoa > Chordata > Mammalia > Artiodactyla > Delphinidae > Orcinus > Orcinus orca. Next base: position 1,102,258 of record NW_026043854.1, on the reverse strand, counting down.
TTCTGCTCCGTGAAACCTTCTCGGGGACACAGAGCGTGAGCGCACGTAGATTAGCCCTACACCTCATCCCTCTTTCTTGAGTGAGTTGTACTGCTATAAGGCAAAACTCCCTGCTGGAATCTCGGTGTGGCTTAAGTATCCTCCGGGAAGCGATCGCTGCTAGAGACACTGTGCTGCTCTCTAGGATAACGGTCTGTGCCTCCACTGCGCTGCTGTTGTCTCCAAGTCGCTTGCGAAGGCCTTTTCGAAGAGGTTGCTCACAGTGTCGTTTCTTTAGAGCAACCCACAGGCATACGAGGATGCCGGTTCTGTGAAGGAAAATGCTCCCTGCCTCAGCCACTTGGGCGCCGTTTTGTACAGGAAAGGACACTCCGCCTTGGAGGCTCTTCCTTCCGGATTGCCACTCGCACTGGCGATGTCTCCTGAATCTCGCGGGGTTACGGTGCCGTCACAGCGTCCGTATCTCAGGCCTAGAACGGCAGAGCGTCCGGCAGCTTTGAAAGAGACCGTCGGCATTCTTCTGGCCTTCGGGGACGCTCCATGAGGAACAAGCTCCTCAGCAGCGTGCGTCTTTAGATCTTTCATGGCAGAACCTCTGTGGGCGACCTCATTCCTCCCCCCACGTGAGAGACACACACAACCTGCCATTAGGGGGTGGAAGGCTTTAGAGTCCAGCAGCGAGGCTGGCGCTCCCACTCGGCGTTCCTGCACGGAACTGAGCCCGGGTGCGTGAGACCGTGAGAGGGGGCAAAGACAGGCGTACCAGCGAGCTGTTCACGGTGCACGCTGACGCATCACCCTTCAAGCTCACGTTCCTTTCATGGAGAGAACACGAGGCCTTGATTGCGCTTTCCTGTGGTACGTAAACTTTGGTCGCGTCCCCTGGTGGGCACATCGGCTCAGGACTGCCCTGTCCCAAAGGCTCCAGGTGTGGAGCCCGACTGTTGGAGCTCAGCCTCACGTGGCTCTTTCACGGACGAGACCGGCTCGCAATGGGACCGTTCACGAGCTGGGGACCGTGCTGGCTGTTAGGAGTCGGCACACCAAGAGCCCTCCGAGGGAGAGGAGCTGCTGACGTTTGCCAGCACAGTCTCCAATTCCCAACTGCAACCATTCCCTGTAAGAGGCTCCCGAAAGCTTCGACGCAGTTTCTCAGTTAGCTATAAATGGAGGCCAGTCACTTGGCAGACTCCCCCAACGCCCGGCCTCCCAGGCTGCGATACAGACACGCCGACTGCTTCAGCCAACAGGGACAGCTTGGAGTAAAAGGGAGACTCCTACGTGTCAAAGTACTTGCGTGACGCTGGCCAGAAGCTCAAACATTTAGGGCAGGGCATCAGGGCACTTCGCCGCACGCGGAGCAAGTTTGTTCTCATCTCGCCTCTGAAAGCCGAGTTTAACCAGCTAGGAAGCAAACTTCGGGAAAGGTACTCAGGGTGCCGCCGCTTCAAAATTCTCTCACCAGACAGCCCAAATCGTGTACGCCTCTTTGTATTTTCCATGGGCAGGACAAAATGGTGTCAAACCCGCACGCCTCCAGCTGGGGGTGGGTTGGGGTGGGGTGGGGTGGGGTGGGGGTGGGGGTTGGGCGACGTACACTTTCTCCATGGGAAACAGGCCCACGCCTTCAGTGTGAAAGGCCTCTACGCCTCTCCGCTTTCGCAGCCCAGGCGCAGCCTCAGCTCTGAAAAGCTTCCAGAGCAGGAAGGTCAGAAAACCTTTGAACCACCCAGCAGGTGCAGCACAGAACAAGGGCTTCTCTCTTGGCCTTGAGAACACCCACTGCCCAGCGCTCCTTTGTGTACACACGTGGTGGAGGAAGGGTGCTGCATTCGGCTCCGTGAGAACTTCTCCGGGCCACGTAGTGTGAACACAAGTAGATGAGCCCTACATCTCATGCCAGTCTCCTGTGCGAGTTGGACAAGGCGAACTCCCTGCTTGAATCCCGGGGTGGGTTAAGTACCCTCCGGGGAAGGATCGTTGCTTGGGACCCCGGGGCTGGTGTCGAGGTGACTGTTCTGTGCATCCACCTCGCAGCTGTTCTCTCTCCGCGGGTTCTCTCCGCCTGCTGCAGCCAAAAGGGACACAGCTTAGGGTAAAGATAAAAACCCGGGGTGTAAACGTTCTTGCCTAGCCCTCGCCCCAAGCACAAGCGTATATGCCTCTGGTCAAAGGCTTTCGCCACAAGCTGAACACGTTTGGTCTCATCTAAGCCTCTGAAGCCCGAGTTCACCCAGCTACGAATCAAACTTCAGGAGAGGTGCTCAGGGTGATGCGGACTGCCAAGCGTTTCACCAGGCAGCCCAGATCGAGTACAAACACTTGTGTTTTAAACGGGCAGAGGAAATGGTGTCAAGAGCGCGCCTCCATCTCCCGGGCGACGTACACGTTCTCTCCACGAGACGTAAGCCCTTCCTCCAGTGTGAAAGGCCTCTACACTCTACACCTCTTGCGCTCGCAGCACGCAGGTGCCACCCGCTCTGAACATCTTCCAAAGGCACAGGGGTCACGCAACGTGTGAACCACCGAGCGCGGGTGCAGCACACACCTAGGTCTTCGCTGTCGGCCTGAGAACACCCACGGCACAGGGCTTCTTTGGTGCACACACGTGGTAGCGGTCGGTGATGCCTTCTGCTCCGTGAAACCTTCTCGGGGACACAGAGCGTGAGCGCACGTAGATTAGCCCTACACCTCATCCCTCTTTCTTGAGTGAGTTGTACTGCTATAAGGCAAAACTCCCTGCTGGAATCTCGGTGTGGCTTAAGTATCCTCCGGGAAGCGATCGCTGCTAGAGACACTGTGCTGCTCTCTAGGATAACGGTCTGTGCCTCCACTGCGCTGCTGTTGTCTCCAAGTCGCTTGCGAAGGCCTTTTCGAAGAGGTTGCTCACAGTGTCGTTTCTTTAGAGCAACCCACAGGTATACGAGGATGCCAGTTCTGTGAAGGAAAATGCTCCCTGCCTCAGCCACTTGGGCGCCGTTTTGTACAGGAAAGGACACTCCGCCTTGGAGGCTCTTCCTTCCGGATTGCCACTCGCACTGGCGATGTCTCCTGAATCTCGCGGGGTTACGGTGCCGTCACAGGGTCCGTATCTCAGGCCTAGAACGGCAGAGCGTCCGGCAGCTTTGAAAGAGACCGTCGGCATTCTTCTGGCCTTCGGGGACGCTCCATGAGGAACAAGCTCCTCAGCAGCGTGCGTCTTTAGATCTTTCATGGCAGAACCTCTGTGGGCGACCTCATTCCTCCCCCCACGTGAGAGACACACACAACCTGCCATTAGGGGGTGGAAGGCTTTAGAGTCCAGCAGCGAGGCTGCGCTCCCACTCAGCGTTCCTGCACGGAACTGAGCCCGGGTGCGTGAGACCGTGAGAGGGGGCAAAGACAGGCGTACCAGCGAGCTGTTCACGGTGCACGCTGACGCATCACCCTTCAAGCTCACGTTCCTTTCATGGAGAGAACACGAGGCCTTGATTGCGCTTTCCTGTGGTACGTAAACTTTGGTCGCGTCCCCTGGTGGGCACATCGGCTCAGGACTGCCCTGTCCCAAAGGCTCCAGGTGTGGAGCCCGACTGTTGGAGCTCAGCCTCACGTGGCTCTTTCACGGACGAGACCGGCTCGCAATGGGACCGTTCACGAGCTGGGGACCGTGCTGGCTGTTAGGAGTCGGCACACCAAGAGCCCTCCGAGGGAGAGGAGCTGCTGACGTTTGCCAGCACAGTCTCCAATTCCCAACTGCGACCATTCCCTGTAAGAGGCTCCCGAAAGCTTCGACGCAGTTTCTCAGTTAGCTATAAATGGAGGCCAGTCACTTGGCAGACTCCCCCAATGCCCGGCCTCCCAGGCTGCGATACAGACACGCCGACTGCTTCAGCCAACAGGGACAGCTTGGAGTAAAAGGGAGACTCCTACGTGTCAAAGTACTTGCGTGACGCTGGCCAGAAGCTCAAACATTTAGGGCAGGGCATCAGGGCACTTCGCCGCACGCGGAGCAAGTTTGTTCTCATCTCGCCTCTGAAAGCCGAGTTTAACCAGCTAGGAAGCAAACTTCGGGAAAGGTACTCAGGGTGCCGCCGCTTCAAAATTCTCTCACCAGACAGCCCAAATCGTGTACGCCTCTTTGTATTTTCCATGGGCAGGACAAAATGGTGTCAACCCGCACGCCTCCAGCTGGGGGTGGGTTGGGGTGGGGTGGGGTGGGGTGGGGGTGGGGGTTGGGCGACGTACACTTTCTCCACGGGAAACAGGCCCACGCCTTCAGTGTGAAAGGCCTCTACGCCTCTCCGCTTTCGCAGCCCAGGCGCAGCCTCAGCTCTGAAAAGCTTCCAGAGCAGGAAGGTCAGAAAACCTTTGAACCACCCAGCAGGTGCAGCACAGAACAAGGGCTTCTCTCTTGGCCTTGAGAACACCCACTGCCCAGCGCTCCTTTGTGTACACACGTGGTGGAGGAAGGGTGCTGCATTCGGCTCCGTGAGAACTTCTCCGGGCCACGTAGTGTGAACGCAAGTAGATGAGCCCTACATCTCATGCCAGTCTCCTGTGCGAGTTGGACAAGGCGAACTCCCTGCTTGAATCCCGGGGTGGGTTAAGTACCCTCCGGGGAAGGATCGTTGCTTGGGACCCCGGGGCTGGTGTCGAGGTGACTGTTCTGTGCATCCACCTCGCAGCTGTTCTCTCTCCGCGGGTTCTCTCCGCCTGCTGCAGCCAAAAGGGACACAGCTTAGGGTAAAGATAAAAACCCGGGGTGTAAACGTTCTTGCCTAGCCCTCGCCCCAAGCACAAGCGTATATGCCTCTGGTCAAAGGCTTTCGCCACAAGCTGAACACGTTTGGTCTCATCTAAGCCTCTGAAGCCCGAGTTCACCCAGCTACGAATCAAACTTCAGGAGAGGTGCTCAGGGTGATGCGGACTGCCAAGCGTTTCACCAGGCAGCCCAGATCGAGTACAAACACTTGTGTTTTAAACGGGCAGAGGAAATGGTGTCAAGAGCGCGCCTCCATCTCCCGGGCGACGTACACGTTCTCTCCACGAGACGTAAGCCCTTCCTCCAGTGTGAAAGGCCTCTACACTCTACACCTCTTGCGCTCGCAGCACGCAGGTGCCACCCGCTCTGAACATCTTCCAAAGGCACAGGGGTCACGCAACGTGTGAACCACCGAGCGCGGGTGCAGCACACACCTAGGTCTTCGCTGTCGGCCTGAGAACACCCACGGCACAGGGCTTCTTTGGTGCACACACGTGGTAGCGGTCGGTGATGCCTTCTGCTCCGTGAAACCTTCTCGGGGACACAGAGCGTGAGCGCACGTAGATTAGCCCTACACCTCATCCCTCTTTCTTGAGTGAGTTGTACTGCTATAAGGCAAAACTCCCTGCTGGAATCTCGGTGTGGCTTAAGTATCCTCCGGGAAGCGATCGCTGCTAGAGACACTGTGCTGCTCTCTAGGATAACGGTCTGTGCCTCCACTGCGCTGCTGTTGTCTCCAAGTCGCTTGCGAAGGCCTTTTCGAAGAGGTTGCTCACAGTGTCGTTTCTTTAGAGCAACCCACAGGTATACGAGGATGCCGGTTCTGTGAAGGAAAATGCTCCCTGCCTCAGCCACTTGGGCGCCGTTTTGTACAGGAAAGGACACTCCGCCTTGGAGGCTCTTCCTTCCGGATTGCCACTCGCACTGGCGATGTCTCCTGAATCTCGCGGGGTTACGGTGCCGTCACAGGGTCCGTATCTCAGGCCTAGAACGGCAGAGCGTCCGGCAGCTTTGAAAGAGACGGTCGGCATTCTTCTGGCCTTCGGGGACGCTCCATGAGGAACAAGCTCCTCAGCAGCGTGCGTCTTTAGATCTTTCATGGCAGAACCTCTGTGGGCGACCTCATTCCTCCCCCCACGTGAGAGACACACACAACCTGCCATTAGGGGGTGGAAGGCTTTAGAGTCCAGCAGCGAGGCTGCGCTCCCACTCAGCGTTCCTGCACGGAACTGAGCCCGGGTGCGTGAGACCGTGAGAGGGGGCAAAGACAGGCATACCAGCGAGCTGTTCACGGTGCACGCTGACGCATCACCCTTCAAGCTCACGTTCCTTTCATGGAGAGAACACGAGGCCTTGATTGCGCTTTCCTGTGGTACGTAAACTTTGGTCGCGTCCCCTGGTGGGCACATCGGCTCAGGACTGCCCTGTCCCAAAGGCTCCAGGTGTGGAGCCCGACTGTTGGAGCTCAGCCTCACGTGGCTCTTTCACGGACGAGACCGGCTCGCAATGGGACCGTTCACGAGCTGGGGACCGTGCTGGCTGTTAGGAGTCGGCACACCAAGAGCCCTCCGAGGGAGAGGAGCTGCTGACGTTTGCCAGCACAGTCTCCAATTCCCAACTGCGACCATTCCCTGTAAGAGGCTCCCGAAAGCTTCGACGCAGTTTCTCAGTTAGCTATAAATGGAGGCCAGTCACTTGGCAGACTCCCCCAACGCCCGGCCTCCCAGGCTGCGATACAGACACGCCGACTGCTTCAGCCAACAGGGACAGCTTGGAGTAAAAGGGAGACTCCTACGTGTCAAAGTACTTGCGTGACGCTGGCCAGAAGCTCAAACATTTAGGGCAGGGCATCAGGGCACTTCGCCGCACGCGGAGCAAGTTTGTTCTCATCTCGCCTCTGAAAGCCGAGTTTAACCAGCTAGGAAGCAAACTTCGGGAAAGGTACTCAGGGTGCCGCCGCTTCAAAATTCTCTCACCAGACAGCCCAAATCGTGTACGCCTCTTTGTATTTTCCATGGGCAGGACAAAATGGTGTCAAACCCGCACGCCTCCAGCTGGGGGTGGGTTGGGGTGGGGTGGGGTGGGGTGGGGGTGGGGGTTGGGCGACGTACACTTTCTCCATGGGAAACAGGCCCACGCCTTCAGTGTGAAAGGCCTCTACGCCTCTCCGCTTTCGCAGCCCAGGCGCAGCCTCAGCTCTGAAAAGCTTCCAGAGCAGGAAGGTCAGAAAACCTTTGAACCACCCAGCAGGTGCAGCACAGAACAAGGGCTTCTCTCTTGGCCTTGAGAACACCCACTGCCCAGGGCTCCTTTGTGTACACACGTGGTGGAGGAAGGGTGCTGCATTCGGCTCCGTGAGAACTTCTCCGGGCCACGTAGTGTGAACGCAAGTAGATGAGCCCTACATCTCATGCCAGTCTCCTGTGCGAGTTGGACAAGGCGAACTCCCTGCTTGAATCCCGGGGTGGGTTAAGTACCCTCCGGGGAAGGATCGTTGCTTGGGACCCCGGGGCTGGTGTCGAGGTGACTGTTCTGTGCATCCACCTCGCAGCTGTTCTCTCTCCGCGGGTTCTCTCCGCCTGCTGCAGCCAAAAGGGACACAGCTTAGGGTAAAGATAAAAACCCGGGGTGTAAACGTTCTTGCCTAGCCCTCGCCCCAAGCACAAGCGTATATGCCTCTGGTCAAAGGCTTTCGCCACAAGCTGAACACGTTTGGTCTCATCTAAGCCTCTGAAGCCCGAGTTCACCCAGCTACGAATCAAACTTCAGGAGAGGTGCTCAGGGTAATGCGGACTGCCAAGCGTTTCACCAGGCAGCCCAGATCGAGTACAAACACTTGTGTTTTAAACGGGCAGAGGAAATGGTGTCAAGAGCGCGCCTCCATCTCCCGGGCGACGTACACGTTCTCTCCACGAGACGCAAGCCCTTCCTCCAGTGTGAAAGGCCTCTACACTCTACACCTCTTGCGCTCGCAGCACGCAGGTGCCACCCGCTCTGAACATCTTCCAAAGGCACAGGGGTCACGCAACGTGTGAACCACCGAGCGCGGGTGCAGCACACACCTAGGTCTTCGCTGTCGGCCTGAGAACACCCACGGCACAGGGCTTCTTTGGTGCACACACGTGGTAGCGGTCGGTGATGCCTTCTGCTCCGTGAAACCTTCTCGGGGACACAGAGCGTGAGCGCACGTAGATTAGCCCTACACCTCATCCCTCTTTCTTGAGTGAGTTGTACTGCTATAAGGCAAAACTCCCTGCTGGAATCTCGGTGTGGCTTAAGTATCCTCCGGGAAGCGATCGCTGCTAGAGACACTGTGCTGCTCTCTAGGATAACGGTCTGTGCCTCCACTGCGCTGCTGTTGTCTCCAAGTCGCTTGCGAAGGCCTTTTCGAAGAGGTTGCTCACAGTGTCGTTTCTTTAGAGCAACCCACAGGCATACGAGGATGCCGGTTCTGTGAAGGAAAATGCTCCCTGCCTCAGCCACTTGGGCGCCGTTTTGTACAGGAAAGGACACTCCGCCTTGGAGGCTCTTCCTTCCGGATTGCCACTCGCACTGGCGATGTCTCCTGAATCTCGCGGGGTTACGGTGCCGTCACAGCGTCCGTATCTCAGGCCTAGAACGGCAGAGCGTCCGGCAGCTTTGAAAGAGACCGTCGGCATTCTTCTGGCCTTCGGGGACGCTCCATGAGGAACAAGCTCCTCAGCAGCGTGCGTCTTTAGATCTTTCATGGCAGAACCTCTGTGGGCGACCTCATTCCTCCCCCCACGTGAGAGACACACACAACCTGCCATTAGGGGGTGGAAGGCTTTAGAGTCCAGCAGCGAGGCTGGCGCTCCCACTCAGCGTTCCTGCACGGAACTGAGCCCGGGTGCGTGAGACCGTGAGAGGGGGCAAAGACAGGCGTACCAGCGAGCTGTTCACGGTGCACGCTGACGCATCACCCTTCAAGCTCACGTTCCTTTCATGGAGAGAACACGAGGCCTTGATTGCGCTTTCCTGTGGTACGTAAACTTTGGTCGCGTCCCCTGGTGGGCACATCGGCTCAGGACTGCCCTGTCCCAAAGGCTCCAGGTGTGGAGCCCGACTGTTGGAGCTCAGCCTCACGTGGCTCTTTCACGGACGAGACCGGCTCGCAATGGGACCGTTCACGAGCTGGGGACCGTGCTGGCTGTTAGGAGTCGGCACACCAAGAGCCCTCCGAGGGAGAGGAGCTGCTGACGTTTGCCAGCACAGTCTCCAATTCCCAACTGCAACCATTCCCTGTAAGAGGCTCCCGAAAGCTTCGACGCAGTTTCTCAGTTAGCTATAAATGGAGGCCAGTCACTTGGCAGACTCCCCCAACGCCCGGCCTCCCAGGCTGCGATACAGACACGCCGACTGCTTCAGCCAACAGGGACAGCTTGGAGTAAAAGGGAGACTCCTACGTGTCAAAGTACTTGCGTGACGCTGGCCAGAAGCTCAAACATTTAGGGCAGGGCATCAGGGCACTTCGCCGCACGCGGAGCAAGTTTGTTCTCATCTCGCCTCTGAAAGCCGAGTTTAACCAGCTAGGAAGCAAACTTCGGGAAAGGTACTCAGGGTGCCGCCGCTTCAAAATTCTCTCACCAGACAGCCCAAATCGTGTACGCCTCTTTGTATTTTCCATGGGCAGGACAAAATGGTGTCAAACCCGCACGCCTCCAGCTGGGGGTGGGTTGGGGTGGGGTGGGGTGGGGTGGGGGTGGGGGTTGGGCGACGTACACTTTCTCCACGGGAAACAGGCCCACGCCTTCAGTGTGAAAGGCCTCTACGCCTCTCCGCTTTCGCAGCCCAGGCGCAGCCTCAGCTCTGAAAAGCTTCCAGAGCAGGAAGGTCAGAAAACCTTTGAACCACCCAGCAGGTGCAGCACAGAACAAGGGCTTCTCTCTTGGCCTTGAGAACACCCACTGCCCAGCGCTCCTTTGTGTACACACGTGGTGGAGGAAGGGTGCTGCATTCGGCTCCGTGAGAACTTCTCCGGGCCACGTAGTGTGAACGCAAGTAGATGAGCCCTACATCTCATGCCAGTCTCCTGTGCGAGTTGGACAAGGCGAACTCCCTGCTTGAATCCCGGGGTGGGTTAAGTACCCTCCGGGGAAGGATCGTTGCTTGGGACCCCGGGGCTGGTGTCGAGGTGACTGTTCTGTGCATCCACCTCGCAGCTGTTCTCTCTCCGCGGGTTCTCTCCGCCTGCTGCAGCCAAAAGGGACACAGCTTAGGGTAAAGATAAAAACCCGGGGTGTAAACGTTCTTGCCTAGCCCTCGCCCCAAGCACAAGCGTATATGCCTCTGGTCAAAGGCTTTCGCCACAAGCTGAACACGTTTGGTCTCATCTAAGCCTCTGAAGCCCGAGTTCACCCAGCTACGAATCAAACTTCAGGAGAGGTGCTCAGGGTGATGCGGACTGCCAAGCGTTTCACCAGGCAGCCCAGATCGAGTACAAACACTTGTGTTTTAAACGGGCAGAGGAAATGGTGTCAAGAGCGCGCCTCCATCTCCCGGGCGACGTACACGTTCTCTCCACGAGACGTAAGCCCTTCCTCCAGTGTGAAAGGCCTCTACACTCTACACCTCTTGCGCTCGCAGCACGCAGGTGCCACCCGCTCTGAACATCTTCCAAAGGCACAGGGGTCACGCAACGTGTGAACCACCGAGCGCGGGTGCAGCACACACCTAGGTCTTCGCTGTCGGCCTGAGAACACCCACGGCACAGGGCTTCTTTGGTGCACACACGTGGTAGCGGTCGGTGATGCCTTCTGCTCCGTGAAACCTTCTCGGGGACACAGAGCGTGAGCGCACGTAGATTAGCCCTACACCTCATCCCTCTTTCTTGAGTGAGTTGTACTGCTATAAGGCAAAACTCCCTGCTGGAATCTCGGTGTGGCTTAAGTATCCTCCGGGAAGCGATCGCTGCTAGAGACACTGTGCTGCTCTCTAGGATAACGGTCTGTGCCTCCACTGCGCTGCTGTTGTCTCCAAGTCGCTTGCGAAGGCCTTTTCGAAGAGGTTGCTCACAGTGTCGTTTCTTTAGAGCAACCCACAGGTATACGAGGATGCCGGTTCTGTGAAGGAAAATGCTCCCTGCCTCAGCCACTTGGGCGCCGTTTTGTACAGGAAAGGACACTCCGCCTTGGAGGCTCTTCCTTCCGGATTGCCACTCGCACTGGCGATGTCTCCTGAATCTCGCGGGGTTACGGTGCCGTCACAGGGTCCGTATCTCAGGCCTAGAACGGCAGAGCGTCCGGCAGCTTTGAAAGAGACCGTCGGCATTCTTCTGGCCTTCGGGGACGCTCCATGAGGAACAAGCTCCTCAGCAGCGTGCGTCTTTAGATCTTTCATGGCAGAACCTCTGTGGGCGACCTCATTCCTCCCCCCACGTGAGAGACACACACAACCTGCCATTAGGGGGTGGAAGGCTTTAGAGTCCAGCAGCGAGGCTGCGCTCCCACTCAGCGTTCCTGCACGGAACTGAGCCCGGGTGCGTGAGACCGTGAGAGGGGGCAAAGACAGGCGTACCAGCGAGCTGTTCACGGTGCACGCTGACGCATCACCCTTCAAGCTCACGTTCCTTTCATGGAGAGAACACGAGGCCTTGATTGCGCTTTCCTGTGGTACGTAAACTTTGGTCGCGTCCCCTGGTGGGCACATCGGCTCAGGACTGCCCTGTCCCAAAGGCTCCAGGTGTGGAGCCCGACTGTTGGAGCTCAGCCTCACGTGGCTCTTTCACGGACGAGACCGGCTCGCAATGGGACCGTTCACGAGCTGGGGACCGTGCTGGCTGTTAGGAGTCGGCACACCAAGAGCCCTCCGAGGGAGAGGAGCTGCTGACGTTTGCCAGCACAGTCTCCAATTCCCAACTGCGACCATTCCCTGTAAGAGGCTCCCGAAAGCTTCGACGCAGTTTCTCAGTTAGCTATAAATGGAGGCCAGTCACTTGGCAGACTCCCCCAACGCCCGGCCTCCCAGGCTGCGATACAGACACGCCGACTGCTTCAGCCAACAGGGACAGCTTGGAGTAAAAGGGAGACTCCTACGTGTCAAAGTACTTGCGTGACGCTGGCCAGAAGCTCAAACATTTAGGGCAGGGCATCAGGGCACTTCGCCGCACGCGGAGCAAGTTTGTTCTCATCTCGCCTCTGAAAGCCGAGTTTAACCAGCTAGGAAGCAAACTTCGGGAAAGGTACTCAGGGTGCCGCCGCTTCAAAATTCTCTCACCAGACAGCCCAAATCGTGTACGCCTCTTTGTATTTTCCATGGGCAGGACAAAATGGTGTCAACCCGCACGCCTCCAGCTGGGGGTGGGTTGGGGTGGGGTGGGGTGGGGTGGGGGTGGGGGTTGGGCGACGTACACTTTCTCCACGGGAAACAGGCCCACGCCTTCAGTGTGAAAGGCCTCTACGCCTCTCCGCTTTCGCAGCCCAGGCGCAGCCTCAGCTCTGAAAAGCTTCCAGAGCAGGAAGGTCAGAAAACCTTTGAACCACCCAGCAGGTGCAGCACAGAACAAGGGCTTCTCTCTTGGCCTTGAGAACACCCACTGCCCAGCGCTCCTTTGTGTACACACGTGGTGGAGGAAGGGTGCTGCATTCGGCTCCGTGAGAACTTCTCCGGGCCACGTAGTGTGAACGCAAGTAGATGAGCCCTACATCTCATGCCAGTCTCCTGTGCGAGTTGGACAAGGCGAACTCCCTGCTTGAATCCCGGGGTGGGTTAAGTACCCTCCGGGGAAGGATCGTTGCTTGGGACCCCGGGGCTGGTGTCGAGGTGACAGTTCTGTGCATCCACCTCGCAGCTGTTCTCTCTCCGCGGGTTCTCTCCGCCTGCTGCAGCCAAAAGGGACACAGCTTAGGGTAAAGATAAAAACCCGGGGTGTAAACGTTCTTGCCTAGCCCTCGCCCCAAGCACAAGCGTATATGCCTCTGGTCAAAGGCTTTCGCCACAAGCTGAACACGTTTGGTCTCATCTAAGCCTCTGAAGCCCGAGTTCACCCAGCTACGAATCAAACTTCAGGAGAGGTGCTCAGGGTGATGCGGACTGCCAAGCGTTTCACCAGGCAGCCCAGATCGAGTACAAACACTTGTGTTTTAAACGGGCAGAGGAAATGGTGTCAAGAGCGCGCCTCCATCTCCCGGGCGACGTACACGTTCTCTCCACGAGACGTAAGCCCTTCCTCCAGTGTGAAAGGCCTCTACACTCTACACCTCTTGCGCTCGCAGCACGCAGGTGCCACCCGCTCTGAACATCTTCCAAAGGCACAGGGGTCACGCAACGTGTGAACCACCGAGCGCGGGTGCAGCACACACCTAGGTCTTCGCTGTCGGCCTGAGAACACCCACGGCACAGGGCTTCTTTGGTGCACACACGTGGTAGCGGTCGGTGATGCCTTCTGCTCCGTGAAACCTTCTCGGGGACACAGAGCGTGAGCGCACGTAGATTAGCCCTACACCTCATCCCTCTTTCTTGAGTGAGTTGTACTGCTATAAGGCAAAACTCCCTGCTGGAATCTCGGTGTGGCTTAAGTATCCTCCGGGAAGCGATCGCTGCTAGAGACACTGTGCTGCTCTCTAGGATAACGGTCTGTGCCTCCACTGCGCTGCTGTTGTCTCCAAGTCGCTTGCGAAGGCCTTTTCGAAGAGGTTGCTCACAGTGTCGTTTCTTTAGAGCAACCCACAGGCATACGAGGATGCCGGTTCTGTGAAGGAAAATGCTCCCTGCCTCAGCCACTTGGGCGCCGTTTTGTACAGGAAAGGACACTCCGCCTTGGAGGCTCTTCCTTCCGGATTGCCACTCGCACTGGCGATGTCTCCTGAATCTCGCGGGGTTACGGTGCCGTCACAGGGTCCGTATCTCAGGCCTAGAACGGCAGAGCGTCCGGCAGCTTTGAAAGAGACCGTCGGCATTCTTCTGGCCTTCGGGGACGCTCCATGAGGAACAAGCTCCTCAGCAGCGTGCGTCTTTAGATCTTTCATGGCAGAACCTCTGTGGGCGACCTCATTCCTCCCCCCACGTGAGAGACACACACAACCTGCCATTAGGGGGTGGAAGGCTTTAGAGTCCAGCAGCGAGGCTGCGCTCCCACTCAGCGTTCCTGCACGGAACTGAGCCCGGGTGCGTGAGACCGTGAGAGGGGGCAAAGACAGGCGTACCAGCGAGCTGTTCACGGTGCACGCTGACGCATCACCCTTCAAGCTCACGTTCCTTTCATGGAGAGAACACGAGGCCTTGATTGCGCTTTCCTGTGGTACGTAAACTTTGGTCGCGTCCCCTGGTGGGCACATCGGCTCAGGACTGCCCTGTCCCAAAGGCTCCAGGTGTGGAGCCCGACTGTTGGAGCTCAGCCTCACGTGGCTCTTTCACGGACGAGACCGGCTCGCAATGGGACCGTTCACGAGCTGGGGACCGTGCTGGCTGTTAGGAGTCGGCACACCAAGAGCCCTCCGAGGGAGAGGAGCTGCTGACGTTTGCCAGCACAGTCTCCAATTCCCAACTGCGACCATTCCCTGTAAGAGGCTCCCGAAAGCTTCGACGCAGTTTCTCAGTTAGCTATAAATGGAGGCCAGTCACTTGGCAGACTCCCCCAACGCCCGGCCTCCCAGGCTGCGATACAGACACGCCGACTGCTTCAGCCAACAGGGACAGCTTGGAGTAAAAGGGAGACTCCTACGTGTCAAAGTACTTGCGTGACGCTGGCCAGAAGCTCAAACATTTAGGGCAGGGCATCAGGGCACTTCGCCGCACGCGGAGCAAGTTTGTTCTCATCTCGCCTCTGAAAGCCGAGTTTAACCAGCTAGGAAGCAAACTTCGGGAAAGGTACTCAGGGTGCCGCCGCTTCAAAATTCTCTCACCAGACAGCCCAAATCGTGTACGCCTCTTTGTATTTTCCATGGGCAGGACAAAATGGTGTCAAACCCGCACGCCTCCAGCTGGGGGTGGGTTGGGGTGGGGTGGGGTGGGGTGGGGGTGGGGGTTGGGCGACGTACACTTTCTCCATGGGAAACAGGCCCACGCCTTCAGTGTGAAAGGCCTCTACGCCTCTCCGCTTTCGCAGCCCAGGCGCAGCCTCAGCTCTGAAAAGCTTCCAGAGCAGGAAGGTCAGAAAACCTTTGAACCACCCAGCAGGTGCAGCACAGAACAAGGGCTTCTCTCTTGGCCTTGAGAACACCCACTGCCCAGGGCTCCTTTGTGTACACACGTGGTGGAGGAAGGGTGCTGCATTCGGCTCCGTGAGAACTTCTCCGGGCCACGTAGTGTGAACGCAAGTAGATGAGCCCTACATCTCATGCCAGTCTCCTGTGCGAGTTGGACAAGGCGAACTCCCTGCTTGAATCCCGGGGTGGGTTAAGTACCCTCCGGGGAAGGATCGTTGCTTGGGACCCCGGGGCTGGTGTCGAGGTGACTGTTCTGTGCATCCACCTCGCAGCTGTTCTCTCTCCGCGGGTTCTCTCCGCCTGCTGCAGCCAAAAGGGACACAGCTTAGGGTAAAGATAAAAACCCGGGGTGTAAACGTTCTTGCCTAGCCCTCGCCCCAAGCACAAGCGTATATGCCTCTGGTCAAAGGCTTTCGCCACAAGCTGAACACGTTTGGTCTCATCTAAGCCTCTGAAGCCCGAGTTCACCCAGCTACGAATCAAACTTCAGGAGAGGTGCTCAGGGTGATGCGGACTGCCAAGCGTTTCACCAGGCAGCCCAGATCGAGTACAAACACTTGTGTTTTAAACGGGCAGAGGAAATGGTGTCAAGAGCGCGCCTCCATCTCCCGGGCGATGTACACGTTCTCTCCACGAGACGTAAGCCCTTCCTCCAGTGTGAAAGGCCTCTACACTCTACACCTCTTGCGCTCGCAGCACGCAGGTGCCACCCGCTCTGAACATCTTCCAAAGGCACAGGGGTCACGCAACGTGTGAACCACCGAGCGCGGGTGCAGCACACACCTAGGTCTTCGCTGTCGGCCTGAGAACACCCACGGCACAGGGCTTCTTTGGTGCACACACGTGGTAGCGGTCGGTGATGCCTTCTGCTCCGTGAAACCTTCTCGGGGACACAGAGCGTGAGCGCACGTAGATTAGCCCTACACCTCATCCCTCTTTCTTGAGTGAGTTGTACTGCTATAAGGCAAAACTCCCTGCTGGAATCTCGGTGTGGCTTAAGTATCCTCCGGGAAGCGATCGCTGCTAGAGACACTGTGCTGCTCTCTAGGATAACGGTCTGTGCCTCCACTGTGCTGCTGTTGTCTCCAAGTCGCTTGCGAAGGCCTTTTCGAAGAGGTTGCTCACAGTGTCGTTTCTTTAGAGCAACCCACAGGCATACGAGGATGCCGGTTCTGTGAAGGAAAATGCTCCCTGCCTCAGCCACTTGGGCGCCGTTTTGTACAGGAAAGGACACTCCGCCTTGGAGGCTCTTCCTTCCGGATTGCCACTCGCACTGGCGATGTCTCCTGAATCTCGCGGGGTTACGGTGCCGTCACAGGGTCCGTATCTCAGGCCTAGAACGGCAGAGCGTCCGGCAGCTTTGAAAGAGACCGTCGGCATTCTTCTGGCCTTCGGGGACGCTCCATGAGGAACAAGCTCCTCAGCAGCGTGCGTCTTTAGATCTTTCATGGCAGAACCTCTGTGGGCGACCTCATTCTTCCCCCCACGTGAGAGACACACACAACCTGCCATTAGGGGGTGGAAGGCTTTAGAGTCCAGCAGCGAGGCTGGCGCTCCCACTCAGCGTTCCTGCACGGAACTGAGCCCGGGTGCGTGAGACCGTGAGAGGGGGCAAAGACAGGCGTACCAGCGAGCTGTTCACGGTGCACGCTGACGCATCACCCTTCAAGCTCACGTTCCTTTCATGGAGAGAACACGAGGCCTTGATTGCGCTTTCCTGTGGTACGTAAACTTTGGTTGCGTCCCCTGGTGGGCACATCGGCTCAGGACTGCCCTGTCCCAAAGGCTCCAGGTGTGGAGCCCGACTGTTGGAGCTCAGCCTCACGTGGCTCTTTCACGGACGAGACCGGCTCGCAATGGGACCGTTCACGAGCTGGGGACCGTGCTGGCTGTTAGGAGTCGGCACACCAAGAGCCCTCCGAGGGAGAGGAGCTGCTGACGTTTGCCAGCACAGTCTCCAATTCCCAACTGCGACCATTCCCTGTAAGAGGCTCCCGAAAGCTTCGACGCAGTTTCTCAGTTAGCTATAAATGGAGGCCAGTCACTTGGCAGACTCCCCCAACGCCCGGCCTCCCAGGCTGCGATACAGACACGCCGACTGCTTCAGCCAACAGGGACAGCTTGGAGTAAAAGGGAGACTCCTACGTGTCAAAGTACTTGCGTGACGCTGGCCAGAAGCTCAAACATTTAGGGCAGGGCATCAGGGCACTTCGCCGCACGCGGAGCAAGTTTGTTCTCATCTCGCCTCTGAAAGCCGAGTTTAACCAGCTAGGAAGCAAACTTCGGGAAAGGTACTCAGGGTGCCGCCGCTTCAAAATTCTCTCACCAGACAGCCCAAATCGTGTACGCCTCTTTGTATTTTCCATGGGCAGGACAAAATGGTGTCAAACCCGCATGCCTCCAGCTGGGGGTGGGTTGGGGTGGGGTGGGGTGGGGTGGGGGTGGGGGTTGGGCGACGTACACTTTCTCCACGGGAAACAGGCCCACGCCTTCAGTGTGAAAGGCCTCTACGCCTCTCCGCTTTCGCAGCCCAGGCGCAGCCTCAGCTCTGAAAAGCTTCCAGAGCAGGAAGGTTAGAAAACCTTTAAACCACCCAGCAGGTGCAGCACAGAACAAGGGCTTCTCTCTTGGCCTTGAGAACACCCACTGCCCAGCGCTCCTTTGTGTACACACGTGGTGGAGGAAGGGTGCTGCATTCGGCTCCGTGAGAACTTCTCCGGGCCACGTAGTGTGAACGCAAGTAGATGAGCCCTACATCTCATGCCAGTCTCCTGTGCGAGTTGGACAAGGCGAACTCCCTGCTTGAATCCCGGGGTGGGTTAAGTACCCTCCGGGGAAGGATCGTTGCTTGGGACCCCGGGGCTGGTGTCGAGGTGACTGTTCTGTGCATCCACCTCGCAGCTGTTCTCTCTCCGCGGGTTCTCTCCGCCTGCTGCAGCCAAAAGGGACACAGCTTAGGGTAAAGATAAAAACCCGGGGTGTAAACGTTCTTGCCTAGCCCTCGCCCCAAGCACAAGCGTATATGCCTCTGGTCAAAGGCTTTCGCCACAAGCTGAACACGTTTGGTCTCATCTAAGCCTCTGAAGCCCGAGTTCACCCAGCTACGAATCAAACTTCAGGAGAGGTGCTCAGGGTGATGCGGACTGCCAAGCGTTTCACCAGGCAGCCCAGATCGAGTACAAACACTTGTGTTTTAAACGGGCAGAGGAAATGGTGTCAAGAGCGCGCCTCCATCTCCCGGGCGACGTACACGTTCTCTCCACGAGACGCAAGCCCTTCCTCCAGTGTGAAAGGCCTCTACACTCTACACCTCTTGCGCTCGCAGCACGCAGGTGCCACCCGCTCTGAACATCTTCCAAAGGCACAGGGGTCACGCAACGTGTGAACCACCGAGCGCGGGTGCAGCACACACCTAGGTCTTCGCTGTCGGCCTGAGAACACCCACGGCACAGGGCTTCTTTGGTGCACACACGTGGTAGCGGTCGGTGATGCCTTCTGCTCCGTGAAACCTTCTCGGGGACACAGAGCGTGAGCGCACGTAGATTAGCCCTACACCTCATCCCTCTTTCTTGAGTGAGTTGTACTGCTATAAGGCAAAACTCCCTGCTGGAATCTCGGTGTGGCTTAAGTATCCTCCGGGAAGCGATCGCTGCTAGAGACACTGTGCTGCTCTCTAGGATAACGGTCTGTGCCTCCACTGTGCTGCTGTTGTCTCCAAGTCGCTTGCGAAGGCCTTTTCGAAGAGGTTGCTCACAGTGTCGTTTCTTTAGAGCAACCCACAGGCATACGAGGATGCCGGTTCTGTGAAGGAAAATGCTCCCTGCCTCAGCCACTTGGGCGCCGTTTTGTACAGGAAAGGACACTCCGCCTTGGAGGCTCTTCCTTCCGGATTGCCACTCGCACTGGCGATGTCTCCTGAATCTCGCGGGGTTACGGTGCCGTCACAGGGTCCGTATCTCAGGCCTAGAACGGCAGAGCGTCCGGCAGCTTTGAAAGAGACCGTCGGCATTCTTCTGGCCTTCGGGGACGCTCCATGAGGAACAAGCTCCTCAGCAGCGTGCGTCTTTAGATCTTTCATGGCAGAACCTCTGTGGGCGACCTCATTCCTCCCCCCACGTGAGAGACACACACAACCTGCCATTAGGGGGTGGAAGGCTTTAGAGTCCAGCAGCGAGGCTGGCGCTCCCACTCAGCGTTCCTGCACGGAACTGAGCCCGGGTGCGTGAGACCGTGAGAGGGGGCAAAGACAGGCGTACCAGCGAGCTGTTCACGGTGCACGCTGACGCATCACCCTTCAAGCTCACGTTCCTTTCATGGAGAGAACACGAGGCCTTGATTGCGCTTTCCTGTGGTACGTAAACTTTGGTCGCATCCCCTGGTGGGCACATCGGCTCAGGACTGCCCTGTCCCAAAGGCTCCAGGTGTGGAGCCCGACTGTTGGAGCTCAGCCTCACGTGGCTCTTTCACGGACGAGACCGGCTCGCAATGGGACCGTTCACGAGCTGGGGACCGTGCTGGCTGTTAGGAGTCGGCACACCAAGAGCCCTCCGAGGGAGAGGAGCTGCTGACGTTTGCCAGCACAGTCTCCAATTCCCAACTGCAACCATTCCCTGTAAGAGGCTCCCGAAAGCTTCGACGCAGTTTCTCAGTTAGCTATAAATGGAGGCCAGTCACTTGGCAGACTCCCCCAATGCCCGGCCTCCCAGGCTGCGATACAGACACGCCGACTGCTTCAGCCAACAGGGACAGCTTGGAGTAAAAGGGAGACTCCTACGTGTCAAAGTACTTGCGTGACGCTGGCCAGAAGCTCAAACATTTAGGGCAGGGCATCAGGGCACTTCGCCGCACGCGGAGCAAGTTTGTTCTCATCTCGCCTCTGAAAGCCGAGTTTAACCAGCTAGGAAGCAAACTTCGGGAAAGGTACTCAGGGTGCCGCCGCTTCAAAATTCTCTCACCAGACAGCCCAAATCGTGTACGCCTCTTTGTATTTTCCATGGGCAGGACAAAATGGTGTCAAACCCGCATGCCTCCAGCTGGGGGTGGGTTGGGGTGGGGTGGGGTGGGGTGGGGGTGGGGGTTGGGCGACGTACACTTTCTCCACGGGAAACAGGCCCACGCCTTCAGTGTGAAAGGCCTCTACGCCTCTCCGCTTTCGCAGCCCAGGCGCAGCCTCAGCTCTGAAAAGCTTCCAGAGCAGGAAGGTCAGAAAACCTTTGAACCACCCAGCAGGTGCAGCACAGAACAAGGGCTTCTCTCTTGGCCTTGAGAACACCCACTGCCCAGCGCTCCTTTGTGTACACACGTGGTGGAGGAAGGGTGCTGCATTCGGCTCCGTGAGAACTTCTCCGGGCCACGTAGTGTGAACGCAAGTAGATGAGCCCTACATCTCATGCCAGTCTCCTGTGCGAGTTGGACAAGGCGAACTCCCTGCTTGAATCCCGGGGTGGGTTAAGTACCCTCCGGGGAAGGATCGTTGCTTGGGACCCCGGGGCTGGTGTCGAGGTGACTGTTCTGTGCATCCACCTCGCAGCTGTTCTCTCTCCGCGGGTTCTCTCCGCCTGCTGCAGCCAAAAGGGACACAGCTTAGGGTAAAGATAAAAACCCGGGGTGTAAACGTTCTTGCCTAGCCCTCGCCCCAAGCACAAGCGTATATGCCTCTGGTCAAAGGCTTTCGCCACAAGCTGAACACGTTTGGTCTCATCTAAGCCTCTGAAGCCCGAGTTCACCCAGCTACGAATCAAACTTCAGGAGAGGTGCTCAGGGTGATGCGGACTGCCAAGCGTTTCACCAGGCAGCCCAGATCGAGTACAAACACTTGTGTTTTAAACGGGCAGAGGAAATGGTGTCAAGAGCGCGCCTCCATCTCCCGGGCGACGTACACGTTCTCTCCACGAGACGCAAGCCCTTCCTCCAGTGTGAAAGGCCTCTACACTCTACACCTCTTGCGCTCGCAGCACGCAGGTGCCACCCGCTCTGAACATCTTCCAAAGGCACAGGGGTCACGCAACGTGTGAACCACCGAGCGCGGGTGCAGCACACACCTAGGTCTTCGCTGTCGGCCTGAGAACACCCACGGCACAGGGCTTCTTTGGTGCACACACGTGGTAGCGGTCGGTGATGCCTTCTGCTCCGTGAAACCTTCTCGGGGACACAGAGCGTGAGCGCACGTAGATTAGCCCTACACCTCATCCCTCTTTCTTGAGTGAGTTGTACTGCTATAAGGCAAAACTCCCTGCTGGAATCTCGGTGTGGCTTAAGTATCCTCCGGGAAGCGATCGCTGCTAGAGACACTGTGCTGCTCTCTAGGATAACGGTCTGTGCCTCCACTGCGCTGCTGTTGTCTCCAAGTCGCTTGCGAAGGCCTTTTCGAAGAGGTTGCTCACAGTGTCGTTTCTTTAGAGCAACCCACAGGCATACGAGGATGCCGGTTCTGTGAAGGAAAATGCTCCCTGCCTCAGCCACTTGGGCGCCGTTTTGTACAGGAAAGGACACTCCGCCTTGGAGGCTCTTCCTTCCGGATTGCCACTCGCACTGGCGATGTCTCCTGAATCTCGCGGGGTTACGGTGCCGTCACAGGGTCCGTATCTCAGGCCTAGAACGGCAGAGCGTCCGGCAGCTTTGAAAGAGACCGTCGGCATTCTTCTGGCCTTCGGGGACGCTCCATGAGGAACAAGCTCCTCAGCAGCGTGCGTCTTTAGATCTTTCATGGCAGAACCTCTGTGGGCGACCTCATTCCTCCCCCCACGTGAGAGACACACACAACCTGCCATTAGGGGGTGGAAGGCTTTAGAGTCCAGCAGCGAGGCTGGCGCTCCCACTCAGCGTTCCTGCACGGAACTGAGCCCGGGTGCGTGAGACCGTGAGAGGGGGCAAAGACAGGCGTACCAGCGAGCTGTTCACGGTGCACGCTGACGCATCACCCTTCAAGCTCACGTTCCTTTCATGGAGAGAACACGAGGCCTTGATTGCGCTTTCCTGTGGTACGTAAACTTTGGTCGCGTCCCCTGGTGGGCACATCGGCTCAGGACTGCCCTGTCCCAAAGGCTCCAGGTGTGGAGCCCGACTGTTGGAGCTCAGCCTCACGTGGCTCTTTCACGGACGAGACCGGCTCGCAATGGGACCGTTCACGAGCTGGGGACCGTGCTGGCTGTTAGGAGTCGGCACACCAAGAGCCCTCCGAGGGAGAGGAGCTGCTGACGTTTGCCAGCACAGTCTCCAATTCCCAACTGCAACCATTCCCTGTAAGAGGCTCCCGAAAGCTTTGACGTAGTTTCTCAGTTAGCTATAAATGGAGGCCAGTCACTTGGCAGACTCCCCCAACGCCCGGCCTCCCAGGCTGCGATACAGACACGCCGACTGTTTCAGCCAACAGGGACAGCTTGGAGTAAAAGGGAGACTCCTACGTGTCAAAGTACTTGCGTGACGCTGGCCAGAAGCTCAAACATTTAGGGCAGGGCATCAGGGCACTTCGCCGCACGCGGAGCAAGTTTGTTCTCATCTCGCCTCTGAAAGCCGAGTTTAACCAGCTAGGAAGCAAACTTCGGGAAAGGTACTCAGGGTGCCGCCGCTTCAAAATTCTCTCACCAGACAGCCCAAATCGTGTACGCCTCTTTGTATTTTCCATGGGCAGGACAAAATGGTGTCAACTGGCACGCCTCCAGCTGGGGGTGGGTTGGGGTGGGGTGGGGTGGGGTGGGGGTGGGGGTTGGGCGACGTACACTTTCTCCACGGGAAACAGGCCCACGCCTTCAGTGTGAAAGGCCTCTACGCCTCTCCGCTTTCGCAGCCCAGGCGCAGCCTCAGCTCTGAAAAGCTTCCAGAGCAGGAAGGTCAGAAAACCTTTGAACCACCCAGCAGGTGCAGCACAGAACAAGGGCTTCTCTCTTGGCCTTGAGAACACCCACTGCCCAGCGCTCCTTTGTGTACACACGTGGTGGAGGAAGGGTGCTGCATTCGGCTCCGTGAGAACTTCTCCGGGCCACGTAGTGTGAACGCAAGTAGATGAGCCCTACATCTCATGCCAGTCTCCTGTGCGAGTTGGACAAGGCGAACTCCCTGCTTGAATCCCGGGGTGGGTTAAGTACCCTCCGGGGAAGGATCGTTGCTTGGGACCCCGGGGCTGGTGTCGAGGTGACTGTTCTGTGCATCCACCTCGCAGCTGTTCTCTCTCCGCGGGTTCTCTCCGCCTGCTGCAGCCAAAAGGGACACAGCTTAGGGTAAAGATAAAAACCCGGGGTGTAAACGTTCTTGCCTAGCCCTCGCCCCAAGCACAAGCGTATATGCCTCTGGTCAAAGGCTTTCGCCACAAGCTGAACACGTTTGGTCTCATCTAAGCCTCTGAAGCCCGAGTTCACCCAGCTACGAATCAAACTTCAGGAGAGGTGCTCAGGGTGATGCGGACTGCCAAGCGTTTCACCAGGCAGCCCAGATCGAGTACAAACACTTGTGTTTTAAACGGGCAGAGGAAATGGTGTCAAGAGCGCGCCTCCATCTCCCGGGCGACGTACACGTTCTCTCCACGAGACGCAAGCCCTTCCTCCAGTATGAAAGGCCTCTACACTCTACACCTCTTGCGCTCGCAGCACGCAGGTGCCACCCGCTCTGAACATCTTCCAAAGGCACAGGGGTCACGCAACGTGTGAACCACCGAGCGCGGGTGCAGCACACACCTAGGTCTTCGCTGTCGGCCTGAGAACACCCACGGCACAGGGCTTCTTTGGTGCACACACGTGGTAGCGGTCGGTGATGCCTTCTGCTCCGTGAAACCTTCTCGGGGACACAGAGCGTGAGCGCACGTAGATTAGCCCTACACCTCATCCCTCTTTCTTGAGTGAGTTGTACTGCTATAAGGTAAAACTCCCTGCTGGAATCTCGGTGTGGCTTAAGTATCCTCCGGGAAGCGATCGCTGCTAGAGACACTTTGCTGCTCTCTAGGATAACGGTCTGTGCCTCCACTGCGCTGCTGTTGTCTCCAAGTCGCTTGCGAAGGCCTTTTCGAAGAGGTTGCTCACAGTGTCGTTTCTTTAGAGCAACCCACAGGCATACGAGGATGCCGGTTCTGTGAAGGAAAATGCTCCCTGCCTCAGCCACTTGGGCGCCGTTTTGTACAGGAAAGGACACTCCGCCTTGGAGGCTCTTCCTTCCGGATTGCCACTCGCACTGGCGATGTCTCCTGAATCTCGCGGGGTTACGGTGCCGTCACAGGGTCCGTATCTCAGGCCTAGAACGGCAGAGCGTCCGGCAGCTTTGAAAGAGACCGTCGGCATTCTTCTGGCCTTCGGGGACGCTCCATGAGGAACAAGCTCCTCAGCAGCGTGCGTCTTTAGATCTTTCATGGCAGAACCTCTGTGGGCGACCTCATTCCTCCCCCCACGTGAGAGACACACACAACCTGCCATTAGGGGGTGGAAGGCTTTAGAGTCCAGCAGCGAGGCTGGCGCTCCCACTCAGCGTTCCTGCACGGAACTGAGCCCGGGTGCGTGAGACCGTGAGAGGGGGCAAAGACAGGCGTACCAGCGAGCTGTTCACGGTGCACGCTGACGCATCACCCTTCAAGCTCACGTTCCTTTCATGGAGAGAACACGAGGCCTTGATTGCGCTTTCCTGTGGTACGTAAACTTTGGTCGCGTCCCCTGGTGGGCACATCGGCTCAGGACTGCCCTGTCCCAAAGGCTCCAGGTGTGGAGCCCGACTGTTGGAGCTCAGCCTCACGTGGCTCTTTCACGGACGAGACCGGCTCGCAATGGGACCGTTCACGAGCTGGGGACCGTGCTGGCTGTTAGGAGTCGGCACACCAAGAGCCCTCCGAGGGAGAGGAGCTGCTGACGTTTGCCAGCACAGTCTCCAATTCCCAACTGCAACCATTCCCTGTAAGAGGCTCCCGAAAGCTTCGACGCAGTTTCTCAGTTAGCTATAAATGGAGGCCAGTCACTTGGCAGACTCCCCCAACGCCCGGCCTCCCAGGCTGCGATACAGACACGCCGACTGCTTCAGCCAACAGGCACAGCTTGGAGTAAAAGGGAGACTCCTACGTGTCAAAGTACTTGCGTGACGCTGGCCAGAAGCTCAAACATTTAGGGCAGGGCATCAGGGCACTTCGCCGCACGCGGAGCAAGTTTGTTCTCATCTCGCCTCTGAAAGCCGAGTTTAACCAGCTAGGAAGCAAACTTCGGGAAAGGTACTCAGGGTGCCGCCGCTTCAAAATTCTCTCACCAGACAGCCCAAATCGTGTACGCCTCTTTGTATTTTCCATGGGCAGGACAAAATGGTGTCAACCGGCACGCCTCCAGCTGGGGGTGGGGTGGGGTGGGGTGGGGTGGGGTGGGGGTGGGGGTTGGGCGACGTACACTTTCTCCACGGGAAACAGGCCCACGCCTTCAGTGTGAAAGGCCTCTACGCCTCTCCGCTTTCGCAGCCCAGGCGCAGCCTCAGCTCTGAAAAGCTTCCAGAGCAGGAAGGTCAGAAAACCTTTGAACCACCCAGCAGGTGCAGCACAGAACAAGGGCTTCTCTCTTGGCCTTGAGAACACCCACTGCCCAGCGCTCCTTTGTGTACACACGTGGTGGAGGAAGGGTGCTGCATTCGGCTCCGTGAGAACTTCTCCGGGCCACGTAGTGTGAACGCAAGTAGATGAGCCCTACATCTCATGCCAGTCTCCTGTGCGAGTTGGACAAGGCGAACTCCCTGCTTGAATCCCGGGGTGGGTTAAGTACCCTCCGGGGAAGGATCGTTGCTTGGGACCCCGGGGCTGGTGTCGAGGTGACTGTTCTGTGCATCCACCTCGCAGCTGTTCTCTCTCCGCGGGTTCTCTCCGCCTGCTGCAGCCAAAAGGGACACAGCTTAGGGTAAAGATAAAAACCCGGGGTGTAAACGTTCTTGCCTAGCCCTCGCCCCAAGCACAAGCGTATATGCCTCTGGTCAAAGGCTTTCGCCACAAGCTGAACACGTTTGGTCTCATCTAAGCCTCTGAAGCCCGAGTTCACCCAGCTACGAATCAAACTTCAGGAGAGGTGCTCAGGGTGATGCGGACTGCCAAGCGTTTCACCAGGCAGCCCAGATCGAGTACAAACACTTGTGTTTTAAACGGGCAGAGGAAATGGTGTCAAGAGCGCGCCTCCATCTCCCGGGCGACGTACACGTTCTCTCCACGAGACGCAAGCCCTTCCTCCAGTGTGAAAGGCCTCTACACTCTACACCTCTTGCGCTCGCAGCACGCAGGTGCCACCCGCTCTGAACATCTTCCAAAGGCACAGGGGTCACGCAACGTGTGAACCACCGAGCGCGGGTGCAGCACACACCTAGGTCTTCGCTGTCGGTCTGAGAACACCCACGGCACAGGGCTTCTTTGGTGCACACACGTGGTAGCGGTCGGTGATGCCTTCTGCTCCGTGAAACCTTCTCGGGGACACAGAGCGTGAGCGCACGTAGATTAGCCCTACACCTCATCCCTCTTTCTTGAGTGAGTTGTACTGCTATAAGGCAAAACTCCCTGCTGGAATCTCGGTGTGGCTTAAGTATCCTCCGGGAAGCGATCGCTGCTAGAGACACTGTGCTGCTCTCTAGGATAACGGTCTGTGCCTCCACTGCGCTGCTGTTGTCTCCAAGTCGCTTGCGAAGGCCTTTTCGAAGAGGTTGCTCACAGTGTCGTTTCTTTAGAGCAACCCACAGGCATACGAGGATGCCGGTTCTATGAAGGAAAATGCTCCCTGCCTCAGCCACTTGGGCGCCGTTTTGTACAGGAAAGGACACTCCGCCTTGGAGGCTCTTCCTTCCGGATTGCCACTCGCACTGGCGATGTCTCCTGAATCTCGCGGGGTTACGGTGCCGTCACAGGGTCCGTATCTCAGGCCTAGAACGGCAGAGCGTCCGGCAGCTTTGAAAGAGACCGTCGGCATTCTTCTGGCCTTCGGGGACGCTCCATGAGGAACAAGCTCCTCAGCAGCGTGCGTCTTTAGATCTTTCATGGCAGAACCTCTGTGGGCGACCTCATTCCTCCCCCCACGTGAGAGACACACACAACCTGCCATTAGGGGATGGAAGGCTTTAGAGTCCAGCAGCGAGGCTGGCGCTCCCACTCAGCGTTCCTGTACGGAACTGAGCCCGGGTGCGTGAGACCGTGAGAGGGGGCAAAGACAGGCGTACCAGCGAGCTGTTCACGGTGCACGCTGATGCATCACCCTTCAAGCTCACGTTCCTTTCATGGAGAGAACACGAGGCCTTGATTGCGCTTTCCTGTGGTACGTAAACTTTGGTCGCGTCCCCTGGTGGGCACATCGGCTCAGGACTGCCCTGTCCCAAAGGCTCCAGGTGTGGAGCCCGACTGTTGGAGCTCAGCCTCACGTGGCTCTTTCACGGACGAGACCGGCTCGCAATGGGACCGTTCACGAGCTGGGGACCGTGCTGGCTGTTAGGAGTCGGCACACCAAGAGCCCTCCGAGGGAGAGGAGCTGCTGACGTTTGCCAGCACAGTCTCCAATTCCCAACTGCAACCATTCCCTGTAAGAGGCTCCCGAAAGCTTCGACGCAGTTTCTCAGTTAGCTATAAATGGAGGCCAGTCACTTGGCAGACTCCCCCAACGCCCGGCCTCCCAGGCTGCGATACAGACACGCCGACTGCTTCAGCCAACAGGGACAGCTTGGAGTAAAAGGGAGACTCCTACGTGTCAAAGTACTTGCGTGACGCTGGCCAGAAGCTCAAACATTTAGGGCAGGGCATCAGGGCACTTCGCCGCACGCGGAGCAAGTTTGTTCTCATCTCGCCTCTGAAAGCCGAGTTTAACCAGCTAGGAAGCAAACTTCGGGAAAGGTACTCAGGGTGCCGCCGCTTCAAAATTCTCTCACCAGACAGCCCAAATCGTGTACGCCTCTTTGTATTTTCCATGGGCAGGACAAAATGGTGTCAACCCGCACGCCTCCAGCTGGGGGTGGGTTGGGGTGGGGTGGGGTGGGGTGGGGGTGGGGGTTGGGCGACGTACACTTTCTCCACGGGAAACAGGCCCACGCCTTCAGTGTGAAAGGCCTCTACGCCTCTCCGCTTTCGCAGCCCAGGCGTAGCCTCAGCTCTGAAAAGCTTCCAGAGCAGGAAGGTCAGAAAACCTTTGAACCACCCAGCAGGTGCAGCACAGAACAAGGGCTTCTCTCTTGGCCTTGAGAACACCCAC
Source organism: Orcinus orca (assembly GCF_937001465.1). NCBI lineage: Eukaryota > Metazoa > Chordata > Mammalia > Artiodactyla > Delphinidae > Orcinus > Orcinus orca. The sequence goes on along the minus strand of NW_026043854.1, from coordinate 1,074,194 downwards.
TGCCCAGCGCTCCTTTGTGTACACACGTGGTGGAGGAAGGGTGCTGCATTCGGCTCCGTGAGAACTTCTCCGGGCCACGTAGTGTGAACGCAAGTAGATGAGCCCTACATCTCATGCCAGTCTCCTGTGCGAGTTGGACAAGGCGAACTCCCTGCTTGAATCCCGGGGTGGGTTAAGTACCCTCCGGGGAAGGATCGTTGCTTGGGACCCCGGGGCTGGTGTCGAGGTGACTGTTCTGTGCATCCACCTCGCAGCTGTTCTCTCTCCGCGGGTTCTCTCCGCCTGCTGCAGCCAAAAGGGACACAGCTTAGGGTAAAGATAAAAACCCGGGGTGTAAACGTTCTTGCCTAGCCCTCGCCCCAAGCACAAGCGTATATGCCTCTGGTCAAAGGCTTTCGCCACAAGCTGAACACGTTTGGTCTCATCTAAGCCTCTGAAGCCCGAGTTCACCCAGCTACGAATCAAACTTCAGGAGAGGTGCTCAGGGTGATGCGGACTGCCAAGCGTTTCACCAGGCAGCCCAGATCGAGTACAAACACTTGTGTTTTAAACGGGCAGAGGAAATGGTGTCAAGAGCGCGCCTCCATCTCCCGGGCGACGTACACGTTCTCTCCACGAGATGCAAGCCCTTCCTCCAGTGTGAAAGGCCTCTACACTCTACACCTCTTGCGCTCGCAGCACGCAGGTGCCACCCGCTCTGAACATCTTCCAAAGGCACAGGGGTCACGCAACGTGTGAACCACCGAGCGCGGGTGCAGCACACACCTAGGTCTTCGCTGTCGGTCTGAGAACACCCACGGCACAGGGCTTCTTTGGTGCACACACGTGGTAGCGGTCGGTGATGCCTTCTGCTCCGTGAAACCTTCTCGGGGACACAGAGCGTGAGCGCACGTAGATTAGCCCTACACCTCATCCCTCTTTCTTGAGTGAGTTGTACTGCTATAAGGCAAAACTCCCTGCTGGAATCTCGGTGTGGCTTAAGTATCCTCCGGGAAGCGATCGCTGCTAGAGACACTGTGCTGCTCTCTAGGATAACGGTCTGTGCCTCCACTGCGCTGCTGTTGTCTCCAAGTCGCTTGCGAAGGCCTTTTCGAAGAGGTTGCTCACAGTGTCGTTTCTTTAGAGCAACCCACAGGCATACGAGGATGCCGGTTCTGTGAAGGAAAATGCTCCCTGCCTCAGCCACTTGGGCGCCGTTTTGTACAGGAAAGGACACTCCGCCTTGGAGGCTCTTCCTTCCGGATTGCCACTCGCACTGGCGATGTCTCCTGAATCTCGCGGGGTTACGGTGCCGTCACAGGGTCCGTATCTCAGGCCTAGAACGGCAGAGCGTCCGGCAGCTTTGAAAGAGACCGTCGGCATTCTTCTGGCCTTCGGGGACGCTCCATGAGGAACAAGCTCCTCAGCAGCGTGCGTCTTTAGATCTTTCATGGCAGAACCTCTGTGGGCGACCTCATTCCTCCCCCCACGTGAGAGACACACACAACCTGCCATTAGGGGGTGGAAGGCTTTAGAGTCCAGCAGCGAGGCTGGCGCTCCCACTCAGCGTTCCTGCACGGAACTGAGCCCGGGTGCGTGAGACCGTGAGAGGGGGCAAAGACAGGCGTACCAGCGAGCTGTTCACGGTGCACGCTGACGCATCACCCTTCAAGCTCACGTTCCTTTCATGGAGAGAACACGAGGCCTTGATTGCGCTTTCCTGTGGTACGTAAACTTTGGTCGCGTCCCCTGGTGGGCACATCGGCTCAGGACTGCCCTGTCCCAAAGGCTCCAGGTGTGGAGCCCGACTGTTGGAGCTCAGCCTCACGTGGCTCTTTCACGGACGAGACCGGCTCGCAATGGGACCGTTCACGAGCTGGGGACCGTGCTGGCTGTTAGGAGTCGGCACACCAAGAGCCCTCCGAGGGAGAGGAGCTGCTGACGTTTGCCAGCACAGTCTCCAATTCCCAACTGCAACCATTCCCTGTAAGAGGCTCCCGAAAGCTTCGACGCAGTTTCTCAGTTAGCTATAAATGGAGGCCAGTCACTTGGCAGACTCCCCCAACGCCCGGCCTCCCAGGCTGCGATACAGACACGCCGACTGCTTCAGCCAACAGGGACAGCTTGGAGTAAAAGGGAGACTCCTACGTGTCAAAGTACTTGCGTGACGCTGGCCAGAAGCTCAAACATTTAGGGCAGGGCATCAGGGCACTTCGCCGCACGCGGAGCAAGTTTGTTCTCATCTCGCCTCTGAAAGCCGAGTTTAACCAGCTAGGAAGCAAACTTCGGGAAAGGTACTCAGGGTGCCGCCGCTTCAAAATTCTCTCACCAGACAGCCCAAATCGTGTACGCCTCTTTGTATTTTCCATGGGCAGGACAAAATGGTGTCAACCCGCACGCCTCCAGCTGGGGGTGGGTTGGGGTGGGGTGGGGTGGGGTGGGGGTGGGGGTTGGGCGACGTACACTTTCTCCATGGGAAACAGGCCCACGCCTTCAGTGTGAAAGGCCTCTACGCCTCTCCGCTTTCGCAGCCCAGGCGTAGCCTCAGCTCTGAAAAGCTTCCAGAGCAGGAAGGTCAGAAAACCTTTGAACCACCCAGCAGGTGCAGCACAGAACAAGGGCTTCTCTCTTGGCCTTGAGAACACCCACTGCCCAGCGCTCCTTTGTGTACACACGTGGTGGAGGAAGGGTGCTGCATTCGGCTCCGTGAGAACTTCTCCGGGCCACGTAGTGTGAACGCAAGTAGATGAGCCCTACATCTCATGCCAGTCTCCTGTGCGAGTTGGACAAGGCGAACTCCCTGCTTGAATCCCGGGGTGGGTTAAGTACCCTCCGGGGAAGGATCGTTGCTTGGGACCCCGGGGCTGGTGTCGAGGTGACTGTTCTGTGCATCCACCTCGCAGCTGTTCTCTCTCCGCGGGTTCTCTCCGCCTGCTGCAGCCAAAAGGGACACAGCTTAGGGTAAAGATAAAAACCCGGGGTGTAAACGTTCTTGCCTAGCCCTCGCCCCAAGCACAAGCGTATATGCCTCTGGTCAAAGGCTTTCGCCACAAGCTGAACACGTTTGGTCTCATCTAAGCCTCTGAAGCCCGAGTTCACCCAGCTACGAATCAAACTTCAGGAGAGGTGCTCAGGGTGATGCGGACTGCCAAGCGTTTCACCAGGCAGCCCAGATCGAGTACAAACACTTGTGTTTTAAACGGGCAGAGGAAATGGTGTCAAGAGCGCGCCTCCATCTCCCGGGCGACGTACACGTTCTCTCCACGAGACGCAAGCCCTTCCTCCAGTGTGAAAGGCCTCTACACTCTACACCTCTTGCGCTCGCAGCACGCAGGTGCCACCCGCTCTGAACATCTTCCAAAGGCACAGGGGTCACGCAACGTGTGAACCACCGAGCGCGGGTGCAGCACACACCTAGGTCTTCGCTGTCGGTCTGAGAACACCCACGGCACAGGGCTTCTTTGGTGCACACACGTGGTAGCGGTCGGTGATGCCTTCTGCTCCGTGAAACCTTCTCGGGGACACAGAGCGTGAGCGCACGTAGATTAGCCCTACACCTCATCCCTCTTTCTTGAGTGAGTTGTACTGCTATAAGGCAAAACTCCCTGCTGGAATCTCGGTGTGGCTTAAGTATCCTCCGGGAAGCGATCGCTGCTAGAGACACTGTGCTGCTCTCTAGGATAACGGTCTGTGCCTCCACTGCGCTGCTGTTGTCTCCAAGTCGCTTGCGAAGGCCTTTTCGAAGAGGTTGCTCACAGTGTCGTTTCTTTAGAGCAACCCACAGGCATACGAGGATGCCGGTTCTGTGAAGGAAAATGCTCCCTGCCTCAGCCACTTGGGCGCCGTTTTGTACAGGAAAGGACACTCCGCCTTGGAGGCTCTTCCTTCCGGATTGCCACTCGCACTGGCGATGTCTCCTGAATCTCGCGGGGTTACGGTGCCGTCACAGGGTCCGTATCTCAGGCCTAGAACGGCAGAGCGTCCGGCAGCTTTGAAAGAGACCGTCGGCATTCTTCTGGCCTTCGGGGACGCTCCATGAGGAACAAGCTCCTCAGCAGCGTGCGTCTTTAGATCTTTCATGGCAGAACCTCTGTGGGCGACCTCATTCCTCCCCCCACGTGAGAGACACACACAACCTGCCATTAGGGGGTGGAAGGCTTTAGAGTCCAGCAGCGAGGCTGGCGCTCCCACTCAGCGTTCCTGCACGGAACTGAGCCCGGGTGCGTGAGACCGTGAGAGGGGGCAAAGACAGGCGTACCAGCGAGCTGTTCACGGTGCACGCTGACGCATCACCCTTCAAGCTCACGTTCCTTTCATGGAGAGAACACGAGGCCTTGATTGCGCTTTCCTGTGGTACGTAAACTTTGGTCGCGTCCCCTGGTGGGCACATCGGCTCAGGACTGCCCTGTCCCAAAGGCTCCAGGTGTGGAGCCCGACTGTTGGAGCTCAGCCTCACGTGGCTCTTTCACGGACGAGACCGGCTCGCAATGGGACCGTTCACGAGCTGGGGACCGTGCTGGCTGTTAGGAGTCGGCACACCAAGAGCCCTCCGAGGGAGAGGAGCTGCTGACGTTTGCCAGCACAGTCTCCAATTCCCAACTGCAACCATTCCCTGTAAGAGGCTCCCGAAAGCTTCGACGCAGTTTCTCAGTTAGCTATAAATGGAGGCCAGTCACTTGGCAGACTCCCCCAACGCCCGGCCTCCCAGGCTGCGATACAGACACGCCGACTGCTTCAGCCAACAGGGACAGCTTGGAGTAAAAGGGAGACTCCTACGTGTCAAAGTACTTGCGTGACGCTGGCCAGAAGCTCAAACATTTAGGGCAGGGCATCAGGGCACTTCGCCGCACGCGGAGCAAGTTTGTTCTCATCTCGCCTCTGAAAGCCGAGTTTAACCAGCTAGGAAGCAAACTTCGGGAAAGGTACTCAGGGTGCCGCCGCTTCAAAATTCTCTCACCAGACAGCCCAAATCGTGTACGCCTCTTTGTATTTTCCATGGGCAGGACAAAATGGTGTCAACCCGCACGCCTCCAGCTGGGGGTGGGTTGGGGTGGGGTGGGGTGGGGTGGGGGTGGGGGTTGGGCGACGTACACTTTCTCCATGGGAAACAGGCCCACGCCTTCAGTGTGAAAGGCCTCTACGCCTCTCCGCTTTCGCAGCCCAGGCGTAGCCTCAGCTCTGAAAAGCTTCCAGAGCAGGAAGGTCAGAAAACCTTTGAACCACCCAGCAGGTGCAGCACAGAACAAGGGCTTCTCTCTTGGCCTTGAGAACACCCACTGCCCAGCGCTCCTTTGTGTACACACGTGGTGGAGGAAGGGTGCTGCATTCGGCTCCGTGAGAACTTCTCCGGGCCACGTAGTGTGAACGCAAGTAGATGAGCCCTACATCTCATGCCAGTCTCCTGTGCGAGTTGGACAAGGCGAACTCCCTGCTTGAATCCCGGGGTGGGTTAAGTACCCTCCGGGGAAGGATCGTTGCTTGGGACCCCGGGGCTGGTGTCGAGGTGACTGTTCTGTGCATCCACCTCGCAGCTGTTCTCTCTCCGCGGGTTCTCTCCGCCTGCTGCAGCCAAAAGGGACACAGCTTAGGGTAAAGATAAAAACCCGGGGTGTAAACGTTCTTGCCTAGCCCTCGCCCCAAGCACAAGCGTATATGCCTCTGGTCAAAGGCTTTCGCCACAAGCTGAACACGTTTGGTCTCATCTAAGCCTCTGAAGCCCGAGTTCACCCAGCTACGAATCAAACTTCAGGAGAGGTGCTCAGGGTGATGCGGACTGCCAAGCGTTTCACCAGGCAGCCCAGATCGAGTACAAACACTTGTGTTTTAAACGGGCAGAGGAAATGGTGTCAAGAGCGCGCCTCCATCTCCCGGGCGACGTACACGTTCTCTCCACGAGACGCAAGCCCTTCCTCCAGTGTGAAAGGCCTCTACACTCTACACCTCTTGCGCTCGCAGCACGCAGGTGCCACCCGCTCTGAACATCTTCCAAAGGCACAGGGGTCACGCAACGTGTGAACCACCGAGCGCGGGTGCAGCACACACCTAGGTCTTCGCTGTCGGTCTGAGAACACCCACGGCACAGGGCTTCTTTGGTGCACACACGTGGTAGCGGTCGGTGATGCCTTCTGCTCCGTGAAACCTTCTCGGGGACACAGAGCGTGAGCGCACGTAGATTAGCCCTACACCTCATCCCTCTTTCTTGAGTGAGTTGTACTGCTATAAGGCAAAACTCCCTGCTGGAATCTCGGTGTGGCTTAAGTATCCTCCGGGAAGTGATCGCTGCTAGAGACACTGTGCTGCTCTCTAGGATAACGGTCTGTGCCTCCACTGCGCTGCTGTTGTCTCCAAGTCGCTTGCGAAGGCCTTTTCGAAGAGGTTGCTCACAGTGTCGTTTCTTTAGAGCAACCCACAGGCATACGAGGATGCCGGTTCTGTGAAGGAAAATGCTCCCTGCCTCAGCCACTTGGGCGCCGTTTTGTACAGGAAAGGACACTCCGCCTTGGAGGCTCTTCCTTCCGGATTGCCACTCGCACTGGCGATGTCTCCTGAATCTCGCGGGGTTACGGTGCCGTCACAGGGTCCGTATCTCAGGCCTAGAACGGCAGAGCGTCCGGCAGCTTTGAAAGAGACCGTCGGCATTCTTCTGGCCTTCGGGGACGCTCCATGAGGAACAAGCTCCTCAGCAGCGTGCGTCTTTAGATCTTTCATGGCAGAACCTCTGTGGGCGACCTCATTCCTCCCCCCACGTGAGAGACACACACAACCTGCCATTAGGGGGTGGAAGGCTTTAGAGTCCAGCAGCGAGGCTGGCGCTCCCACTCAGCGTTCCTGCACGGAACTGAGCCCGGGTGCGTGAGACCGTGAGAGGGGTCAAAGACAGGCGTACCAGCGAGCTGTTCACGGTGCACGCTGACGCATCACCCTTCAAGCTCACGTTCCTTTCATGGAGAGAACACGAGGCCTTGATTGCGCTTTCCTGTGGTACGTAAACTTTGGTCGCGTCCCCTGGTGGGCACATCGGCTCAGGACTGCCCTGTCCCAAAGGCTCCAGGTGTGGAGCCCGACTGTTGGAGCTCAGCCTCACGTGGCTCTTTCACGGACGAGACCGGCTCGCAATGGGACCGTTCACGAGCTGGGGACCGTGCTGGCTGTTAGGAGTCGGCACACCAAGAGCCCTCCGAGGGAGAGGAGCTGCTGACGTTTGCCAGCACAGTCTCCAATTCCCAACTGCAACCATTCCCTGTAAGAGGCTCCCGAAAGCTTCGACGCAGTTTCTCAGTTAGCTATAAATGGAGGCCAGTCACTTGGCAGACTCCCCCAACGCCCGGCCTCCCAGGCTGCGATACAGACACGCCGACTGCTTCAGCCAACAGGGACAGCTTGGAGTAAAAGGGAGACTCCTACGTGTCAAAGTACTTGCGTGACGCTGGCCAGAAGCTCAAACATTTAGGGCAGGGCATCAGGGCACTTCGCCGCACGCGGAGCAAGTTTGTTCTCATCTCGCCTCTGAAAGCCGAGTTTAACCAGCTAGGAAGCAAACTTCGGGAAAGGTACTCAGGGTGCCGCCGCTTCAAAATTCTCTCACCAGACAGCCCAAATCGTGTACGCCTCTTTGTATTTTCCATGGGCAGGACAAAATGGTGTCAACCCGCACGCCTCCAGCTGGGGGTGGGTTGGGGTGGGGTGGGGTGGGGTGGGGGTGGGGGTTGGGCGACGTACACTTTCTCCATGGGAAACAGGCCCACGCCTTCAGTGTGAAAGGCCTCTACGCCTCTCCGCTTTCGCAGCCCAGGCGTAGCCTCAGCTCTGAAAAGCTTCCAGAGCAGGAAGGTCAGAAAACCTTTGAACCACCCAGCAGGTGCAGCACAGAACAAGGGCTTCTCTCTTGGCCTTGAGAACACCCACTGCCCAGCGCTCCTTTGTGTACACACGTGGTGGAGGAAGGGTGCTGCATTCGGCTCCGTGAGAACTTCTCCGGGCCACGTAGTGTGAACGCAAGTAGATGAGCCCTACATCTCATGCCAGTCTCCTGTGCGAGTTGGACAAGGCGAACTCCCTGCTTGAATCCCGGGGTGGGTTAAGTACCCTCCGGGGAAGGATCGTTGCTTGGGACCCCGGGGCTGGTGTCGAGGTGACTGTTCTGTGCATCCACCTCGCAGCTGTTCTCTCTCCGCGGGTTCTCTCCGCCTGCTGCAGCCAAAAGGGACACAGCTTAGGGTAAAGATAAAAACCCGGGGTGTAAACGTTCTTGCCTAGCCCTCGCCCCAAGCACAAGCGTATATGCCTCTGGTCAAAGGCTTTCGCCACAAGCTGAACACGTTTGGTCTCATCTAAGCCTCTGAAGCCCGAGTTCACCCAGCTACGAATCAAACTTCAGGAGAGGTGCTCAGGGTGATGCGGACTGCCAAGCGTTTCACCAGGCAGCCCAGATCGAGTACAAACACTTGTGTTTTAAACGGGCAGAGGAAATGGTGTCAAGAGCGCGCCTCCATCTCCCGGGCGACGTACACGTTCTCTCCACGAGACGCAAGCCCTTCCTCCAGTGTGAAAGGCCTCTACACTCTACACCTCTTGCGCTCGCAGCACGCAGGTGCCACCCGCTCTGAACATCTTCCAAAGGCACAGGGGTCACGCAACGTGTGAACCACCGAGCGCGGGTGCAGCACACACCTAGGTCTTCGCTGTCGGTCTGAGAACACCCACGGCACAGGGCTTCTTTGGTGCACACACGTGGTAGCGGTCGGTGATGCCTTCTGCTCCGTGAAACCTTCTCGGGGACACAGAGCGTGAGCGCACGTAGATTAGCCCTACACCTCATCCCTCTTTCTTGAGTGAGTTGTACTGCTATAAGGCAAAACTCCCTGCTGGAATCTCGGTGTGGCTTAAGTATCCTCCGGGAAGCGATCGCTGCTAGAGACACTGTGCTGCTCTCTAGGATAACGGTCTGTGCCTCCACTGCGCTGCTGTTGTCTCCAAGTCGCTTGCGAAGGCCTTTTCGAAGAGGTTGCTCACAGTGTCGTTTCTTTAGAGCAACCCACAGGCATACGAGGATGCCGGTTCTGTGAAGGAAAATGCTCCCTGCCTCAGCCACTTGGGCGCCGTTTTGTACAGGAAAGGACACTCCGCCTTGGAGGCTCTTCCTTCCGGATTGCCACTCGCACTGGCGATGTCTCCTGAATCTCGCGGGGTTACGGTGCCGTCACAGGGTCCGTATCTCAGGCCTAGAACGGCAGAGCGTCCGGCAGCTTTGAAAGAGACCGTCGGCATTCTTCTGGCCTTCGGGGACGCTCCATGAGGAACAAGCTCCTCAGCAGCGTGCGTCTTTAGATCTTTCATGGCAGAACCTCTGTGGGCGACCTCATTCCTCCCCCCACGTGAGAGACACACACAACCTGCCATTAGGGGGTGGAAGGCTTTAGAGTCCAGCAGCGAGGCTGGCGCTCCCACTCAGCGTTCCTGCACGGAACTGAGCCCGGGTGCGTGAGACCGTGAGAGGGGTCAAAGACAGGCGTACCAGCGAGCTGTTCATGGTGCACGCTGACGCATCACCCTTCAAGCTCACGTTCCTTTCATGGAGAGAACACGAGGCCTTGATTGCGCTTTCCTGTGGTACGTAAACTTTGGTCGCGTCCCCTGGTGGGCACATCGGCTCAGGACTGCCCTGTCCCAAAGGCTCCAGGTGTGGAGCCCGACTGTTGGAGCTCAGCCTCACGTGGCTCTTTCACGGACGAGACCGGCTCGCAATGGGACCGTTCACGAGCTGGGGACCGTGCTGGCTGTTAGGAGTCGGCACACCAAGAGCCCTCCGAGGGAGAGGAGCTGCTGACGTTTGCCAGCACAGTCTCCAATTCCCAACTGCAACCATTCCCTGTAAGAGGCTCCCGAAAGCTTCGACGCAGTTTCTCAGTTAGCTATAAATGGAGGCCAGTCACTTGGCAGACTCCCCCAACGCCCGGCCTCCCAGGCTGCGATACAGACACGCCGACTGCTTCAGCCAACAGGGACAGCTTGGAGTAAAAGGGAGACTCCTACGTGTCAAAGTACTTGCGTGACGCTGGCCAGAAGCTCAAACATTTAGGGCAGGGCATCAGGGCACTTCGCCGCACGCGGAGCAAGTTTGTTCTCATCTCGCCTCTGAAAGCCGAGTTTAACCAGCTAGGAAGCAAACTTCGGGAAAGGTACTCAGGGTGCCGCCGCTTCAAAATTCTCTCACCAGACAGCCCAAATCGTGTACGCCTCTTTGTATTTTCCATGGGCAGGACAAAATGGTGTCAACCCGCACGCCTCCAGCTGGGGGTGGGTTGGGGTGGGGTGGGGTGGGGTGGGGGTGGGGGTTGGGCGACGTACACTTTCTCCATGGGAAACAGGCCCACGCCTTCAGTGTGAAAGGCCTCTACGCCTCTCCGCTTTCGCAGCCCAGGCGTAGCCTCAGCTCTGAAAAGCTTCCAGAGCAGGAAGGTCAGAAAACCTTTGAACCACCCAGCAGGTGCAGCACAGAACAAGGGCTTCTCTCTTGGCCTTGAGAACACCCACTGCCCAGCGCTCCTTTGTGTACACACGTGGTGGAGGAAGGGTGCTGCATTCGGCTCCGTGAGAACTTCTCCGGGCCACGTAGTGTGAACGCAAGTAGATGAGCCCTACATCTCATGCCAGTCTCCTGTGCGAGTTGGACAAGGCGAACTCCCTGCTTGAATCCCGGGGTGGGTTAAGTACCCTCCGGGGAAGGATCGTTGCTTGGGACCCCGGGGCTGGTGTCGAGGTGACTGTTCTGTGCATCCACCTCGCAGCTGTTCTCTCTCCGCGGGTTCTCTCCGCCTGCTGCAGCCAAAAGGGACACAGCTTAGGGTAAAGATAAAAACCCGGGGTGTAAACGTTCTTGCCTAGCCCTCGCCCCAAGCACAAGCGTATATGCCTCTGGTCAAAGGCTTTCGCCACAAGCTGAACACGTTTGGTCTCATCTAAGCCTCTGAAGCCCGAGTTCACCCAGCTACGAATCAAACTTCAGGAGAGGTGCTCAGGGTGATGCGGACTGCCAAGCGTTTCACCAGGCAGCCCAGATCGAGTACAAACACTTGTGTTTTAAACGGGCAGAGGAAATGGTGTCAAGAGCGCGCCTCCATCTCCCGGGCGACGTACACATTCTCTCCACGAGACGCAAGCCCTTCCTCCAGTGTGAAAGGCCTCTACACTCTACACCTCTTGCGCTCGCAGCACGCAGGTGCCACCCGCTCTGAACATCTTCCAAAGGCACAGGGGTCACGCAACGTGTGAACCACCGAGCGCGGGTGCAGCACACACCTAGGTCTTCGCTGTCGGCCTGAGAACACCCACGGCACAGGGCTTCTTTGGTGCACACACGTGGTAGCGGTCGGTGATGCCTTCTGCTCCGTGAAACCTTCTCGGGGACACAGAGCGTGAGCGCACGTAGATTAGCCCTACACCTCATCCCTCTTTCTTGAGTGAGTTGTACTGCTATAAGGCAAAACTCCCTGCTGGAATCTCAGTGTGGCTTAAGTATCCTCCGGGAAGCGATCGCTGCTAGAGACACTGTGCTGCTCTCTAGGATAACGGTCTGTGCCTCCACTGTGCTGCTGTTGTCTCCAAGTCGCTTGCGAAGGCCTTTTCGAAGAGGTTGCTCACAGTGTCGTTTCTTTAGAGCAACCCACAGGCATACGAGGATGCCGGTTCTGTGAAGGAAAATGCTCCCTGCCTCAGCCACTTGGGCGCCGTTTTGTACAGGAAAGGACACTCCGCCTTGGAGGCTCTTCCTTCCGGATTGCCACTCGCACTGGCGATGTCTCCTGAATCTCGCGGGGTTACGGTGCCGTCACAGGGTCCGTATCTCAGGCCTAGAACGGCAGAGCGTCCGGCAGCTTTGAAAGAGACCGTCGGCATTCTTCTGGCCTTCGGGGACGCTCCATGAGGAACAAGCTCCTCAGCAGCGTGCGTCTTTAGATCTTTCATGGCAGAACCTCTGTGGGCGACCTCATTCCTCCCCCCACGTGAGAGACACACACAACCTGCCATTAGGGGGTGGAAGGCTTTAGAGTCCAGCAGCGAGGCTGGCGCTCCCACTCAGCGTTCCTGCACGGAACTGAGCCCGGGTGCGTGAGACCGTGAGAGGGGGCAAAGACAGGCGTACCAGCGAGCTGTTCACGGTGCACGCTGACGCATCACCCTTCAAGCTCACGTTCCTTTCATGGAGAGAACACGAGGCCTTGATTGCGCTTTCCTGTGGTACGTAAACTTTGGTCGCGTCCCCTGGTGGGCACATCGGCTCAGGACTGCCCTGTCCCAAAGGCTCCAGGTGCGGAGCCCGACTGTTGGAGCTCAGCCTCACGTGGCTCTTTCACGGACGAGACCGGCTCGCAATGGGACCGTTCACGAGCTGGGGACCGTGCTGGCTGTTAGGAGTCGGCACACCAAGAGCCCTCCGAGGGAGAGGAGCTGCTGACGTTTGCCAGCACAGTCTCCAATTCCCAACTGCAACCATTCCCTGTAAGAGGCTCCCGAAAGCTTCGACGCAGTTTCTCAGTTAGCTATAAATGGAGGCCAGTCACTTGGCAGACTCCCCCAACGCCCGGCCTCCCAGGCTGCGATACAGACACGCCGACTGCTTCAGCCAACAGGGACAGCTTGGAGTAAAAGGGAGACTCCTACGTGTCAAAGTACTTGCGTGACGCTGGCCAGAAGCTCAAACATTTAGGGCAGGGCATCAGGGCACTTCGCCGCACGCGGAGCAAGTTTGTTCTCATCTCGCCTCTGAAAGCCGAGTTTAACCAGCTAGGAAGCAAACTTCGGGAAAGGTACTCAGGGTGCCGCCGCTTCAAAATTCTCTCACCAGACAGCCCAAATCGTGTACGCCTCTTTGTATTTTCCATGGGCAAGACAAAATGGTGTCAAACCCGCACGCCTCCAGCTGGGGGTGGGTTGGGGTGGGGTGGGGTGGGGTGGGGGTGGGGGTTGGGCGACGTACACTTTCTCCACGGGAAACAGGCCCACGCCTTCAGTGTGAAAGGCCTCTACGCCTCTCCGCTTTCGCAGCCCAGGCGCAGCCTCAGCTCTGAAAAGCTTCCAGAGCAGGAAGGTCAGAAAACCTTTGAACCACCCAGCAGGTGCAGCACAGAACAAGGGCTTCTCTCTTGGCCTTGAGAACACCCACTGCCCAGCGCTCCTTTGTGTACACACGTGGTGGAGGAAGGGTGCTGCATTCGGCTCCGTGAGAACTTCTCCGGGCCACGTAGTGTGAACGCAAGTAGATGAGCCCTACATCTCATGCCAGTCTCCTGTGCGAGTTGGACAAGGCGAACTCCCTGCTTGAATCCCGGGGTGGGTTAAGTACCCTCCGGGGAAGGATCGTTGCTTGGGACCCCGGGGCTGGTGTCGAGGTGACTGTTCTGTGCATCCACCTCGCAGCTGTTCTCTCTCCGCGGGTTCTCTCCGCCTGCTGCAGCCAAAAGGGACACAGCTTAGGGTAAAGATAAAAACCCGGGGTGTAAACGTTCTTGCCTAGCCCTCGCCCCAAGCACAAGCGTATATGCCTCTGGTCAAAGGCTTTCGCCACAAGCTGAACACGTTTGGTCTCATCTAAGCCTCTGAAGCCCGAGTTCACCCAGCTACGAATCAAACTTCAGGAGAGGTGCTCAGGGTGATGCGGACTGCCAAGCGTTTCACCAGGCAGCCCAGATCGAGTACAAACACTTGTGTTTTAAACGGGCAGAGGAAATGGTGTCAAGAGCGCGCCTCCATCTCCCGGGCGACGTACACGTTCTCTCCACGAGGCGCAAGCCCTTCCTCCAGTGTGAAAGGCCTCTACACTCTACACCTCTTGCGCTCGCAGCACGCAGGTGCCACCCGCTCTGAACATCTTCCAAAGGCACAGGGGTCACGCAACGTGTGAACCACCAAGCGCGGGTGCAGCACACACCTAGGTCTTCGCTGTCGGCCTGAGAACACCCACGGCACAGGGCTTCTTTGGTGCACACACGTGGTAGCGGTCGGTGATGCCTTCTGCTCCGTGAAACCTTCTCGGGGACACAGAGCGTGAGCGCACGTAGATTAGCCCTACACCTCATCCCTCTTTCTTGAGTGAGTTGTACTGCTATAAGGCAAAACTCCCTGCTGGAATCTCGGTGTGGCTTAAGTATCCTCCGGGAAGCGATCGCTGCTAGAGACACTGTGCTGCTCTCTAGGATAACGGTCTGTGCCTCCACTGCGCTGCTGTTGTCTCCAAGTCGCTTGCGAAGGCCTTTTCGAAGAGGTTGCTCACAGTGTCGTTTCTTTAGAGCAACCCACAGGCATACGAGGATGCCGGTTCTGTGAAGGAAAATGCTCCCTGCCTCAGCCACTTGGGCGCCGTTTTGTACAGGAAAGGACACTCCGCCTTGGAGGCTCTTCCTTCCGGATTGCCACTCGCACTGGCGATGTCTCCTGAATCTCGCGGGGTTACGGTGCCGTCACAGGGTCCGTATCTCAGGCCTAGAACGGCAGAGCGTCCGGCAGCTTTGAAAGAGACCGTCGGCATTCTTCTGGCCTTCGGGGACGCTCCATGAGGAACAAGCTCGTCAGCAGCGTGCGTCTTTAGATCTTTCATGGCAGAACCTCTGTGGGCGACCTCATTCCTCCCCCCACGTGAGAGACACACACAACCTGCCATTAGGGGGTGGAAGGCTTTAGAGTCCAGCAGCGAGGCTGGCGCTCCCACTCAGCGTTCCTGCACGGAACTGAGCCCGGGTGCGTGAGACCGTGAGAGGGGGCAAAGACAGGCGTACCAGCGAGCTGTTCACGGTGCACGCTGACGCATCACCCTTCAAGCTCACGTTCCTTTCATGGGGAGAACACGAGGCCTTGATTGCGCTTTCCTGTGGTACGTAAACTTTGGTCGCGTCCCCTGGTGGGCACATCGGCTCAGGACTGCCCTGTCCCAAAGGCTCCAGGTGTGGAGCCCGACTGTTGGAGCTCAGCCTCACGTGGCTCTTTCACGGACGAGACCGGCTCGCAATGGGACCGTTCACGAGCTGGGGACCGTGCTGGCTGTTAGGAGTCGGCACACCAAGAGCCCTCCGAGGGAGAGGAGCTGCTGACTTTTGCCAGCACAGTCTCCAATTCCCAACTGCAACCATTCCCTGTAAGAGGCTCCCGAAAGCTTCGACGCAGTTTCTCAGTTAGCTATAAATGGAGGCCAGTCACTTGGCAGACTCCCCCAACGCCCGGCCTCCCAGGCTGCGATACAGACACGCCGACTGCTTCAGCCAACAGGGACAGCTTGGAGTAAAAGGGAGACTCCTACGTGTCAAAGTACTTGCGTGACGCTGGCCAGAAGCTCAAACATTTAGGGCAGGGCATCAGGGCACTTCGCCGCACGCGGAGCAAGTTTGTTCTCATCTCGCCTCTGAAAGCCGAGTTTAACCAGCTAGGAAGCAAACTTCGGGAAAGGTACTCAGGGTGCCGCCGCTTCAAAATTCTCTCACCAGACAGCCCAAATCGTGTACGCCTCTTTGTATTTTCCATGGGCAGGACAAAATGGTGTCAAACCCGCACGCCTCCAGCTGGGGGTGGGTTGGGGTGGGGTGGGGTGGGGTGGGGGTGGGGGTTGGGCGACGTACACTTTCTCCACGGGAAACAGGCCCACGCCTTCAGTGTGAAAGGCCTCTACGCCTCTCCGCTTTCGCAGCCCAGGCGCAGCCTCAGCTCTGAAAAGCTTCCAGAGCAGGAAGGTCAGAAAACCTTTGAACCACCCAGCAGGTGCAGCACAGAACAAGGGCTTCTCTCTTGGCCTTGAGAACACCCACTGCCCAGCGCTCCTTTGTGTACACACGTGGTGGAGGAAGGGTGCTGCATTCGGCTCCGTGAGAACTTCTCCGGGCCACGTAGTGTGAACGCAAGTAGATGAGCCCTACATCTCATGCCAGTCTCCTGTGCGAGTTGGACAAGGCGAACTCCCTGCTTGAATCCCGGGGTGGGTTAAGTACCCTCCGGGGAAGGATCGTTGCTTGGGACCCCGGGGCTGGTGTCGAGGTGACTGTTCTGTGCATCCACCTCGCAGCTGTTCTCTCTCCACGGGTTCTCTCCGCCTGCTGCAGCCAAAAGGGACACAGCTTAGGGTAAAGATAAAAACCCGGGGTGTAAACGTTCTTGCCTAGCCCTCGCCCCAAGCACAAGCGTATATGCCTCTGGTCAAAGGCTTTCGCCACAAGCTGAACACGTTTGGTCTCATCTAAGCCTCTGAAGCCCGAGTTCACCCAGCTACGAATCAAACTTCAGGAGAGGTGCTCAGGGTGATGCGGACTGCCAAGCGTTTCACCAGGCAGCCCAGATCGAGTACAAACACTTGTGTTTTAAACGGGCAGAGGAAATGGTGTCAAGAGCGCGCCTCCATCTCCCGGGCGACATACACGTTCTCTCCACGAGACACAAGCCCTTCCTCCAGTGTGAAAGGCCTCTACACTCTACACCTCTTGCGCTCGCAGCACGCAGGTGCCACCCGCTCTGAACATCTTCCAAAGGCACAGGGGTCACGCAACGTGTGAACCACCGAGCGCGGGTGCAGCACACACCTAGGTCTTCGCTGTCGGCCTGAGAACACCCACGGCACAGGGCTTCTTTGGTGCACACACGTGGTAGCGGTCGGTGATGCCTTCTGCTCCGTGAAACCTTCTCGGGGACACAGAGCGTGAGCGCACGTAGATTAGCCCTACACCTCATCCCTCTTTCTTGAGTGAGTTGTACTGCTATAAGGCAAAACTCCCTGCTGGAATCTCGGTGTGGCTTAAGTATCCTCCGGGAAGCGATCGCTGCTAGAGACACTGTGCTGCTCTCTAGGATAACGGTCTGTGCCTCCACTGCGCTGCTGTTGTCTCCAAGTCGCTTGCGAAGGCCTTTTCGAAGAGGTTGCTCACAGTGTCGTTTCTTTAGAGCAACCCACAGGCATACGAGGATGCCGGTTCTGTGAAGGAAAATGCTCCCTGCCTCAGCCACTTGGGCGCCGTTTTGTACAGGAAAGGACACTCCGCCTTGGAGGCTCTTCCTTCCGGATTGCCACTCGCACTGGCGATGTCTCCTGAATCTCGTGGGGTTACGGTGCCGTCACAGGGTCCGTATCTCAGGCCTAGAACGGCAGAGCGTCCGGCAGCTTTGAAAGAGACCGTCGGCATTCTTCTGGCCTTCGGGGACGCTCCATGAGGAACAAGCTCCTCAGCAGCGTGCGTCTTTAGATCTTTCATGGCAGAACCTCTGTGGGCGACCTCATTCCTCCCCCCACGTGAGAGACACACACAACCTGCCATTAGGGGGTGGAAGGCTTTAGAGTCCAGCAGCGAGGCTGGCGCTCCCACTCAGCGTTCCTGCACGGAACTGAGCCCGGGTGCGTGAGACCGTGAGAGGGGGCAAAGACAGGCGTACCAGCGAGCTGTTCACGGTGCACGCTGACGCATCACCCTTCAAGCTCACGTTCCTTTCATGGAGAGAACACGAGGCCTTGATTGCGCTTTCCTGTGGTACGTAAACTTTGGTCGCGTCCCCTGGTGGGCACATCGGCTCAGGACTGCCCTGTCCCAAAGGCTCCAGGTGTGGAGCCCGACTGTTGGAGCTCAGCCTCACGTGGCTCTTTCACGGACGAGACCGGCTCGCAATGGGACCGTTCACGAGCTGGGGACCGTGCTGGCTGTTAGGAGTCGGCACACCAAGAGCCCTCCGAGGGAGAGGAGCTGCTGACGTTTGCCAGCACAGTCTCCAATTCCCAACTGCAACCATTCCCTGTAAGAGGCTCCCGAAAGCTTCGACGCAGTTTCTCAGTTAGCTATAAATGGAGGCCAGTCACTTGGCAGACTCCCCCAACGCCCGGCCTCCCAGGCTGCGATACAGACACGCCGACTGCTTCAGCCAACAGGGACAGCTTGGAGTAAAAGGGAGACTCCTACGTGTCAAAGTACTTGCGTGACGCTGGCCAGAAGCTCAAACATTTAGGGCAGGGCATCAGGGCACTTCGCCGCACGCGGAGCAAGTTTGTTCTCATCTCGCCTCTGAAAGCCGAGTTTAACCAGCTAGGAAGCAAACTTCGGGAAAGGTACTCAGGGTGCCGCCGCTTCAAAATTCTCTCACCAGACAGCCCAAATCGTGTACGCCTCTTTGTATTTTCCATGGGCAGGACAAAATGGTGTCAAACCCGCACGCCTCCAGCTGGGGGTGGGTTGGGGTGGGGTGGGGTGGGGTGGGGGTGGGGGTTGGGCGACGTACACTTTCTCCACGGGAAACAGGCCCACGCCTTCAGTGTGAAAGGCCTCTACGCCTCTCCGCTTTCGCAGCCCAGGCGCAGCCTCAGCTCTGAAAAGCTTCCAGAGCAGGAAGGTCAGAAAACCTTTGAACCACCCAGCAGGTGCAGCACAGAACAAGGGCTTCTCTCTTGGCCTTGAGAACACCCACTGCCCAGCGCTCCTTTGTGTACACACGTGGTGGAGGAAGGGTGCTGCATTCGGCTCCGTGAGAACTTCTCCGGGCCACGTAGTGTGAACGCAAGTAGATGAGCCCTACATCTCATGCCAGTCTCCTGTGCGAGTTGGACAAGGCGAACTCCCTGCTTGAATCCCGGGGTGGGTTAAGTACCCTCCGGGGAAGGATCGTTGCTTGGGACCCCGGGGCTGGTGTCGAGGTGACTGTTCTGTGCATCCACCTCGCAGCTGTTCTCTCTCCGCGGGTTCTCTCCGCCTGCTGCAGCCAAAAGGGACACAGCTTAGGGTAAAGATAAAAACCCGGGGTGTAAACGTTCTTGCCTAGCCCTCGCCCCAAGCACAAGCGTATATGCCTCTGGTCAAAGGCTTTCGCCACAAGCTGAACACGTTTGGTCTCATCTAAGCCTCTGAAGCCCGAGTTCACCCAGCTACGAATCAAACTTCAGGAGAGGTGCTCAGGGTGATGCGGACTGCCAAGCGTTTCACCAGGCAGCCCAGATCGAGTACAAACACTTGTGTTTTAAACGGGCAGAGGAAATGGTGTCAAGAGCGCGCCTCCATCTCCCGGGCGACGTACACATTCTCTCCACGAGACGCAAGCCCTTCCTCCAGTGTGAAAGGCCTCTACACTCTACACCTCTTGCGCTCGCAGCACGCAGGTGCCACCCGCTCTGAACATCTTCCAAAGGCACAGGGGTCACGCAACGTGTGAACCACCGAGCGCGGGTGCAGCACACACCTAGGTCTTCGCTGTCGGCCTGAGAACACCCACGGCACAGGGCTTCTTTGGTGCACACACGTGGTAGCGGTCGGTGATGCCTTCTGCTCCGTGAAACCTTCTCGGGGACACAGAGCGTGAGCGCACGTAGATTAGCCCTACACCTCATCCCTCTTTCTTGAGTGAGTTGTACTGCTATAAGGCAAAACTCCCTGCTGGAATCTCGGTGTGGCTTAAGTATCCTCCGGGAAGCGATCGCTGCTAGAGACACTGTGCTGCTCTCTAGGATAACGGTCTGTGCCTCCACTGCGCTGCTGTTGTCTCCAAGTCGCTTGCGAAGGCCTTTTCGAAGAGGTTGCTCACAGTGTCGTTTCTTTAGAGCAACCCACAGGCATACGAGGATGCCGGTTCTGTGAAGGAAAATGCTCCCTGCCTCAGCCACTTGGGCGCCGTTTTGTACAGGAAAGGACACTCCGCCTTGGAGGCTCTTCCTTCCGGATTGCCACTCGCACTGGCGATGTCTCCTGAATCTCGCGGGGTTACGGTGCCGTCACAGGGTCCGTATCTCAGGCCTAGAATGGCAGAGCGTCCGGCAGCTTTGAAAGAGACCGTCGGCATTCTTCTGGCCTTCGGGGACGCTCCATGAGGAACAAGCTCCTCAGCAGCATGCGTCTTTAGATCTTTCATGGCAGAACCTCTGTGGGCGACCTCATTCCTCCCCCCACGTGAGAGACACACACAACCTGCCATTAGGGGGTGGAAGGCTTTAGAGTCCAGCAGCGAGGCTGGCGCTCCCACTCAGCGTTCCTGCACGGAACTGAGCCCGGGTGCGTGAGACCGTGAGAGGGGGCAAAGACAGGCGTACCAGCGAGCTGTTCACGGTGCACGCTGACGCATCACCCTTCAAGCTCACGTTCCTTTCATGGAGAGAACACGAGGCCTTGATTGCGCTTTCCTGTGGTACGTAAACTTTGGTCGCGTCCCCTGGTGGGCACATCGGCTCAGGACTGCCCTGTCCCAAAGGCTCCAGGTGTGGAGCCCGACTGTTGGAGCTCAGCCTCACGTGGCTCTTTCACGGACGAGACCGGCTCGCAATGGGACTGTTCACGAGCTGGGGACCGTGCTGGCTGTTAGGAGTCGGCACACCAAGAGCCCTCCGAGGGAGAGGAGCTGCTGACGTTTGCCAGCACAGTCTCCAATTCCCAACTGCAACCATTCCCTGTAAGAGGCTCCCGAAAGCTTCGACGCAGTTTCTCAGTTAGCTATAAATGGAGGCCAGTCACTTGGCAGACTCCCCCAACGCCCGGCCTCCCAGGCTGCGATACAGACACGCCGACTGCTTCAGCCAACAGGGACAGCTTGGAGTAAAAGGGAGACTCCTACGTGTCAAAGTACTTGCGTGACGCTGGCCAGAAGCTCAAACATTTAGGGCAGGGCATCAGGGCACTTCGCCGCACGCGGAGCAAGTTTGTTCTCATCTCGCCTCTGAAAGCCGAGTTTAACCAGCTAGGAAGCAAACTTCGGGAAAGGTACTCAGGGTGCCGCCGCTTCAAAATTCTCTCACCAGACAGCCCAAATCGTGTACGCCTCTTTGTATTTTCCATGGGCAGGACAAAATGGTGTCAAACCCGCACGCCTCTAGCTGGGGGTGGGTTGGGGTGGGGTGGGGTGGGGTGGGGGTGGGGTTTGGGCGACGTACACTTTCTCCATGGGAAACAGGCCCACGCCTTCAGTGTGAAAGGCCTCTACGCCTCTCCGCTTTCGCAGCCCAGGCGCAGCCTCAGCTCTGAAAAGCTTCCAGAGCAGGAAGGTCAGAAAACCTTTGAACCACCCAGCAGGTGCAGCACAGAACAAGGGCTTCTCTCTTGGCCTTGAGAACACCCACTGCCCAGCGCTCCTTTGTGTACACACGTGGTGGAGGAAGGGTGCTGCATTCGGCTCCGTGAGAACTTCTCCGGGCCACGTAGTGTGAACGCAAGTAGATGAGCCCTACATCTCATGCCAGTCTCCTGTGCGAGTTGGACAAGGCGAACTCCCTGCTTGAATCCCGGGGTGGGTTAAGTACCCTCCGGGGAAGGATCGTTGCTTGGGACCCCGGGGCTGGTGTCGAGGTGACTGTTCTGTGCATCCACCTCGCAGCTGTTCTCTCTCCGTGGGTTCTCTCCGCCTGCTGCAGCCAAATGGGACACAGCTTAGGGTAAAGATAAAAACCCGGGGTGTAAACGTTCTTGCCTAGCCCTCGCCCCAAGCACAAGCGTATATGCCTCTGGTCAAAGGCTTTCGCCACAAGCTGAACACGTTTGGTCTCATCTAAGCCTCTGAAGTCCGAGTTCACCCAGCTACGAATCAAACTTCAGGAGAGGTGCTCAGGGTGATGCGGACTGCCAAGCGTTTCACCAGGCAGCCCAGATCGAGTACAAACACTTGTGTTTTAAACGGGCAGAGGAAATGGTGTCAAGAGCGCGCCTCCATCTCCCGGGCGACGTACACGTTCTCTCCACGAGACGCAAGCCCTTCCTCCAGTGTGAAAGGCCTCTACACTCTACACCTCTTGCGCTCGCAGCACGCAGGTGCCACCCGCTCTGAACATCTTCCAAAGGCACAGGGGTCACGCAACGTGTGAACCACCGAGCGCGGGTGCAGCACACACCTAGGTCTTCGCTGTCGGCCTGAGAACACCCACGGCACAGGGCTTCTTTGGTGCACACACGTGGTAGCGGTCGGTGATGCCTTCTGCTCCGTGAAACCTTCTCGGGGACACAGAGCGTGAGCGCACGTAGATTAGCCCTACACCTCATCCCTCTTTCTTGAGTGAGTTGTACTGCTATAAGGCAAAACTCCCTGCTGGAATCTCGGTGTGGCTTAAGTATCCTCCGGGAAGCGATCGCTGCTAGAGACACTGTGCTGCTCTCTAGGATAACGGTCTGTGCCTCCACTGCGCTGCTGTTGTCTCCAAGTCGCTTGCGAAGGCCTTTTCGAAGAGGTTGCTCACAGTGTCGTTTCTTTAGAGCAACCCACAGGCATACGAGGATGCCGGTACTGTGAAGGAAAATGCTCCCTGCCTCAGCCACTTGGGCGCCGTTTTGTACAGGAAAGGACACTCCGCCTTGGAGGCTCTTCCTTCCGGATTGCCACTCGCACTGGCGATGTCTCCTGAATCTCGCGGGGTTACGGTGCCGTCACAGGGTCCGTATCTCAGGCCTAGAACGGCAGAGCGTCCGGCAGCTTTGAAAGAGACCGTCGGCATTCTTCTGGCCTTCGGGGACGCTCCATGAGGAACAAGCTCCTCAGCAGCGTGCGTCTTTAGATCTTTCATGGCAGAACCTCTGTGGGCGACCTCATTCCTCCCCCCACGTGAGAGACACACACAACCTGCCATTAGGGGGTGGAAGGCTTTAGAGTCCAGCAGCGAGGCTGGCGCTCCCACTCAGCGTTCCTGCACGGAACTGAGCCCGGGTGCGTGAGACCGTGAGAGGGGGCAAAGACAGGCGTACCAGCGAGCTGTTCACGGTGCACGCTGACGCATCACCCTTCAAGCTCACGTTCCTTTCATGGAGAGAACACGAGGCCTTGATTGCGCTTTCCTGTGGTACGTAAACTTTGGTCGCGTCCCCTGGTGGGCACATCGGCTCAGGACTGCCCTGTCCGAAAGGCTCCAGGTGTGGAGCCCGACTGTTGGAGCTCAGCCTCACGTGGCTCTTTCACGGACGAGACCGGCTCGCAATGGGACCGTTCACGAGCTGGGGACCGTGCTGGCTGTTAGGAGTCGGCACACCAAGAGCCCTCCGAGGGAGAGGAGCTGCTGACGTTTGCCAGCACAGTCTCCAATTCCCAACTGCAACCATTCCCTGTAAGAGGCTCCCGAAAGCTTCGACGCAGTTTCTCAGTTAGCTATAAATGGAGGCCAGTCACTTGGCAGACTCCCCCAACGCCCGGCCTCCCAGGCTGCGATACAGACACGCCGACTGCTTCAGCCAACAGGGACAGCTTGGAGTAAAAGGGAGACTCCTACGTGTCAAAGTACTTGCGTGACGCTGGCCAGAAGCTCAAACATTTAGGGCAGGGCATCAGGGCACTTCGCCGCACGCGGAGCAAGTTTGTTCTCATCTCGCCTCTGAAAGCCGAGTTTAACCAGCTAGGAAGCAAACTTCGGGAAAGGTACTCAGGGTGCCGCCGCTTCAAAATTCTCTCACCAGACAGCCCAAATCGTGTACGCCTCTTTGTATTTCCATGGGCAGGACAAAATGGTGTCAAACCCGCACGCCTCCAGCTGGGGGTGGGTTGGGGTGGGGTGGGGTGGGGTGGGGGTGGGGGTTGGGCGACGTACACTTTCTCCACGGGAAACAGGCCCACGCCTTCAGTGTGAAAGGCCTCTACGCCTCTCCGCTTTCGCAGCCCAGGCGCAGCCTCAGCTCTGAAAAGCTTCCAGAGCAGGAAGGTCAGAAAACCTTTGAACCACCCAGCAGGTGCAGCACAGAACAAGGGCTTCTCTCTTGGCCTTGAGAACACCCACTGCCCAGCGCTCCTTTGTGTACACACGTGGTGGAGGAAGGGTGCTGCATTCGGCTCCGTGAGAACTTCTCCGGGCCACGTAGTGTGAACGCAAGTAGATGAGCCCTACATCTCATGCCAGTCTCCTGTGCGAGTTGGACAAGGCGAACTCCCTGCTTGAATCCCGGGGTGGGTTAAGTACCCTCCGGGGAAGGATCGTTGCTTGGGACCCCGGGGCTGGTGTCGAGGTGACTGTTCTGTGCATCCACCTCGCAGCTGTTCTCTCTCCGCGGGTTCTCTCCGCCTGCTGCAGCCAAAAGGGACACAGCTTAGGGTAAAGATAAAAACCCGGGGTGTAAACGTTCTTGCCTAGCCCTCGCCCCAAGCACAAGCGTATATGCCTCTGGTCAAAGGCTTTCGCCACAAGCTGAACACGTTTGGTCTCATCTAAGCCTCTGAAGCCCGAGTTCACCCAGCTACGAATCAAACTTCAGGAGAGGTGCTCAGGGTGATGCGGACTGCCAAGCGTTTCACCAGGCAGCCCAGATCGAGTACAAACACTTGTGTTTTAAACGGGCAGAGGAAATGGTGTCAAGAGCGCGCCTCCATCTCCCGGGCGACGTACACGTTCTCTCCACGAGACGCAAGCCCTTCCTCCAGTGTGAAAGGCCTCTACACTCTACACCTCTTGCGCTCGCAGCACGCAGGTGCCACCCGCTCTGAACATCTTCCAAAGGCACAGGGGTCACGCAACGTGTGAACCACCGAGCGCGGGTGCAGCACACACCTAGGTCTTCGCTGTCGGCCTGAGAACACCCACGGCACAGGGCTTCTTTGGTGCACACACGTGGTAGCGGTCGGTGATGCCTTCTGCTCCGTGAAACCTTCTCGGGGACACAGAGCGTGAGCGCACGTAGATTAGCCCTACACCTCATCCCTCTTTCTTGAGTGAGTTGTACTGCTATAAGGCAAAACTCCCTGCTGGAATCTCGGTGTGGCTTAAGTATCCTCCGGGAAGCGATCGCTGCTAGAGACACTGTGCTGCTCTCTAGGATAACGGTCTGTGCCTCCACTGCGCTGCTGTTGTCTCCAAGTCGCTTGCGAAGGCCTTTTCGAAGAGGTTGCTCACAGTGTCGTTTCTTTAGAGCAACCCACAGGCATACGAGGATGCCGGTTCTGTGAAGGAAAATGCTCCCTGCCTCAGCCACTTGGGCGCCGTTTTGTACAGGAAAGGACACTCCGCCTTGGAGGCTCTTCCTTCCGGATTGCCACTCGCACTGGCGATGTCTCCTGAATCTCGCGGGGTTACGGTGCCGTCACAGGGTCCGTATCTCAGGCCTAGAACGGCAGAGCGTCCGGCAGCTTTGAAAGAGACCGTCGGCATTCTTCTGGCCTTCGGGGACGCTCCATGAGGAACAAGCTCCTCAGCAGCGTGCGTCTTTAGATCTTTCATGGCAGAACCTCTGTGGGCGACCTCATTCCTCCCCCCACGTGAGAGACACACACAACCTGCCATTAGGGGGTGGAAGGCTTTAGAGTCCAGCAGGGAGGCTGGCGCTCCCACTCAGCGTTCCTGCACGGAACTGAGCCCGGGTGCGTGAGACCGTGAGAGGGGGCAAAGACAGGCGTACCAGCGAGCTGTTCACGGTGCACGCTGACGCATCACCCTTCAAGCTCACGTTCCTTTCATGGAGAGAACACGAGGCCTTGATTGCGCTTTCCTGTGGTACGTAAACTTTGGTCGCGTCCCCTGGTGGGCACATCGGCTCAGGACTGCCCTGTCCCAAAGGCTCCAGGTGTGGAGCCCGACTGTTGGAGCTCAGCCTCACGTGGCTCTTTCACGGACGAGACCGGCTCGCAATGGGACCGTTCACGAGCTGGGGACCGTGCTGGCTGTTAGGAGTCGGCACACCAAGAGCCCTCCGAGGGAGAGGAGCTGCTGACGTTTGCCAGCACAGTCTCCAATTCCCAACTGCAACCATTCCCTGTAAGAGGCTCCCGAAAGCTTCGACGCAGTTTCTCAGTTAGCTATAAATGGAGGCCAGTCACTTGGCAGACTCCCCCAACGCCCGGCCTCCCAGGCTGCGATACAGACACGCCGACTGCTTCAGCCAACAGGGACAGCTTGGAGTAAAAGGGAGACTCCTACGTGTCAAAGTACTTGCGTGACGCTGGCCAGAAGCTCAAACATTTAGGGCAGGGCATCAGGGCACTTCGCCGCACACGGAGCAAGTTTGTTCTCATCTCGCCTCTGAAAGCTGAGTTTAACCAGCTAGGAAGCAAACTTCGGGAAAGGTACTCAGGGTGCCGCCGCTTCAAAATTCTCTCACCAGACAGCCCAAATCGTGTACGCCTCTTTGTATTTTCCATGGGCAGGACAAAATGGTGTCAAACCCGCACGCCTCCAGCTGGGGGTGGGTTGGGGTGGGGTGGGGTGGGGTGGGGGTGGGGGTTGGGCGACGTACACTTTCTCCATGGGAAACAGGCCCACGCCTTCAGTGTGAAAGGCCTCTACGCCTCTCCGCTTTCGCAGCCCAGGCGCAGCCTCAGCTCTGAAAAGCTTCCAGAGCAGGAAGGTCAGAAAACCTTTGAACCACCCAGCAGGTGCAGCACAGAACAAGGGCTTCTCTCTTGGCCTTGAGAACACCCACTGCCCAGCGCTCCTTTGTGTACACACGTGGTGGAGGAAGGGTGCTGCATTCGGCTCCGTGAGAACTTCTCCGGGCCACGTAGTGTGAACGCAAGTAGATGAGCCCTACATCTCATGCCAGTCTCCTGTGCGAGTTGGACAAGGCGAACTCCCTGCTTGAATGCCGGGGTGGGTTAAGTACCCTCCGGGGAAGGATCGTTGCTTGGGACCCCGGGGCTGGTGTCGAGGTGACTGTTCTGTGCATCCACCTCGCAGCTGTTCTCTCTCCGCGGGTTCTCTCCGCCTGCTGCAGCCAAAAGGGACACAGCTTAGGGTAAAGATAAAAACCCGGGGTGTAAACGTTCTTGCCTAGCCCTCGCCCCAAGCACAAGCGTATATGCCTCTGGTCAAAGGCTTTCGCCACAAGCTGAACACGTTTGGTCTCATCTAAGCCTCTGAAGCCCGAGTTCACCCAGCTACGAATCAAACTTCAGGAGAGGTGCTCAGGGTGATGCGGACTGCCAAGCGTTTCACCAGGCAGCCCAGATCGAGTACAAACACTTGTGTTTTAAACGGGCAGAGGAAATGGTGTCAAGAGCGCGCCTCCATCTCCCGGGCGACGTACACGTTCTCTCCACGAGACGCAAGCCCTTCCTCCAGTGTGAAAGGCCTCTACACTCTACACCTCTTGCGCTCGCAGCACGCAGGTGCCACCAGCTCTGAACATCTTCCAAAGGCACAGGGGTCACGCAACGTGTGAACCACCGAGCGCGGGTGCAGCACACACCTAGGTCTTCGCTGTCGGCCTGAGAACACCCACGGCACAGGGCTTCTTTGGTGCACACACGTGGTAGCGGTCGGTGATGCCTTCTGCTCCGTGAAACCTTCTCGGGGACACAGAGCGTGAGCGCACGTAGATTAGCCCTACACCTCATCCCTCTTTCTTGAGTGAGTTGTACTGCTATAAGGCAAAACTCCCTGCTGGAATCTCGGTGTGGCTTAAGTATCCTCCGGGAAGCGATCGCTGCTAGAGACACTGTGCTGCTCTCTAGGATAACGGTCTGTGCCTCCACTGCGCTGCTGTTGTCTCCAAGTCGCTTGCGAAGGCCTTTTCGAAGAGGTTGCTCACAGTGTCGTTTCTTTAGAGCAACCCACAGGCATACGAGGATGCCGGTTCTGTGAAGGAAAATGCTCCCTGCCTCAGCCACTTGGGCGCCGTTTTGTACAGGAAAGGACACTCCGCCTTGGAGGCTCTTCCTTCCGGATTGCCACTCGCACTGGCGATGTCTCCTGAATCTCGCGGGGTTACGGTGCCGTCACAGGGTCCGTATCTCAGGCCTAGAATGGCAGAGCGTCCGGCAGCTTTGAAAGAGACCGTCGGCATTCTTCTGGCCTTCGGGGACGCTCCATGAGGAACAAGCTCCTCAGCAGCGTGCGTCTTTAGATCTTTCATGGCAGAACCTCTGTGGGCGACCTCATTCCTCCCCCCACGTGAGAGACACACACAACCTGCCATTAGGGGGTGGAAGGCTTTAGAGTCCAGCAGCGAGGCTGGCGCTCCCACTCAGCGTTCCTGCACGGAACTGAGCCCGGGTGCGTGAGACCGTGAGAGGGGGCAAAGACAGGCGTACCAGCGAGCTGTTCACGGTGCACGCTGACGCATCACCCTTCAAGCTCACGTTCCTTTCATGGAGAGAACACGAGGCCTTGATTGCGCTTTCCTGTGGTACGTAAACTTTGGTCGCGTCCCCTGGTGGGCACATCGGCTCAGGACTGCCCTGTCCGAAAGGCTCCAGGTGTGGAGCCCGACTGTTGGAGCTCAGCCTCACGTGGCTCTTTCACGGACGAGACCGGCTCGCAATGGGACCGTTCACGAGCTGGGGACCGTGCTGGCTGTTAGGAGTCGGCACACCAAGAGCCCTCCGAGGGAGAGGAGCTGCTGACGTTTGCCAGCACAGTCTCCAATTCCCAACTGCAACCATTCCCTGTAAGAGGCTCCCGAAAGCTTCGACGCAGTTTCTCAGTTAGCTATAAATGGAGGCCAGTCACTTGGCAGACTCCCCCAACGCCCGGCCTCCCAGGCTGCGATACAGACACGCCGACTGCTTCAGCCAACAGGGACAGCTTGGAGTAAAAGGGAGACTCCTACGTGTCAAAGTACTTGCGTGACGCTGGCCAGAAGCTCAAACATTTAGGGCAGGGCATCAGGGCACTTCGCCGCACGCGGAGCAAGTTTGTTCTCATCTCGCCTCTGAAAGCCGAGTTTAACCAGCTAGGAAGCAAACTTCGGGAAAGGTACTCAGGGTGCCGCCGCTTCAAAATTCTCTCACCAGACAGCCCAAATCGTGTACGCCTCTTTGTATTTTCCATGGGCAGGACAAAATGGTGTCAAACCCGCACGCCTCCAGCTGGGGGTGGGTTGGGGTGGGGTGGGGTGGGGTGGGGGTGGGGGTTGGGCGACGTACACTTTCTCCATGGGAAACAGGCCCACGCCTTCAGTGTGAAAGGCCTCTACGCCTCTCCGCTTTCGCAGCCCAGGCGCAGCCTCAGCTCTGGAAAGCTTCCAGAGCAGGAAGGTCAGAAAACCTTTGAACCACCCAGCAGGTGCAGCACAGAACAAGGGCTTCTCTCTTGGCCTTGAGAACACCCACTGCCCAGCGCTCCTTTGTGTACACACGTGGTGGAGGAAGGGTGCTGCATTCGGCTCCGTGAGAACTTCTCCGGGCCACGTAGTGTGAACGCAAGTAGATGAGCCCTACATCTCATGCCAGTCTCCTGTGCGAGTTGGACAAGGCGAACTCCCTGCTTGAATCCCGGGGTGGGTTAAGTACCCTCCGGGGAAGGATCGTTGCTTGGGACCCCGGGGCTGGTGTCGAGGTGACTGTTCTGTGCATCCACCTCGCAGCTGTTCTCTCTCCGCGGGTTCTCTCCGCCTGCTGCAGCCAAAAGGGACACAGCTTAGGGTAAAGATAAAAACCCGGGGTGTAAACGTTCTTGCCTAGCCCTCGCCCCAAGCACAAGCGTATATGCCTCTGGTCAAAGGCTTTCGCCACAAGCTGAACACGTTTGGTCTCATCTAAGCCTCTGAAGCCCGAGTTCACCCAGCTACGAATCAAACTTCAGGAGAGGTGCTCAGGGTGATGCGGACTGCCAAGCGTTTCACCAGGCAGCCCAGATCGAGTACAAACACTTGTGTTTTAAACGGGCAGAGGAAATGGTGTCAAGAGCGCGCCTCCATCTCCCGGGCGACGTACACGTTCTCTCCACGAGACGCAAGCCCTTCCTCCAGTGTGAAAGGCCTCTACACTCTACACCTCTTGCGCTCGCAGCACGCAGGTGCCACCAGCTCTGAACATCTTCCAAAGGCACAGGGGTCACGCAACGTGTGAACCACCGAGCGCGGGTGCAGCACACACCTAGGTCTTCGCTGTCGGCCTGAGAACACCCACGGCACAGGGCTTCTTTGGTGCACACACGTGGTAGCGGTCGGTGATGCCTTCTGCTCCGTGAAACCTTCTCGGGGACACAGAGCGTGAGCGCACGTAGATTAGCCCTACACCTCATCCCTCTTTCTTGAGTGAGTTGTACTGCTATAAGGCAAAACTCCCTGCTGGAATCTCGGTGTGGCTTAAGTATCCTCCGGGAAGCGATCGCTGCTAGAGACACTGTGCTGCTCTCTAGGATAACGGTCTGTGCCTCCACTGCGCTGCTGTTGTCTCCAAGTCGCTTGCGAAGGCCTTTTCGAAGAGGTTGCTCACAGTGTCGTTTCTTTAGAGCAACCCACAGGCATACGAGGATGCCGGTTCTGTGAAGGAAAATGCTCCCTGCCTCAGCCACTTGGGCGCCGTTTTGTACAGGAAAGGACACTCCGCCTTGGAGGCTCTTCCTTCCGGATTGCCACTCGCACTGGCGATGTCTCCTGAATCTCGCGGGGTTACGGTGCCGTCACAGGGTCCGTATCTCAGGCCTAGAACGGCAGAGCGTCCGGCAGCTTTGAAAGAGACCGTCGGCATTCTTCTGGCCTTCGGGGACGCTCCATGAGGAACAAGCTCCTCAGCAGCGTGCGTCTTTAGATCTTTCATGGCAGAACCTCTGTGGGCGACCTCATTCCTCCCCCCACGTGAGAGACACACACAACCTGCCATTAGGGGGTGGAAGGCTTTAGAGTCCAGCAGCGAGGCTGGCGCTCCCACTCAGCGTTCCTGCACGGAACTGAGCCCGGGTGCGTGAGACCGTGAGAGGGGGCAAAGACAGGCGTACCAGCGAGCTGTTCATGGTGCACGCTGACGCATCACCCTTCAAGCTCACGTTCCTTTCATGGAGAGAACACGAGGCCTTGATTGCGCTTTCCTGTGGTACGTAAACTTTGGTCGCGTCCCCTGGTGGGCACATCGGCTCAGGACTGCCCTGTCCCAAAGGCTCCAGGTGTGGAGCCCGACTGTTGGAGCTCAGCCTCACGTGGCTCTTTCACGGACGAGACCGGCTCGCAATGGGACCGTTCACGAGCTGGGGACCGTGCTGGCTGTTAGGAGTCGGCACACCAAGAGCCCTCCGAGGGAGAGGAGCTGCTGACGTTTGCCAGCACAGTCTCCAATTCCCAACTGCAACCATTCCCTGTAAGAGGCTCCCGAAAGCTTCGACGCAGTTTCTCAGTTAGCTATAAATGGAGGCCAGTCACTTGGCAGACTCCCCCAACGCCCGGCCTCCCAGGCTGCGATACAGACACGCCGACTGCTTCAGCCAACAGGGACAGCTTGGAGTAAAAGGGAGACTCCTACGTGTCAAAGTACTTGCGTGACGCTGGCCAGAAGCTCAAACATTTAGGGCAGGGCATCAGGGCACTTCGCCGCACGCGGAGCAAGTTTGTTCTCATCTCGCCTCTGAAAGCAGAGTTTAACCAGCTAGGAAGCAAACTTCGGGAAAGGTACTCAGGGTGCCGCCGCTTCAAAATTCTCTCACCAGACAGCCCAAATCGTGTACGCCTCTTTGTATTTTCCATGGGCAGGACAAAATGGTGTCAAACCCGCACGCCTCCAGCTGGGGGTGGGTTGGGGTGGGGTGGGGTGGGGTGGGGGTGGGGGTTGGGCGACGTACACTTTCTCCACGGGAAACAGGCCCACGCCTTCAGTGTGAAAGGCCTCTACGCCTCTCCGCTTTCGCAGCCCAGGCGCAGCCTCAGCTCTGAAAAGCTTCCAGAGCAGGAAGGTCAGAAAACCTTTGAACCACCCAGCAGGTGCAGCACAGAACAAGGGCTTCTCTCTTGGCCTTGAGAACACCCACTGCCCAGCGCTCCTTTGTGTACACACGTGGTGGAGGAAGGGTGCTGCATTCGGCTCCGTGAGAACTTCTCCGGGCCACGTAGTGTGAACGCAAGTAGATGAGCCCTACATCTCATGCCAGTCTCCTGTGCGAGTTGGACAAGGCGAACTCCCTGCTTGAATCCCGGGGTGGGTTAAGTACCCTCCGGGGAAGGATCGTTGCTTGGGACCCCGGGGCTGGTGTCGAGGTGACTGTTCTGTGCATCCACCTCGCAGCTGTTCTCTCTCCGCGGGTTCTCTCCGCCTGCTGCAGCCAAAAGGGACACAGCTTAGGGTAAAGATAAAAACCCGGGGTGTAAACGTTCTTGCCTAGCCCTCGCCCCAAGCACAAGCGTATATGCCTCTGGTCAAAGGCTTTCGCCACAAGCTGAACACGTTTGGTCTCATCTAAGCCTCTGAAGCCCGAGTTCACCCAGCTACGAATCAAACTTCAGGAGAGGTGCTCAGGGTGATGCGGACTGCCAAGCGTTTCACCAGGCAGCCCAGATCGAGTACAAACACTTGTGTTTTAAACGGGCAGAGGAAATGGTGTCAAGAGCGTGCCTCCATCTCCCGGGCGACGTACACGTTCTCTCCACGAGACGCAAGCACTTCCTCCAGTGAGAAAGGCCTCTACACTCTACACCTCTTGCGCTCGCAGCACGCAGGTGCCACCCGCTCTGAACATCTTCCAAAGGCACAGGGGTCACGCAACGTGTGAACCACCGAGCGCGGGTGCAGCACACACCTAGGTCTTCGCTGTCGGCCTGAGAACACCCACGGCACAGGGCTTCTTTGGTGCACACACGTGGTAGCGGTCGGTGATGCCTTCTGCTCCGTGAAACCTTCTCGGGGACACAGAGCGTGAGCGCACGTAGATTAGCCCTACACCTCATCCCTCTTTCTTGAGTGAGTTGTACTGCTATAAGGCAAAACTCCCTGCTGGAATCTCGGTGTGGCTTAAGTATCCTCCGGGAAGCGATCGCTGCTAGAGACACTGTGCTGCTCTCTAGGATAACGGTCTGTGCCTCCACTGCGCTGCTGTTGTCTCCAAGTCGCTTGCGAAGGCCTTTTCGAAGAGGTTGCTCACAGTGTCGTTTCTTTAGAGCAACCCACAGGCATACGAGGATGCCGGTTCTGTGAAGGAAAATGCTCCCTGCCTCAGCCACTTGGGCGCCGTTTTGTACAGGAAAGGACACTCCGCCTTGGAGGCTCTTCCTTCCGGATTGCCACTCGCACTGGCGATGTCTCCTGAATCTCGCGGGGTTACGGTGCCATCACAGGGTCCGTATCTCAGGCCTAGAACGGCAGAGCATCCGGCAGCTTTGAAAGAGACCGTCGGCATTCTTCTGGCCTTCGGGGACGCTCCATGAGGAACAAGCTCCTCAGCAGCGTGCGTCTTTAGATCTTTCATGGCAGAACCTCTGTGGGCGACCTCATTCCTCCCCCCACGTGAGAGACACACACAACCTGCCATTAGGGGGTGGAAGGCTTTAGAGTCCAGCAGCGAGGCTGGCGCTCCCACTCAGCGTTCCTGCACGGAACTGAGCCCGGGTGCGTGAGACCGTGAGAGGGGGCAAAGACAGGCGTACCAGCGAGCTGTTCACGGTGCACGCTGACGCATCACCCTTCAAGCTCACGTTCCTTTCATGGAGAGAACACGAGGCCTTGATTGCGCTTTCCTGTGGTACGTAAACTTTGGTCGCGTCCCCTGGTGGGCACATCGGCTCAGGACTGCCCTGTCCCAAAGGCTCCAGGTGTGGAGCCCGACTGTTGGAGCTCAGCCTCACGTGGCTCTTTCATGGACGAGACCGGCTCGCAATGGGACCGTTCACGAGCTGGGGACCGTGCTGGCTGTTAGGAGTCGGCACACCAAGAGCCCTCCGAGGGAGAGGAGCTGCTGACGTTTGCCAGCACAGTCTCCAATTCCCAACTGCAACCATTCCCTGTAAGAGGCTCCCGAAAGCTTCGACGCAGTTTCTCAGTTAGCTATAAATGGAGGCCAGTCACTTGGCAGACTCCCCCAATGCCCGGCCTCCCAGGCTGCGATACAGACACGCCGACTGCTTCAGCCAACAGGGACAGCTTGGAGTAAAAGGGAGACTCCTACGTGTCAAAGTACTTGCGTGACGCTGGCCAGAAGCTCAAACATTTAGGGCAGGGCATCAGGGCACTTCGCCGCACGCGGAGCAAGTTTGTTCTCATCTCGCCTCTGAAAGCCGAGTTTAACCAGCTAGGAAGCAAACTTCGGGAAAGGTACTCAGGGTGCCGCCGCTTCAAAATTCTCTCACCAGACAGCCCAAATCGTGTACGCCTCTTTGTATTTTCCATGGGCAGGACAAAATGGTGTCAAACCCGCACGCCTCCAGCTGGGGGTGGGTTGGGGTGGGGTGGGGTGGGGTGGGGGTGGGGGTTGGGCGACGTACACTTTCTCCACGGGAAACAGGCCCACGCCTTCAGTGTGAAAGGCCTCTACGCCTCTCCGCTTTCGCAGCCCAGGCGCAGCCTCAGCTCTGAAAAGCTTCCAGAGCAGGAAGGTCAGAAAACCTTTGAACCACCCAGCAGGTGCAGCACAGAACAAGGGCTTCTCTCTTGGCCTTGAGAACACCCACTGCCCAGCGCTCCTTTGTGTACACACGTGGTGGAGGAAGGGTGCTGCATTCGGCTCCGTGAGAACTTCTCCGGGCCACGTAGTGTGAACGCAAGTAGATGAGCCCTACATCTCATGCCAGTCTCCTGTGCGAGTTGGACAAGGCGAACTCCCTGCTTGAATCCCGGGGTGGGTTAAGTACCCTCCGGGGAAGGATCGTTGCTTGGGACCCCGGGGCTGGTGTCGAGGTGACTGTTCTGTGCATCCACCTCGCAGCTGTTCTCTCTCCGCGGGTTCTCTCCGCCTGCTGCAGCCAAAAGGGACACAGCTTAGGGTAAAGATAAAAACCCGGGGTGTAAACGTTCTTGCCTAGCCCTCGCCCCAAGCACAAGCGTATATGCCTCTGGTCAAAGGCTTTCGCCACAAGCTGAACACGTTTGGTCTCATCTAAGCCTCTGAAGCCCGAGTTCACCCAGCTACGAATCAAACTTCAGGAGAGGTGCTCAGGGTGATGCGGACTGCCAAGCGTTTCACCAGGCAGCCCAGATCGAGTACAAACACTTGTGTTTTAAACGGGCAGAGGAAATGGTGTCAAGAGCGCGCCTCCATCTCCCGGGCGACGTACACGTTCTCTCCACGAGACGCAAGCCCTTCCTCCAGTGTGAAAGGCCTCTACACTCTACACCTCTTGCGCTCGCAGCACGCAGGTGCCACCCGCTCTGAACATCTTCCAAAGGCACAGGGGTCACGCAACGTGTGAACCACCGAGCGCGGGTGCAGCACACACCTAGGTCTTCGCTGTCGGCCTGAGAACACCCACGGCACAGGGCTTCTTTGGTGCACACACGTGGTAGCGGTCGGTGATGCCTTCTGCTCCGTGAAACCTTCTCGGGGACACAGAGCGTGAGCACACGTAGATTAGACCTACACCTCATCCCTCTTTCTTGAGTGAGTTGTACTGCTATAAGGCAAAACTCCCTGCTGGAATCTCGGTGTGGCTTAAGTATCCTCCGGGAAGCGATCGCTGCTAGAGACACTGTGCTGCTCTCTAGGATAACGGTCTGTGCCTCCACTGCGCTGCTGTTGTCTCCAAGTCGCTTGCGAAGGCCTTTTCGAAGAGGTTGCTCACAGTGTCGTTTCTTTAGAGCAACCCACAGGCATACGAGGATGCCGGTTCTGTGAAGGAAAATGCTCCCTGCCTCAGCCACTTGGGCGCCGTTTTGTACAGGAAAGGACACTCCGCCTTGGAGGCTCTTCCTTCCGGATTGCCACTCGCACTGGCGATGTCTCCTGAATCTCGCGGGGTTACGGTGCCGTCACAGGGTCCGTATCTCAGGCCTAGAACGGCAGAGCGTCCGGCAGCTTTGAAAGAGACCGTCGGCATTCTTCTGGCCTTCGGGGACGCTCCATGAGGAACAAGCTCCTCAGCAGCGTGCGTCTTTAGATCTTTCATGGCAGAACCTCTGTGGGCGACCTCATTCCTCCCCCCACGTGAGAGACACACACAACCTGCCATTAGGGGGTGGAAGGCTTTAGAGTCCAGCAGCGAGGCTGGCGCTCCCACTCAGCGTTCCTGCACGGAACTGAGCCCGGGTGCGTGAGACCGTGAGAGGGGGCACAGACAGGCGTACCAGCGAGCTGTTCACGGTGCACGCTGACGCATCACCCTTCAAGCTCACGTTCCTTTCATGGAGAGAACACGAGGCCTTGATTGCGCTTTCCTGTGGTACGTAAACTTTGGTCGCGTCCCCTGGTGGGCACATCGGCTCAGGACTGCCCTGTCCCAAAGGCTCCAGGTGTGGAGCCCGACTGTTGGAGCTCAGCCTCACGTGGCTCTTTCACGGACGAGACCGGCTCGCAATGGGACCGTTCACGAGCTGGGGACCGTGCTGGCTGTTAGGAGTCGGCACACCAAGAGCCCTCCGAGGGAGAGGAGCTGCTGACGTTTGCCAGCACAGTCTCCAATTCCCAACTGCAACCATTCCCTGTAAGAGGCTCCCGAAAGCTTCGACGCAGTTTCTCAGTTAGCTATAAATGGAGGCCAGTCACTTGGCAGACTCCCCCAACGCCCGGCCTCCCAGGCTGCGATACAGACACGCCGACTGCTTCAGCCAACAGGGACAGCTTGGAGTAAAAGGGAGACTCCTACGTGTCAAAGTACTTGCGTGACGCTGGCCAGAAGCTCAAACATTTAGGGCAGGGCATCAGGGCACTTCGCCGCACGCGGAGCAAGTTTGTTCTCATCTCGCCTCTGAAAGCCGAGTTTAACCAGCTAGGAAGCAAACTTCGGGAAAGGTACTCAGGGTGCCGCCGCTTCAAAATTCTCTCACCAGACAGCCCAAATCGTGTACGCCTCTTTGTATTTTCCATGGGCAGGACAAAATGGTGTCAAACCCGCACGCCTCCAGCTGGGGGTGGGTTGGGGTGGGGTGGGGTGGGGTGGGGGTGGGGGTTGGGCGACGTACACTTTCTCCACGGGAAACAGGCCCACGCCTTCAGTGTGAAAGGCCTCTACGCCTCTCCGCTTTCGCAGCCCAGGCGCAGCCTCAGCTCTGAAAAGCTTCCAGAGCAGGAAGGTCAGAAAACCTTTGAACCACCCAGCAGGTGCAGCACAGAACAAGGGCTTCTCTCT
Source organism: Orcinus orca (assembly GCF_937001465.1). Taxonomy (NCBI): domain Eukaryota; kingdom Metazoa; phylum Chordata; class Mammalia; order Artiodactyla; family Delphinidae; genus Orcinus; species Orcinus orca. The sequence continues at coordinate 1,037,412 of NW_026043854.1, read as the reverse complement.
TGGCCTTGAGAACACCCACTGCCCAGCGCTCCTTTGTGTACACACGTGGTGGAGGAAGGGTGCTGCATTCGGCTCCGTGAGAACTTCTCCGGGCCACGTAGTGTGAACGCAAGTAGATGAGCCCTACATCTCATGCCAGTCTCCTGTGCGAGTTGGACAAGGCGAACTCCCTGCTTGAATCCCGGGGTGGGTTAAGTACCCTCCGGGGAAGGATCGTTGCTTGGGACCCCGGGGCTGGTGTCGAGGTGACTGTTCTGTGCATCCACCTCGCAGCTGTTCTCTCTCCGCGGGTTCTCTCCGCCTGCTGCAGCCAAAAGGGACACAGCTTAGGGTAAAGATAAAAACCCGGGGTGTAAACGTTCTTGCCTAGCCCTCGCCCCAAGCACAAGCGTATATGCCTCTGGTCAAAGGCTTTCGCCACAAGCTGAACACGTTTGGTCTCATCTAAGCCTCTGAAGCCCGAGTTCACCCAGCTACGAATCAAACTTCAGGAGAGGTGCTCAGGGTGATGCGGACTGCCAAGCGTTTCACCAGGCAGCCCAGATCGAGTACAAACACTTGTGTTTTAAACGGGCAGAGGAAATGGTGTCAAGAGCGCGCCTCCATCTCCCGGGCCACGTACACGTTCTCTCCACGAGACGCAAGCCCTTCCTCCAGTGTGAAAGGCCTCTACACTCTACACCTCTTGCGCTCGCAGCACGCAGGTGCCACCCGCTCTGAACATCTTCCAAAGGCACAGGGGTCACGCAACGTGTGAACCACCGAGCGCGGGTGCAGCACACACCTAGGTCTTCGCTGTCGGCCTGAGAACACCCACGGCACAGGGCTTCTTTGGTGCACACACGTGGTAGCGGTCGGTGATGCCTTCTGCTCCGTGAAACCTTCTCGGGGACACAGAGCGTGAGCGCACGTAGATTAGCCCTACACCTCATCCCTCTTTCTTGAGTGAGTTGTACTGCTATAAGGCAAAACTCCCTGCTGGAATCTCGGTGTGGCTTAAGTATCCTCCGGGAAGCGATCGCTGCTAGAGACACTGTGCTGCTCTCTAGGATAACGGTCTGTGCCTCCACTGCGCTGCTGTTGTCTCCAAGTCGCTTGCGAAGGCCTTTTCGAAGAGGTTGCTCACAGTGTCGTTTCTTTAGAGCAACCCACAGGCATACGAGGATGCCGGTTCTGTGAAGGAAAATGCTCCCTGCCTCAGCCACTTGGGCGCCGTTTTGTACAGGAAAGGACACTCCGCCTTGGAGGCTCTTCCTTCCGGATTGCCACTCGCACTGGCGATGTCTCCTGAATCTCGCGGGGTTACGGTGCCGTCACAGGGTCCGTATCTCAGGCCTAGAACGGCAGAGCGTCCGGCAGCTTTGAAAGAGACCGTCGGCATTCTTCTGGCCTTCGGGGACGCTCCATGAGGAACAAGCTCCTCAGCAGCGTGCGTCTTTAGATCTTTCATGGCAGAACCTCTGTGGGCGACCTCATTCCTCCCCCCACGTGAGAGACACACACAACCTGCCATTAGGGGGTGGAAGGCTTTAGAGTCCAGCAGCGAGGCTGGCGCTCCCACTCAGCGTTCCTGCACGGAACTGAGCCCGGGTGCGTGAGACCGTGAGAGGGGGCAAAGACAGGCGTACCAGCGAGCTGTTCACGGTGCACGCTGACGCATCACCCTTCAAGCTCACGTTCCTTTCATGGAGAGAACACGAGGCCTTGATTGCGCTTTCCTGTGGTACATAAACTTTGGTCGCGTCCCCTGGTGGGCACATCGGCTCAGGACTGCCCTGTCCCAAAGGCTCCAGGTGTGGAGCCCGACTGTTGGAGCTCAGCCTCACGTGGCTCTTTCACGGACGAGACCGGCTCGCAATGGGACCGTTCACGAGCTGGGGACCGTGCTGGCTGTTAGGAGTCGGCACACCAAGAGCCCTCCGAGGGAGAGGAGCTGCTGACGTTTGCCAGCACAGTCTCCAATTCCCAACTGCAACCATTCCCTGTAAGAGGCTCCCGAAAGCTTCGACGCAGTTTCTCAGTTAGCTATAAATGGAGGCCAGTCACTTGGCAGACTCCCCCAACGCCCGGCCTCCCAGGCTGCGATACAGACACGCCGACTGCTTCAGCCAACAGGGACAGCTTGGAGTAAAAGGGAGACTCCTACGTGTCAAAGTACTTGCGTGACGCTGGCCAGAAGCTCAAACATTTAGGGCAGGGCATCAGGGCACTTCGCCGCACGCGGAGCAAGTTTGTTCTCATCTCGCCTCTGAAAGCCGAGTTTAACCAGCTAGGAAGCAAACTTCGGGAAAGGTACTCAGGGTGCCGCCGCTTCAAAATTCTCTCACCAGACAGCCCAAATCGTGTACGCCTCTTTGTATTTTCCATGGGCAGGACAAAATGGTGTCAAACCCGCACGCCTCCAGCTGGGGGTGGGTTGGGTTGGGGTGGGGTGGGGTGGGGGTGGGGGTTGGGCGACGTACACTTTCTCCACGGGAAACAGGCCCACGCCTTCAGTGTGAAAGGCCTCTACGCCTCTCCGCTTTCGCAGCCCAGGCGCAGCCTCAGCTCTGAAAAGCTTCCAGAGCAGGAAGGTCAGAAAACCTTTGAACCACCCAGCAGGTGCAGCACAGAACAAGGGCTTCTCTCTTGGCCTTGAGAACACCCACTGCCCAGCGCTCCTTTGTGTACACACGTGGTGGAGGAAGGGTGCTGCATTCGGCTCCGTGAGAACTTCTCCGGGCCACGTAGTGTGAACGTAAGTAGATGAGCCCTACATCTCATGCCAGTCTCCTGTGCGAGTTGGACAAGGCGAACTCCCTGCTTGAATCCCGGGGTGGGTTAAGTACCCTCCGGGGAAGGATCGTTGCTTGGGACCCCGGGGCAGGTGTCGAGGTGACTGTTCTGTGCATCCACCTCGCAGCTGTTCTCTCTCCGCGGGTTCTCTCCGCCTGCTGCAGCCAAAAGGGACACAGCTTAGGGTAAAGATAAAAACCCGGGGTGTAAACGTTCTTGCCTAGCCCTCGCCCCAAGCACAAGCGTATATGCCTCTGGTCAAAGGCTTTCGCCACAAGCTGAACACGTTTGGTCTCATTTAAGCCTCTGAAGCCCGAGTTCACCCAGCTACGAATCAAACTTCAGGAGAGGTGCTCAGGGTGATGCGGACTGCCAAGCGTTTCACCAGGCAGCCCAGATCGAGTACAAACACTTGTGTTTTAAACGGGCAGAGGAAATGGTGTCAAGAGCGCGCCTCCATCTCCCGGGCGACGTACACGTTCTCTCCACGAGACGCAAGCCCTTCCTCCAGTGTGAAAGGCCTCTACACTCTACACCTCTTGCGCTCGCAGCACGCAGGTGCCACCCGCTCTGAACATCTTCCAAAGGCACAGGGGTCACGCAACGTGTGAACCACCGAGCGCGGGTGCAGCACACACCTAGGTCTTCGCTGTCGGCCTGAGAACACCCACGGCACAGGGCTTCTTTGGTGCACACACGTGGTAGCGGTCGGTGATGCCTTCTGCTCCGTGAAACCTTCTCGGGGACACAGAGCGTGAGCGCACGTAGATTAGCCCTACACCTCATCCCTCTTTCTTGAGTGAGTTGTACTGCTATAAGGCAAAACTCCCTGCTGGAATCTCGGTGTGGCTTAAGTATCCTCCGGGAAGCGATCGCTGCTAGAGACACTGTGCTGCTCTCTAGGATAACGGTCTGTGCCTCCACTGCGCTGCTGTTGTCTCCAAGTCGCTTGCGAAGGCCTTTTCGAAGAGGTTGCTCACAGTGTCGTTTCTTTAGAGCAACCCACAGGCATACGAGGATGCCGGTTCTGTGAAGGAAAATGCTCCCTGCCTCAGCCACTTGGGCGCCGTTTTGTACAGGAAAGGACACTCCGCCTTGGAGGCTCTTCCTTCCGGATTGCCACTCGCACTGGCGATGTCTCCTGAATCTCGCGGGGTTACGGTGCCGTCACAGGGTCCGTATCTCAGGCCTAGAACGGCAGAGCGTCCGGCAGCTTTGAAAGAGACCGTCGGCATTCTTCTGGCCTTCGGGGACGCTCCATGAGGAACAAGCTCCTCAGCAGCGTGCGTCTTTAGATCTTTCATGGCAGAACCTCTGTGGGCGACCTCATTCCTCCCCCCACGTGAGAGACACACACAACCTGCCATTAGGGGGTGGAAGGCTTTAGAGTCCAGCAGCGAGGCTGGCGCTCCCACTCAGCGTTCCTGCACGGAACTGAGCCCGGGTGCGTGAGACCGTGAGAGGGGGCACAGACAGGCGTACCAGCGAGCTGTTCACGGTGCACGCTGACGCATCACCCTTCAAGCTCACGTTCCTTTCATGGAGAGAACACGAGGCCTTGATTGCGCTTTCCTGTGGTACGTAAACTTTGGTCGCGTCCCCTGGTGGGCACATCGGCTCAGGACTGCCCTGTCCCAAAGGCTCCAGGTGTGGAGCCCGACAGTTGGAGCTCAGCCTCACGTGGCTCTTTCACGGACGAGACCGGCTCGCAATGGGACCGTTCACGAGCTGGGGACCGTGCTGGCTGTTAGGAGTCGGCACACCAAGAGCCCTCCGAGGGAGAGGAGCTGCTGACGTTTGCCAGCACAGTCTCCAATTCCCAACTGCAACCATTCCCTGTAAGAGGCTCCCGAAAGCTTCGACGCAGTTTCTCAGTTAGCTATAAATGGAGGCCAGTCACTTGGCAGACTCCCCCAACGCCCGGCCTCCCAGGCTGCGATACAGACACGCCGACTGCTTCAGCCAACAGGGACAGCTTGGAGTAAAAGGGAGACTCCTACGTGTCAAAGTACTTGCGTGACGCTGGCCAGAAGCTCAAACATTTAGGGCAGGGCATCAGGGCACTTCGCCGCACGCGGAGCAAGTTTGTTCTCATCTCGCCTCTGAAAGCCGAGTTTAACCAGCTAGGAAGCAAACTTCGGGAAAGGTACTCAGGGTGCCGCCGCTTCAAAATTCTCTCACCAGACAGCCCAAATCGTGTACGCCTCTTTGTATTTTCCATGGGCAGGACAAAATGGTGTCAAACCCGCACGCCTCCAGCTGGGGGTGGGTTGGGGTGGGGTGGGGTGGGGTGGGGGTGGGGGTTGGGCGACGTACACTTTCTCCATGGGAAACAGGCCCACGCCTTCAGTGTGAAAGGCCTCTACGCCTCTCCGCTTTCGCAGCCCAGGCGCAGCCTCAGCTCTGAAAAGCTTCCAGAGCAGGAAGGTCAGAAAACCTTTGAACCACCCAGCAGGTGCAGCACAGAACAAGGGCTTCTCTCTTGGCCTTGAGAACACCCACTGCCCAGCGCTCCTTTGTGTACACACGTGGTGGAGGAAGGGTGCTGCATTCGGCTCCGTGAGAACTTCTCCGGGCCACGTAGTGTGAACGCAAGTAGATGAGCCCTACATCTCATGCCAGTCTCCTGTGCGAGTTGGACAAGGCAAACTCCCTGCTTGAATCCCGGGGTGGGTTAAGTACCCTCCGGGGAAGGATCGTTGCTTGGGACCCCGGGGCTGGTGTCGAGGTGACTGTTCTGTGCATCCACCTCGCAGCTGTTCTCTCTCCGCGGGTTCTCTCCACCTGCTGCAGCCAAAAGGGACACAGCTTAGGGTAAAGATAAAAACCCGGGGTGTAAACGTTCTTGCCTAGCCCTCGCCCCAAGCACAAGCGTATATGCCTCTGGTCAAAGGCTTTCGCCACAAGCTGAACACGTTTGGTCTCATCTAAGCCTCTGAAGCCCGAGTTCACCCAGCTACGAATCAAACTTCAGGAGAGGTGCTCAGGGTGATGCGGACTGCCAAGCGTTTCACCAGGCAGCCCAGATCGAGTACAAACACTTGTGTTTTAAACGGGCAGAGGAAATGGTGTCAAGAGCGCGCCTCCATCTCCCGGGCGACGTACACGTTCTCTCCACGAGACGCAAGCCCTTCCTCCAGTGTGAAAGGCCTCTACACTCTACACCTCTTGCGCTCGCAGCACGCAGGTGCCACCCGCTCTGAACATCTTCCAAAGGCACAGGGGTCACGCAACGTGTGAACCACCGAGCGCGGGTGCAGCACACACCTAGGTCTTCGCTGTCGGCCTGAGAACACCCACGGCACAGGGCTTCTTTGGTGCACACACGTGGTAGCGGTCGGTGATGCCTTCTGCTCCGTGAAACCTTCTCGGGGACACAGAGCGTGAGCGCACGTAGATTAGCCCTACACCTCATCCCTCTTTCTTGAGTGAGTTGTACTGCTATAAGGCAAAACTCCCTGCTGGAATCTCGGTGTGGCTTAAGTATCCTCCGGGAAGCGATCGCTGCTAGAGACACTGTGCTGCTCTCTAGGATAACGGTCTGTGCCTCCACTGCGCTGCTGTTGTCTCCAAGTCGCTTGCGAAGGCCTTTTCGAAGAGGTTGCTCACAGTGTCGTTTCTTTAGAGCAACCCACAGGCATACGAGGATGCCGGTTCTGTGAAGGAAAATGCTCCCTGCCTCAGCCACTTGGGCGCCGTTTTGTACAGGAAAGGACACTCCGCCTTGGAGGCTCTTCCTTCCGGATTGCCACTCGCACTGGCGATGTCTCCTGAATCTCGCGGGGTTACGGTGCCGTCACAGGGTCCGTATCTCAGGCCTAGAACGGCAGAGCGTCCGGCAGCTTTGAAAGAGACCGTCGGCATTCTTCTGGCCTTCGGGGACGCTCCATGAGGAACAAGCTCCTCAGCAGCGTGCGTCTTTAGATCTTTCATGGCAGAACCTCTGTGGGCGACCTCATTCCTCCCCCCACGTGAGAGACACACACAACCTGCCATTAGGGGGTGGAAGGCTTTAGAGTCCAGCAGCGAGGCTGGCGCTCCCACTCAGCGTTCCTGCACGGAACTGAGCCCGGGTGCGTGAGACCGTGAGAGGGGGCAAAGACAGGCGTACCAGCGAGCTGTTCACGGTGCACGCTGACGCATCACCCTTCAAGCTCACGTTCCTTTCATGGAGAGAACACGAGGCCTTGATTGCGCTTTCCTGTGGTACGTAAACTTTGGTCACGTCCCCTGGTGGGCACATCGGCTCAGGACTGCCCTGTCCCAAAGGCTCCAGGTGTGGAGCCCGACTGTTGGAGCTCAGCCTCACGTGGCTCTTTCACGGACGAGACCGGCTCGCAATGGGACCGTTCACGAGCTGGGGACCGTGCTGGCTGTTAGGAGTCGGCACACCAAGAGCCCTCCGAGGGAGAGGAGCTGCTGACGTTTGCCAGCACAGTCTCCAATTCCCAACTGCAACCATTCCCTGTAAGAGGCTCCCGAAAGCTTCGACGCAGTTTCTCAGTTAGCTATAAATGGAGGCCAGTCACTTGGCAGACTCCCCCAACGCCCGGCCTCCCAGGCTGCGATACAGACACGCCGACTGCTTCAGCCAACAGGGACAGCTTGGAGTAAAAGGGAGACTCCTACGTGTCAAAGTACTTGCGTGACGCTGGCCAGAAGCTCAAACATTTAGGGCAGGGCATCAGGGCACTTCGCCGCACGCGGAGCAAGTTTGTTCTCATCTCGCCTCTGAAAGCCGAGTTTAACCAGCTAGGAAGCAAACTTCGGGAAAGGTACTCAGGGTGCCGCCGCTTCAAAATTCTCTCACCAGACAGCCCAAATCGTGTACGCCTCTTTGTATTTTCCATGGGCAGGACAAAATGGTGTCAAGCCCGCACGCCTCCAGCTGGGGGTGGGTTGGGGTGGGGTGGGGTGGGGTGGGGGTGGGGGTTGGGCGACGTACACTTTCTCCATGGGAAACAGGCCCACGCCTTCAGTGTGAAAGGCCTCTACGCCTCTCCGCTTTCGCAGCCCAGGCGCAGCCTCAGCTCTGAAAAGCTTCCAGAGCAGGAAGGTCAGAAAACCTTTGAACCACCCAGCAGGTGCAGCACAGAACAAGGGCTTCTCTCTTGGCCTTGAGAACACCCACTGCCCAGCGCTCCTTTGTGTACACACGTGGTGGAGGAAGGGTGCTGCATTCGGCTCCGTGAGAACTTCTCCGGGCCACGTAGTGTGAACGCAAGTAGATGAGCCCTACATCTCATGCCAGTCTCCTGTGCGAGTTGGACAAGGCGAACTCCCTGCTTGAATCCCGGGGTGGGTTAAGTACCCTCCGGGGAAGGATCGTTGCTTGGGACCCCGGGGCTGGTGTCGAGGTGACTGTTCTGTGCACCCACCTCGCAGCTGTTCTCTCTCCGCGGGTTCTCTCCGCCTGCTGCAGCCAAAAGGGACACAGCTTAGGGTAAAGATAAAAACCCGGGGTGTAAACGTTCTTGCCTAGCCCTCGCCCCAAGCACAAGCGTATATGCCTCTGGTCAAAGGCTTTCGCCACAAGCTGAACACGTTTGGTCTCATCTAAGCCTCTGAAGCCCGAGTTCACCCAGCTACGAATCAAACTTCAGGAGAGGTGCTCAGGGTGATGCGGACTGCCAAGCGTTTCACCAGGCAGCCCAGATCGAGTACAAACACTTGTGTTTTAAACGGGCAGAGGAAATGGTGTCAAGAGCGCGCCTCCATCTCCCGGGCGACGTACACGTTCTCTCCACGAGACGCAAGCCCTTCCTCCAGTGTGAAAGGCCTCTACACTCTACACCTCTTGCGCTCGCAGCACGCAGGTGCCACCCGCTCTGAACATCTTCCAAAGGCACAGGGGTCACGCAACGTGTGAACCACCGAGCGCGGGTGCAGCACACACCTAGGTCTTCGCTGTCGGCCTGAGAACACCCACGGCACAGGGCTTCTTTGGTGCACACACGTGGTAGCGGTCGGTGATGCCTTCTGCTCCGTGAAACCTTCTCGGGGACACAGAGCGTGAGCGCACGTAGATTAGCCCTACACCTCATCCCTCTTTCTTGAGTGAGTTGTACTGCTATAAGGCAAAACTCCCTGCTGGAATCTCGGTGTGGCTTAAGTATCCTCCGGGAAGCGATCGCTGCTAGAGACACTGTGCTGCTCTCTAGGATAACGGTCTGTGCCTCCACTGCGCTGCTGTTGTCTCCAAGTCGCTTGTGAAGGCCTTTTCGAAGAGGTTGCTCACAGTGTCGTTTCTTTAGAGCAACCCACAGGCATACGAGGATGCCAGTTCTGTGAAGGAAAATGCTCCCTGCCTCAGCCACTTGGGCGCCGTTTTGTACAGGAAAGGACACTCCGCCTTGGAGGCTCTTCCTTCCGGATTGCCACTCGCACTGGCGATGTCTCCTGAATCTCGCGGGGTTACGGTGCCGTCACAGGGTCCGTATCTCAGGCCTAGAACGGCAGAGCGTCCGGCAGCTTTGAAAGAGACCGTCGGCATTCTTCTGGCCTTCGGGGACGCTCCATGAGGAACAAGCTCCTCAGCAGCGTGCGTCTTTAGATCTTTCATGGCAGAACCTCTGTGGGCGACCTCATTCCTCCCCCCACGTGAGAGACACACACAACCTGCCATTAGGGGGTGGAAGGCTTTAGAGTCCAGCAGCGAGGCTGGCGCTCCCACTCAGCGTTCCTGCACGGAACTGAGCCCGGGTGCGTGAGACCGTGAGAGGGGGCAAAGACAGGCGTACCAGCGAGCTGTTCACGGTGCACGCTGACGCATCACCCTTCAAGCTCACGTTCCTTTCATGGAGAGAACACGAGGCCTTGATTGCGCTTTCCTGTGGTACGTAAACTTTGGTCGCGTCCCCTGGTGGGCACATCGGCTCAGGACTGCCCTGTCCCAAAGGCTCCAGGTGTGGAGCCCGACTGTTGGAGCTCAGCCTCACGTGGCTCTTTCACGGACGAGACCGGCTCGCAATGGGACCGTTCACGAGCTGGGGACCGTGCTGGCTGTTAGGAGTCGGCACACCAAGAGCCCTCCGAGGGAGAGGAGCTGCTGACGTTTGCCAGCACAGTCTCCAATTCCCAACTGCAACCATTCCCTGTAAGAGGCTCCCGAAAGCTTCGACGCAGTTTCTCAGTTAGCTATAAATGGAGGCCAGTCACTTGGCAGACTCCCCCAACGCCCGGCCTCCCAGGCTGCGATACAGACACGCCGACTGCTTCAGCCAACAGGGACAGCTTGGAGTAAAAGGGAGACTCCTACGTGTCAAAGTACTTGCGTGACGCTGGCCAGAAGCTCAAACATTTAGGGCAGGGCATCAGGGCACTTCGCCGCACGCGGAGCAAGTTTGTTCTCATCTCGCCTCTGAAAGCCGAGTTTAACCAGCTAGGAAGCAAACTTCGGGAAAGGTACTCAGGGTGCCGCCGCTTCAAAATTCTCTCACCAGACAGCCCAAATCGTGTACGCCTCTTTGTATTTTCCATGGGCAGGACAAAATGGTGTCAAACCCGCACGCCTCCAGCTGGGGGTGGGTTGGGGTGGGGTGGGGTGGGGTGGGGGTGGGGGTTGGGCGACGTACACTTTCTCCATGGGAAACAGGCCCACGCCTTCAGTGTGAAAGGCCTCTACGCCTCTCCGCTTTCGCAGCCCAGGCGCAGCCTCAGCTCTGAAAAGCTTCCAGAGCAGGAAGGTCAGAAAACCTTTGAACCACCCAGCAGGTGCAGCACAGAACAAGGGCTTCTCTCTTGGCCTTGAGAACACCCACTGCCCAGCGCTCCTTTGTGTACACACGTGGTGGAGGAAGGGTGCTGCATTCGGCTCCGTGAGAACTTCTCCGGGCCACGTAGTGTGAACGCAAGTAGATGAGCCCTACATCTCATGCCAGTCTCCTGTGCGAGTTGGACAAGGCGAACTCCCTGCTTGAATCCCGGGGTGGGTTAAGTACCCTCCGGGGAAGGATCGTTGCTTGGGACCCCGGGGCTGGTGTCGAGGTGACTGTTCTGTGCATCCACCTCGCAGCTGTTCTCTCTCCGCGGGTTCTCTCCGCCTGCTGCAGCCAAAAGGGACACAGCTTAGGGTAAAGATAAAAACCCGGGGTGTAAACGTTCTTGCCTAGCCCTCGCCCCAAGCACAAGCGTATATGCCTCTGGTCAAAGGCTTTCGCCACAAGCTGAACACGTTTGGTCTCATCTAAGCCTCTGAAGCCCGAGTTCACCCAGCTACGAATCAAACTTCAGGAGAGGTGCTCAGGGTGATGCGGACTGCCAAGCGTTTCACCAGGCAGCCCAGATCGAGTACAAACACTTGTGTTTTAAACGGGCAGAGGAAATGGTGTCAAGAGCGCGCCTCCATCTCCCGGGCGACGTACACGTTCTCTCCACGAGACGCAAGCCCTTCCTCCAGTGTGAAAGGCCTCTACACTCTACACCTCTTGCGCTCGCAGCACGCAGGTGCCACCCGCTCTGAACATCTTCCAAAGGCACAGGGGTCACGCAACGTGTGAACCACCGAGCGCGGGTGCAGCACACACCTAGGTCTTCGCTGTCGGCCTGAGAACACCCACGGCACAGGGCTTCTTTGGTGCACACACGTGGTAGCGGTCGGTGATGCCTTCTGCTCCGTGAAACCTTCTCGGGGACACAGAGCGTGAGCGCACGTAGATTAGCCCTACACCTCATCCCTCTTTCTTGAGTGAGTTGTACTGCTATAAGGCAAAACTCCCTGCTGGAATCTCGGTGTGGCTTAAGTATCCTCCGGGAAGCGATCGCTGCTAGAGACACTGTGCTGCTCTCTAGGATAACGGTCTGTGCCTCCACTGCACTGCTGTTGTCTCCAAGTCGCTTGTGAAGGCCTTTTCGAAGAGGTTGCTCACAGTGTCGTTTCTTTAGAGCAACCCACAGGCATACGAGGATGCCGGTTCTGTGAAGGAAAATGCTCCCTGCCTCAGCCACTTGGGCGCCGTTTTGTACAGGAAAGGACACTCCGCCTTGGAGGCTCTTCCTTCCGGATTGCCACTCGCACTGGCGATGTCTCCTGAATCTCGCGGGGTTACGGTGCCGTCACAGGGTCCGTATCTCAGGCCTAGAACGGCAGAGCGTCCGGCAGCTTTGAAAGAGACCGTCGGCATTCTTCTGGCCTTCGGGGACGCTCCATGAGGAACAAGCTCCTCAGCAGCGTGCGTCTTTAGATCTTTCATGGCAGAACCTCTGTGGGCGACCTCATTCCTCCCCCCACGTGAGAGACACACACAACCTGCCATTAGGGGGTGGAAGGCTTTAGAGTCCAGCAGCGAGGCTGGCGCTCCCACTCAGCGTTCCTGCACGGAACTGAGCCCGGGTGCGTGAGACCGTGAGAGGGGGCAAAGACAGGCGTACCAGCGAGCTGTTCACGGTGCACGCTGACGCATCACCCTTCAAGCTCACGTTCCTTTCATGGAGAGAACACGAGGCCTTGATTGCGCTTTCCTGTGGTACGTAAACTTTGGTCGCGTCCCCTGGTGGGCACATCGGCTCAGGACTGCCCTGTCCCAAAGGCTCCAGGTGTGGAGCCCGACTGTTGGAGCTCAGCCTCACGTGGCTCTTTCACGGACGAGACCGGCTCGCAATGGGACCGTTCACGAGCTGGGGACCGTGCTGGCTGTTAGGAGTCGGCACACCAAGAGCCCTCCGAGGGAGAGGAGCTGCTGACGTTTGCCAGCACAGTCTCCAATTCCCAACTGCAACCATTCCCTGTAAGAGGCTCCCGAAAGCTTCGACGCAGTTTCTCAGTTAGCTATAAATGGAGGCCAGTCACTTGGCAGACTCCCCCAACGCCCGGCCTCCCAGGCTGCGATACAGACACGCCGACTGCTTCAGCCAACAGGGACAGCTTGGAGTAAAAGGGAGACTCCTACGTGTCAAAGTACTTGCGTGACGCTGGCCAGAAGCTCAAACATTTAGGGCAGGGCATCAGGGCACTTCGCCGCACGCGGAGCAAGTTTGTTCTCATCTCGCCTCTGAAAGCCGAGTTTAACCAGCTAGGAAGCAAACTTCGGGAAAGGTACTCAGGGTGCCGCCGCTTCAAAATTCTCTCACCAGACAGCCCAAATCGTGTACGCCTCTTTGTATTTTCCATGGGCAGGACAAAATGGTGTCAAACCCGCACGCCTCCAGCTGGGGGTGGGTTGGGGTGGGGTGGGGTGGGGTGGGGGTGGGGGTTGGGCGACGTACACTTTCTCCATGGGAAACAGGCCCACGCCTTCAGTGTGAAAGGCCTCTACGCCTCTCCGCTTTCGCAGCCCAGGCGCAGCCTCAGCTCTGAAAAGCTTCCAGAGCAGGAAGGTCAGAAAAACTTTGAACCACCCAGCAGGTGCAGCACAGAACAAGGGCTTCTCTCTTGGCCTTGAGAACACCCACTGCCCAGCGCTCCTTTGTGTACACACGTGGTGGAGGAAGGGTGCTGCATTCGGCTCCGTGAGAACTTCTCCGGGACACGTAGTGTGAACGCAAGTAGATGAGCCCTACATCTCATGCCAGTCTCCTGTGCGAGTTGGACAAGGCGAACTCCCTGCTTGAATCCCGGGGTGGGTTAAGTACCCTCCGGGGAAGGATCGTTGCTTGGGACCCCGGGGCTGGTGTCGAGGTGACTGTTCTGTGCATCCACCTCGCAGCTGTTCTCTCTCCGCGGGTTCTCTCCGCCTGCTGCAGCCAAAAGGGACACAGCTTAGGGTAAAGATAAAAACCCGGGGTGTAAACGTTCTTGCCTAGCCCTCGCCCCAAGCACAAGCGTATATGCCTCTGGTCAAAGGCTTTCGCCACAAGCTGAACACGTTTGGTCTCATCTAAGCCTCTGAAGCCCGAGTTCACCCAGCTACGAATCAAACTTCAGGAGGGGTGCTCAGGGTGATGCGGACTGCCAAGCGTTTCACCAGGCAGCCCAGATCGAGTACAAACACTTGTGTTTTAAACGGGCAGAGGAAATGGTGTCAAGAGCGCGCCTCCATCTCCCGGGCGACGTACACGTTCTCTCCACGAGACGCAAGCCCTTCCTCCAGTGTGAAAGGCCTCTACACTCTACACCTCTTGCGCTCGCAGCACGCAGGTGCCACCCGCTCTGAACATCTTCCAAAGGCACAGGGGTCACGCAACGTGTGAACCACCGAGCGCGGGTGCAGCACACACCTAGGTCTTCGCTGTCGGCCTGAGAACACCCACGGCACAGGGCTTCTTTGGTGCACACACGTGGTAGCGGTCGGTGATGCCTTCTGCTCCGTGAAACCTTCTCGGGGACACAGAGCGTGAGCGCACGTAGATTAGCCCTACACCTCATCCCTCTTTCTTGAGTGAGTTGTACTGCTATAAGGCAAAACTCCCTGCTGGAATCTCGGTGTGGCTTAAGTATCCTCCGGGAAGCGATCGCTGCTAGAGACACTGTGCTGCTCTCTAGGATAACGGTCTGTGCCTCCACTGCGCTGCTGTTGTCTCCAAGTCGCTTGCGAAGGCCTTTTCGAAGAGGTTGCTCACAGTGTCGTTTCTTTAGAGCAACCCACAGGCATACGAGGATGCCGGTTCTGTGAAGGAAAATGCTCCCTGCCTCAGCCACTTGGGCGCCGTTTTGTACAGGAAAGGACACTCCGCCTTGGAGGCTCTTCCTTCCGGATTGCCACTCGCACTGGCGATGTCTCCTGAATCTCGCGGGGTTACGGTGCCGTCACAGGGTCCGTATCTCAGGCCTAGAACGGCAGAGCGTCCGGCAGCTTTGAAAGAGACCGTCGGCATTCTTCTGGCCTTCGGGGACGCTCCATGAGGAACAAGCTCCTCAGCAGCGTGCGTCTTTAGATCTTTCATGGCAGAACCTCTGTGGGCGACCTCATTCCTCCCCCCACGTGAGAGACACACACAACCTGCCATTAGGGGGTGGAAGGCTTTAGAGTCCAGCAGCGAGGCTGGCGCTCCCACTCAGCGTTCCTGCACGGAACTGAGCCCGGGTGCGTGAGACCGTGAGAGGGGGCAAAGACAGGCGTACCAGCGAGCTGTTCATGGTGCACGCTGACGCATCACCCTTCAAGCTCACGTTCCTTTCATGGAGAGAACACGAGGCCTTGATTGCGCTTTCCTGTGGTACGTAAACTTTGGTCGCGTCCCCTGGTGGGCACATCGGCTCAGGACTGCCCTGTCCCAAAGGCTCCAGGTGTGGAGCCCGACTGTTGGAGCTCAGCCTCACGTGGCTCTTTCACGGACGAGACCGGCTCGCAATGGGACCGTTCACGAGCTGGGGACCGTGCTGGCTGTTAGGAGTCGGCACACCAAGAGCCCTCCGAGGGAGAGGAGCTGCTGACGTTTGCCAGCACAGTCTCCAATTCCCAACTGCAACCATTCCCTGTAAGAGGCTCCCGAAAGCTTCGACGCAGTTTCTCAGTTAGCTATAAATGGAGGCCAGTCACTTGGCAGACTCCCCCAACGCCCGGCCTCCCAGGCTGCGATACAGACACGCCGACTGCTTCAGCCAACAGGGACAGCTTGGAGTAAAAGGGAGACTCCTACGTGTCAAAGTACTTGCGTGACGCTGGCCAGAAGCTCAAACATTTAGGGCAGGGCATCAGGGCACTTCGCCGCACGCGGAGCAAGTTTGTTCTCATCTCGCCTCTGAAAGCCGAGTTTAACCAGCTAGGAAGCAAACTTCGGGAAAGGTACTCAGGGTGCCGCCGCTTCAAAATTCTCTCACCAGACAGCCCAAATCGTGTACGCCTCTTTGTATTTTCCATGGGCAGGACAAAATGGTGTCAAGCCCGCACGCCTCCAGCTGGGGGTGGGTTGGGGTGGGGTGGGGTGGGGTGGGGGTGGGGGTTGGGCGACGTACACTTTCTCCATGGGAAACAGGCCCACGCCTTCAGTGTGAAAGGCCTCTACGCCTCTCCGCTTTCGCAGCCCAGGCGCAGCCTCAGCTCTGAAAAGCTTCCAGAGCAGGAAGGTCAGAAAACCTTTGAACCACCCAGCAGGTGCAGCACAGAACAAGGGCTTCTCTCTTGGCCTTGAGAACACCCACTGCCCAGCGCTCCTTTGTGTACACACGTGGTGGAGGAAGGGTGCTGCATTCGGCTCCGTGAGAACTTCTCCGGGCCACGTAGTGTGAACGCAAGTAGATGAGCCCTACATCTCATGCCAGTCTCCTGTGCGAGTTGGACAAGGCGAACTCCCTGCTTGAATCCCGGGGTGGGTTAAGTACCCTCCGGGGAAGGATCGTTGCTTGGGACCCCGGGGCTGGTGTCGAGGTGACTGTTCTGTGCATCCACCTCGCAGCTGTTCTCTCTCCGCGGGTTCTCTCCGCCTGCTGCAGCCAAAAGGGACACAGCTTAGGGTAAAGATAAAAACCCGGGGTGTAAACGTTCTTGCCTAGCCCTCGCCCCAAGCACAAGCGTATATGCCTCTGGTCAAAGGCTTTCGCCACAAGCTGAACACGTTTGGTCTCATCTAAGCCTCTGAAGCCCGAGTTCACCCAGCTACGAATCAAACTTCAGGAGAGGTGCTCAGGGTGATGCGGACTGCCAAGCGTTTCACCAGGAGCCCAGATCGAGTACAAACACTTGTGTTTTAAACGGGCAGAGGAAATGGTGTCAAGAGCGCGCCTCCATCTCCCGGGCGACGTACACATTCTCTCCACGAGACGCAAGCCCTTCCTCCAGTGTGAAAGGCCTCTACACTCTACACCTCTTGCGCTCGCAGCACGCAGGTGCCACCCGCTCTGAACATCTTCCAAAGGCACAGGGGTCACGCAACGTGTGAACCACCGAGCGCGGGTGCAGCACACACCTAGGTCTTCGCTGTCGGCCTGAGAACACCCACGGCACAGGGCTTCTTTGGTGCACACACGTGGTAGCGGTCGGTGATGCCTTCTGCTCCGTGAAACCTTCTCGGGGACACAGAGCGTGAGCGCACGTAGATTAGCCCTACACCTCATCCCTCTTTCTTGAGTGAGTTGTACTGCTATAAGGCAAAACTCCCTGCTGGAATCTCAGTGTGGCTTAAGTATCCTCCGGGAAGCGATCGCTGCTAGAGACACTGTGCTGCTCTCTAGGATAACGGTCTGTGCCTCCACTGTGCTGCTGTTGTCTCCAAGTCGCTTGCGAAGGCCTTTTCGAAGAGGTTGCTCACAGTGTCGTTTCTTTAGAGCAACCCACAGGCATACGAGGATGCCGGTTCTGTGAAGGAAAATGCTCCCTGCCTCAGCCACTTGGGCGCCGTTTTGTACAGGAAAGGACACTCCGCCTTGGAGGCTCTTCCTTCCGGATTGCCACTCGCACTGGCGATGTCTCCTGAATCTCGCGGGGTTACGGTGCCGTCACAGGGTCCGTATCTCAGGCCTAGAACGGCAGAGCGTCCGGCAGCTTTGAAAGAGACCGTCGGCATTCTTCTGGCCTTCGGGGACGCTCCATGAGGAACAAGCTCCTCAGCAGCGTGCGTCTTTAGATCTTTCATGGCAGAACCTCTGTGGGCGACCTCATTCCTCCCCCCACGTGAGAGACACACACAACCTGCCATTAGGGGGTGGAAGGCTTTAGAGTCCAGCAGCGAGGCTGGCGCTCCCACTCAGCGTTCCTGCACGGAACTGAGCCCGGGTGCGTGAGACCGTGAGAGGGGGCAAAGACAGGCGTACCAGCGAGCTGTTCACGGTGCACGCTGACGCATCACCCTTCAAGCTCACGTTCCTTTCATGGAGAGAACACGAGGCCTTGATTGCGCTTTCCTGTGGTACGTAAACTTTGGTCGCGTCCCCTGGTGGGCACATCGGCTCAGGACTGCCCTGTCCCAAAGGCTCCAGGTGCGGAGCCCGACTGTTGGAGCTCAGCCTCACGTGGCTCTTTCACGGACGAGACCGGCTCGCAATGGGACCGTTCACGAGCTGGGGACCGTGCTGGCTGTTAGGAGTCGGCACACCAAGAGCCCTCCGAGGGAGAGGAGCTGCTGACGTTTGCCAGCACAGTCTCCAATTCCCAACTGCAACCATTCCCTGTAAGAGGCTCCCGAAAGCTTCGACGCAGTTTCTCAGTTAGCTATAAATGGAGGCCAGTCACTTGGCAGACTCCCCCAACGCCCGGCCTCCCAGGCTGCGATACAGACACGCCGACTGCTTCAGCCAACAGGGACAGCTTGGAGTAAAAGGGAGACTCCTACGTGTCAAAGTACTTGCGTGACGCTGGCCAGAAGCTCAAACATTTAGGGCAGGGCATCAGGGCACTTCGCCGCACGCGGAGCAAGTTTGTTCTCATCTCGCCTCTGAAAGCCGAGTTTAACCAGCTAGGAAGCAAACTTCGGGAAAGGTACTCAGGGTGCCGCCGCTTCAAAATTCTCTCACCAGACAGCCCAAATCGTGTACGCCTCTTTGTATTTTCCATGGGCAAGACAAAATGGTGTCAAACCCGCACGCCTCCAGCTGGGGGTGGGTTGGGGTGGGGTGGGGTGGGGTGGGGGTGGGGGTTGGGCGACGTACACTTTCTCCACGGGAAACAGGCCCACGCCTTCAGTGTGAAAGGCCTCTACGCCTCTCCGCTTTCGCAGCCCAGGCGCAGCCTCAGCTCTGAAAAGCTTCCAGAGCAGGAAGGTCAGAAAACCTTTGAACCACCCAGCAGGTGCAGCACAGAACAAGGGCTTCTCTCTTGGCCTTGAGAACACCCACTGCCCAGCGCTCCTTTGTGTACACACGTGGTGGAGGAAGGGTGCTGCATTCGGCTCCGTGAGAACTTCTCCGGGCCACGTAGTGTGAACGCAAGTAGATGAGCCCTACATCTCATGCCAGTCTCCTGTGCGAGTTGGACAAGGCGAACTCCCTGCTTGAATCCCGGGGTGGGTTAAGTACCCTCCGGGGAAGGATCGTTGCTTGGGACCCCGGGGCTGGTGTCGAGGTGACTGTTCTGTGCATCCACCTCGCAGCTGTTCTCTCTCCGCGGGTTCTCTCCGCCTGCTGCAGCCAAAAGGGACACAGCTTAGGGTAAAGATAAAAACCCGGGGTGTAAACGTTCTTGCCTAGCCCTCGCCCCAAGCACAAGCGTATATGCCTCTGGTCAAAGGCTTTCGCCACAAGCTGAACACGTTTGGTCTCATCTAAGCCTCTGAAGCCCGAGTTCACCCAGCTACGAATCAAACTTCAGGAGAGGTGCTCAGGGTGATGCGGACTGCCAAGCGTTTCACCAGGCAGCCCAGATCGAGTACAAACACTTGTGTTTTAAACGGGCAGAGGAAATGGTGTCAAGAGCGCGCCTCCATCTCCCGGGCGACGTACACGTTCTCTCCACGAGGCGCAAGCCCTTCCTCCAGTGTGAAAGGCCTCTACACTCTACACCTCTTGCGCTCGCAGCACGCAGGTGCCACCCGCTCTGAACATCTTCCAAAGGCACAGGGGTCACGCAACGTGTGAACCACCAAGCGCGGGTGCAGCACACACCTAGGTCTTCGCTGTCGGCCTGAGAACACCCACGGCACAGGGCTTCTTTGGTGCACACACGTGGT
This sequence comes from Orcinus orca, assembly GCF_937001465.1. Lineage (NCBI taxonomy): Eukaryota > Metazoa > Chordata > Mammalia > Artiodactyla > Delphinidae > Orcinus > Orcinus orca. The sequence continues at coordinate 1,018,161 of NW_026043854.1, read as the reverse complement.
AGCGGTCGGTGATGCCTTCTGCTCCGTGAAACCTTCTCGGGGACACAGAGCGTGAGCGCACGTAGATTAGCCCTACACCTCATCCCTCTTTCTTGAGTGAGTTGTACTGCTATAAGGCAAAACTCCCTGCTGGAATCTCGGTGTGGCTTAAGTATCCTCCGGGAAGCGATCGCTGCTAGAGACACTGTGCTGCTCTCTAGGATAACGGTCTGTGCCTCCACTGCGCTGCTGTTGTCTCCAAGTCGCTTGCGAAGGCCTTTTCGAAGAGGTTGCTCACAGTGTCGTTTCTTTAGAGCAACCCACAGGCATACGAGGATGCCGGTTCTGTGAAGGAAAATGCTCCCTGCCTCAGCCACTTGGGCGCCGTTTTGTACAGGAAAGGACACTCCGCCTTGGAGGCTCTTCCTTCCGGATTGCCACTCGCACTGGCGATGTCTCCTGAATCTCGCGGGGTTACGGTGCCGTCACAGGGTCCGTATCTCAGGCCTAGAACGGCAGAGCGTCCGGCAGCTTTGAAAGAGACCGTCGGCATTCTTCTGGCCTTCGGGGACGCTCCATGAGGAACAAGCTCGTCAGCAGCGTGCGTCTTTAGATCTTTCATGGCAGAACCTCTGTGGGCGACCTCATTCCTCCCCCCACGTGAGAGACACACACAACCTGCCATTAGGGGGTGGAAGGCTTTAGAGTCCAGCAGCGAGGCTGGCGCTCCCACTCAGCGTTCCTGCACGGAACTGAGCCCGGGTGCGTGAGACCGTGAGAGGGGGCAAAGACAGGCGTACCAGCGAGCTGTTCACGGTGCACGCTGACGCATCACCCTTCAAGCTCACGTTCCTTTCATGGGGAGAACACGAGGCCTTGATTGCGCTTTCCTGTGGTACGTAAACTTTGGTCGCGTCCCCTGGTGGGCACATCGGCTCAGGACTGCCCTGTCCCAAAGGCTCCAGGTGTGGAGCCCGACTGTTGGAGCTCAGCCTCACGTGGCTCTTTCACGGACGAGACCGGCTCGCAATGGGACCGTTCACGAGCTGGGGACCGTGCTGGCTGTTAGGAGTCGGCACACCAAGAGCCCTCCGAGGGAGAGGAGCTGCTGACTTTTGCCAGCACAGTCTCCAATTCCCAACTGCAACCATTCCCTGTAAGAGGCTCCCGAAAGCTTCGACGCAGTTTCTCAGTTAGCTATAAATGGAGGCCAGTCACTTGGCAGACTCCCCCAACGCCCGGCCTCCCAGGCTGCGATACAGACACGCCGACTGCTTCAGCCAACAGGGACAGCTTGGAGTAAAAGGGAGACTCCTACGTGTCAAAGTACTTGCGTGACGCTGGCCAGAAGCTCAAACATTTAGGGCAGGGCATCAGGGCACTTCGCCGCACGCGGAGCAAGTTTGTTCTCATCTCGCCTCTGAAAGCCGAGTTTAACCAGCTAGGAAGCAAACTTCGGGAAAGGTACTCAGGGTGCCGCCGCTTCAAAATTCTCTCACCAGACAGCCCAAATCGTGTACGCCTCTTTGTATTTTCCATGGGCAGGACAAAATGGTGTCAAACCCGCACGCCTCCAGCTGGGGGTGGGTTGGGGTGGGGTGGGGTGGGGTGGGGGTGGGGGTTGGGCGACGTACACTTTCTCCACGGGAAACAGGCCCACGCCTTCAGTGTGAAAGGCCTCTACGCCTCTCCGCTTTCGCAGCCCAGGCGCAGCCTCAGCTCTGAAAAGCTTCCAGAGCAGGAAGGTCAGAAAACCTTTGAACCACCCAGCAGGTGCAGCACAGAACAAGGGCTTCTCTCTTGGCCTTGAGAACACCCACTGCCCAGCGCTCCTTTGTGTACACACGTGGTGGAGGAAGGGTGCTGCATTCGGCTCCGTGAGAACTTCTCCGGGCCACGTAGTGTGAACGCAAGTAGATGAGCCCTACATCTCATGCCAGTCTCCTGTGCGAGTTGGACAAGGCGAACTCCCTGCTTGAATCCCGGGGTGGGTTAAGTACCCTCCGGGGAAGGATCGTTGCTTGGGACCCCGGGGCTGGTGTCGAGGTGACTGTTCTGTGCATCCACCTCGCAGCTGTTCTCTCTCCACGGGTTCTCTCCGCCTGCTGCAGCCAAAAGGGACACAGCTTAGGGTAAAGATAAAAACCCGGGGTGTAAACGTTCTTGCCTAGCCCTCGCCCCAAGCACAAGCGTATATGCCTCTGGTCAAAGGCTTTCGCCACAAGCTGAACACGTTTGGTCTCATCTAAGCCTCTGAAGCCCGAGTTCACCCAGCTACGAATCAAACTTCAGGAGAGGTGCTCAGGGTGATGCGGACTGCCAAGCGTTTCACCAGGCAGCCCAGATCGAGTACAAACACTTGTGTTTTAAACGGGCAGAGGAAATGGTGTCAAGAGCGCGCCTCCATCTCCCGGGCGACATACACGTTCTCTCCACGAGACACAAGCCCTTCCTCCAGTGTGAAAGGCCTCTACACTCTACACCTCTTGCGCTCGCAGCACGCAGGTGCCACCCGCTCTGAACATCTTCCAAAGGCACAGGGGTCACGCAACGTGTGAACCACCGAGCGCGGGTGCAGCACACACCTAGGTCTTCGCTGTCGGCCTGAGAACACCCACGGCACAGGGCTTCTTTGGTGCACACACGTGGTAGCGGTCGGTGATGCCTTCTGCTCCGTGAAACCTTCTCGGGGACACAGAGCGTGAGCGCACGTAGATTAGCCCTACACCTCATCCCTCTTTCTTGAGTGAGTTGTACTGCTATAAGGCAAAACTCCCTGCTGGAATCTCGGTGTGGCTTAAGTATCCTCCGGGAAGCGATCGCTGCTAGAGACACTGTGCTGCTCTCTAGGATAACGGTCTGTGCCTCCACTGCGCTGCTGTTGTCTCCAAGTCGCTTGCGAAGGCCTTTTCGAAGAGGTTGCTCACAGTGTCGTTTCTTTAGAGCAACCCACAGGCATACGAGGATGCCGGTTCTGTGAAGGAAAATGCTCCCTGCCTCAGCCACTTGGGCGCCGTTTTGTACAGGAAAGGACACTCCGCCTTGGAGGCTCTTCCTTCCGGATTGCCACTCGCACTGGCGATGTCTCCTGAATCTCGTGGGGTTACGGTGCCGTCACAGGGTCCGTATCTCAGGCCTAGAACGGCAGAGCGTCCGGCAGCTTTGAAAGAGACCGTCGGCATTCTTCTGGCCTTCGGGGACGCTCCATGAGGAACAAGCTCCTCAGCAGCGTGCGTCTTTAGATCTTTCATGGCAGAACCTCTGTGGGCGACCTCATTCCTCCCCCCACGTGAGAGACACACACAACCTGCCATTAGGGGGTGGAAGGCTTTAGAGTCCAGCAGCGAGGCTGGCGCTCCCACTCAGCGTTCCTGCACGGAACTGAGCCCGGGTGCGTGAGACCGTGAGAGGGGGCAAAGACAGGCGTACCAGCGAGCTGTTCACGGTGCACGCTGACGCATCACCCTTCAAGCTCACGTTCCTTTCATGGAGAGAACACGAGGCCTTGATTGCGCTTTCCTGTGGTACGTAAACTTTGGTCGCGTCCCCTGGTGGGCACATCGGCTCAGGACTGCCCTGTCCCAAAGGCTCCAGGTGTGGAGCCCGACTGTTGGAGCTCAGCCTCACGTGGCTCTTTCACGGACGAGACCGGCTCGCAATGGGACCGTTCACGAGCTGGGGACCGTGCTGGCTGTTAGGAGTCGGCACACCAAGAGCCCTCCGAGGGAGAGGAGCTGCTGACGTTTGCCAGCACAGTCTCCAATTCCCAACTGCAACCATTCCCTGTAAGAGGCTCCCGAAAGCTTCGACGCAGTTTCTCAGTTAGCTATAAATGGAGGCCAGTCACTTGGCAGACTCCCCCAACGCCCGGCCTCCCAGGCTGCGATACAGACACGCCGACTGCTTCAGCCAACAGGGACAGCTTGGAGTAAAAGGGAGACTCCTACGTGTCAAAGTACTTGCGTGACGCTGGCCAGAAGCTCAAACATTTAGGGCAGGGCATCAGGGCACTTCGCCGCACGCGGAGCAAGTTTGTTCTCATCTCGCCTCTGAAAGCCGAGTTTAACCAGCTAGGAAGCAAACTTCGGGAAAGGTACTCAGGGTGCCGCCGCTTCAAAATTCTCTCACCAGACAGCCCAAATCGTGTACGCCTCTTTGTATTTTCCATGGGCAGGACAAAATGGTGTCAAACCCGCACGCCTCCAGCTGGGGGTGGGTTGGGGTGGGGTGGGGTGGGGTGGGGGTGGGGGTTGGGCGACGTACACTTTCTCCACGGGAAACAGGCCCACGCCTTCAGTGTGAAAGGCCTCTACGCCTCTCCGCTTTCGCAGCCCAGGCGCAGCCTCAGCTCTGAAAAGCTTCCAGAGCAGGAAGGTCAGAAAACCTTTGAACCACCCAGCAGGTGCAGCACAGAACAAGGGCTTCTCTCTTGGCCTTGAGAACACCCACTGCCCAGCGCTCCTTTGTGTACACACGTGGTGGAGGAAGGGTGCTGCATTCGGCTCCGTGAGAACTTCTCCGGGCCACGTAGTGTGAACGCAAGTAGATGAGCCCTACATCTCATGCCAGTCTCCTGTGCGAGTTGGACAAGGCGAACTCCCTGCTTGAATCCCGGGGTGGGTTAAGTACCCTCCGGGGAAGGATCGTTGCTTGGGACCCCGGGGCTGGTGTCGAGGTGACTGTTCTGTGCATCCACCTCGCAGCTGTTCTCTCTCCGCGGGTTCTCTCCGCCTGCTGCAGCCAAAAGGGACACAGCTTAGGGTAAAGATAAAAACCCGGGGTGTAAACGTTCTTGCCTAGCCCTCGCCCCAAGCACAAGCGTATATGCCTCTGGTCAAAGGCTTTCGCCACAAGCTGAACACGTTTGGTCTCATCTAAGCCTCTGAAGCCCGAGTTCACCCAGCTACGAATCAAACTTCAGGAGAGGTGCTCAGGGTGATGCGGACTGCCAAGCGTTTCACCAGGCAGCCCAGATCGAGTACAAACACTTGTGTTTTAAACGGGCAGAGGAAATGGTGTCAAGAGCGCGCCTCCATCTCCCGGGCGACGTACACATTCTCTCCACGAGACGCAAGCCCTTCCTCCAGTGTGAAAGGCCTCTACACTCTACACCTCTTGCGCTCGCAGCACGCAGGTGCCACCCGCTCTGAACATCTTCCAAAGGCACAGGGGTCACGCAACGTGTGAACCACCGAGCGCGGGTGCAGCACACACCTAGGTCTTCGCTGTCGGCCTGAGAACACCCACGGCACAGGGCTTCTTTGGTGCACACACGTGGTAGCGGTCGGTGATGCCTTCTGCTCCGTGAAACCTTCTCGGGGACACAGAGCGTGAGCGCACGTAGATTAGCCCTACACCTCATCCCTCTTTCTTGAGTGAGTTGTACTGCTATAAGGCAAAACTCCCTGCTGGAATCTCGGTGTGGCTTAAGTATCCTCCGGGAAGCGATCGCTGCTAGAGACACTGTGCTGCTCTCTAGGATAACGGTCTGTGCCTCCACTGCGCTGCTGTTGTCTCCAAGTCGCTTGCGAAGGCCTTTTCGAAGAGGTTGCTCACAGTGTCGTTTCTTTAGAGCAACCCACAGGCATACGAGGATGCCGGTTCTGTGAAGGAAAATGCTCCCTGCCTCAGCCACTTGGGCGCCGTTTTGTACAGGAAAGGACACTCCGCCTTGGAGGCTCTTCCTTCCGGATTGCCACTCGCACTGGCGATGTCTCCTGAATCTCGCGGGGTTACGGTGCCGTCACAGGGTCCGTATCTCAGGCCTAGAATGGCAGAGCGTCCGGCAGCTTTGAAAGAGACCGTCGGCATTCTTCTGGCCTTCGGGGACGCTCCATGAGGAACAAGCTCCTCAGCAGCATGCGTCTTTAGATCTTTCATGGCAGAACCTCTGTGGGCGACCTCATTCCTCCCCCCACGTGAGAGACACACACAACCTGCCATTAGGGGGTGGAAGGCTTTAGAGTCCAGCAGCGAGGCTGGCGCTCCCACTCAGCGTTCCTGCACGGAACTGAGCCCGGGTGCGTGAGACCGTGAGAGGGGGCAAAGACAGGCGTACCAGCGAGCTGTTCACGGTGCACGCTGACGCATCACCCTTCAAGCTCACGTTCCTTTCATGGAGAGAACACGAGGCCTTGATTGCGCTTTCCTGTGGTACGTAAACTTTGGTCGCGTCCCCTGGTGGGCACATCGGCTCAGGACTGCCCTGTCCCAAAGGCTCCAGGTGTGGAGCCCGACTGTTGGAGCTCAGCCTCACGTGGCTCTTTCACGGACGAGACCGGCTCGCAATGGGACTGTTCACGAGCTGGGGACCGTGCTGGCTGTTAGGAGTCGGCACACCAAGAGCCCTCCGAGGGAGAGGAGCTGCTGACGTTTGCCAGCACAGTCTCCAATTCCCAACTGCAACCATTCCCTGTAAGAGGCTCCCGAAAGCTTCGACGCAGTTTCTCAGTTAGCTATAAATGGAGGCCAGTCACTTGGCAGACTCCCCCAACGCCCGGCCTCCCAGGCTGCGATACAGACACGCCGACTGCTTCAGCCAACAGGGACAGCTTGGAGTAAAAGGGAGACTCCTACGTGTCAAAGTACTTGCGTGACGCTGGCCAGAAGCTCAAACATTTAGGGCAGGGCATCAGGGCACTTCGCCGCACGCGGAGCAAGTTTGTTCTCATCTCGCCTCTGAAAGCCGAGTTTAACCAGCTAGGAAGCAAACTTCGGGAAAGGTACTCAGGGTGCCGCCGCTTCAAAATTCTCTCACCAGACAGCCCAAATCGTGTACGCCTCTTTGTATTTTCCATGGGCAGGACAAAATGGTGTCAAACCCGCACGCCTCTAGCTGGGGGTGGGTTGGGGTGGGGTGGGGTGGGGTGGGGGTGGGGTTTGGGCGACGTACACTTTCTCCATGGGAAACAGGCCCACGCCTTCAGTGTGAAAGGCCTCTACGCCTCTCCGCTTTCGCAGCCCAGGCGCAGCCTCAGCTCTGAAAAGCTTCCAGAGCAGGAAGGTCAGAAAACCTTTGAACCACCCAGCAGGTGCAGCACAGAACAAGGGCTTCTCTCTTGGCCTTGAGAACACCCACTGCCCAGCGCTCCTTTGTGTACACACGTGGTGGAGGAAGGGTGCTGCATTCGGCTCCGTGAGAACTTCTCCGGGCCACGTAGTGTGAACGCAAGTAGATGAGCCCTACATCTCATGCCAGTCTCCTGTGCGAGTTGGACAAGGCGAACTCCCTGCTTGAATCCCGGGGTGGGTTAAGTACCCTCCGGGGAAGGATCGTTGCTTGGGACCCCGGGGCTGGTGTCGAGGTGACTGTTCTGTGCATCCACCTCGCAGCTGTTCTCTCTCCGTGGGTTCTCTCCGCCTGCTGCAGCCAAATGGGACACAGCTTAGGGTAAAGATAAAAACCCGGGGTGTAAACGTTCTTGCCTAGCCCTCGCCCCAAGCACAAGCGTATATGCCTCTGGTCAAAGGCTTTCGCCACAAGCTGAACACGTTTGGTCTCATCTAAGCCTCTGAAGTCCGAGTTCACCCAGCTACGAATCAAACTTCAGGAGAGGTGCTCAGGGTGATGCGGACTGCCAAGCGTTTCACCAGGCAGCCCAGATCGAGTACAAACACTTGTGTTTTAAACGGGCAGAGGAAATGGTGTCAAGAGCGCGCCTCCATCTCCCGGGCGACGTACACGTTCTCTCCACGAGACGCAAGCCCTTCCTCCAGTGTGAAAGGCCTCTACACTCTACACCTCTTGCGCTCGCAGCACGCAGGTGCCACCCGCTCTGAACATCTTCCAAAGGCACAGGGGTCACGCAACGTGTGAACCACCGAGCGCGGGTGCAGCACACACCTAGGTCTTCGCTGTCGGCCTGAGAACACCCACGGCACAGGGCTTCTTTGGTGCACACACGTGGTAGCGGTCGGTGATGCCTTCTGCTCCGTGAAACCTTCTCGGGGACACAGAGCGTGAGCGCACGTAGATTAGCCCTACACCTCATCCCTCTTTCTTGAGTGAGTTGTACTGCTATAAGGCAAAACTCCCTGCTGGAATCTCGGTGTGGCTTAAGTATCCTCCGGGAAGCGATCGCTGCTAGAGACACTGTGCTGCTCTCTAGGATAACGGTCTGTGCCTCCACTGCGCTGCTGTTGTCTCCAAGTCGCTTGCGAAGGCCTTTTCGAAGAGGTTGCTCACAGTGTCGTTTCTTTAGAGCAACCCACAGGCATACGAGGATGCCGGTACTGTGAAGGAAAATGCTCCCTGCCTCAGCCACTTGGGCGCCGTTTTGTACAGGAAAGGACACTCCGCCTTGGAGGCTCTTCCTTCCGGATTGCCACTCGCACTGGCGATGTCTCCTGAATCTCGCGGGGTTACGGTGCCGTCACAGGGTCCGTATCTCAGGCCTAGAACGGCAGAGCGTCCGGCAGCTTTGAAAGAGACCGTCGGCATTCTTCTGGCCTTCGGGGACGCTCCATGAGGAACAAGCTCCTCAGCAGCGTGCGTCTTTAGATCTTTCATGGCAGAACCTCTGTGGGCGACCTCATTCCTCCCCCCACGTGAGAGACACACACAACCTGCCATTAGGGGGTGGAAGGCTTTAGAGTCCAGCAGCGAGGCTGGCGCTCCCACTCAGCGTTCCTGCACGGAACTGAGCCCGGGTGCGTGAGACCGTGAGAGGGGGCAAAGACAGGCGTACCAGCGAGCTGTTCACGGTGCACGCTGACGCATCACCCTTCAAGCTCACGTTCCTTTCATGGAGAGAACACGAGGCCTTGATTGCGCTTTCCTGTGGTACGTAAACTTTGGTCGCGTCCCCTGGTGGGCACATCGGCTCAGGACTGCCCTGTCCGAAAGGCTCCAGGTGTGGAGCCCGACTGTTGGAGCTCAGCCTCACGTGGCTCTTTCACGGACGAGACCGGCTCGCAATGGGACCGTTCACGAGCTGGGGACCGTGCTGGCTGTTAGGAGTCGGCACACCAAGAGCCCTCCGAGGGAGAGGAGCTGCTGACGTTTGCCAGCACAGTCTCCAATTCCCAACTGCAACCATTCCCTGTAAGAGGCTCCCGAAAGCTTCGACGCAGTTTCTCAGTTAGCTATAAATGGAGGCCAGTCACTTGGCAGACTCCCCCAACGCCCGGCCTCCCAGGCTGCGATACAGACACGCCGACTGCTTCAGCCAACAGGGACAGCTTGGAGTAAAAGGGAGACTCCTACGTGTCAAAGTACTTGCGTGACGCTGGCCAGAAGCTCAAACATTTAGGGCAGGGCATCAGGGCACTTCGCCGCACGCGGAGCAAGTTTGTTCTCATCTCGCCTCTGAAAGCCGAGTTTAACCAGCTAGGAAGCAAACTTCGGGAAAGGTACTCAGGGTGCCGCCGCTTCAAAATTCTCTCACCAGACAGCCCAAATCGTGTACGCCTCTTTGTATTTCCATGGGCAGGACAAAATGGTGTCAAACCCGCACGCCTCCAGCTGGGGGTGGGTTGGGGTGGGGTGGGGTGGGGTGGGGGTGGGGGTTGGGCGACGTACACTTTCTCCACGGGAAACAGGCCCACGCCTTCAGTGTGAAAGGCCTCTACGCCTCTCCGCTTTCGCAGCCCAGGCGCAGCCTCAGCTCTGAAAAGCTTCCAGAGCAGGAAGGTCAGAAAACCTTTGAACCACCCAGCAGGTGCAGCACAGAACAAGGGCTTCTCTCTTGGCCTTGAGAACACCCACTGCCCAGCGCTCCTTTGTGTACACACGTGGTGGAGGAAGGGTGCTGCATTCGGCTCCGTGAGAACTTCTCCGGGCCACGTAGTGTGAACGCAAGTAGATGAGCCCTACATCTCATGCCAGTCTCCTGTGCGAGTTGGACAAGGCGAACTCCCTGCTTGAATCCCGGGGTGGGTTAAGTACCCTCCGGGGAAGGATCGTTGCTTGGGACCCCGGGGCTGGTGTCGAGGTGACTGTTCTGTGCATCCACCTCGCAGCTGTTCTCTCTCCGCGGGTTCTCTCCGCCTGCTGCAGCCAAAAGGGACACAGCTTAGGGTAAAGATAAAAACCCGGGGTGTAAACGTTCTTGCCTAGCCCTCGCCCCAAGCACAAGCGTATATGCCTCTGGTCAAAGGCTTTCGCCACAAGCTGAACACGTTTGGTCTCATCTAAGCCTCTGAAGCCCGAGTTCACCCAGCTACGAATCAAACTTCAGGAGAGGTGCTCAGGGTGATGCGGACTGCCAAGCGTTTCACCAGGCAGCCCAGATCGAGTACAAACACTTGTGTTTTAAACGGGCAGAGGAAATGGTGTCAAGAGCGCGCCTCCATCTCCCGGGCGACGTACACGTTCTCTCCACGAGACGCAAGCCCTTCCTCCAGTGTGAAAGGCCTCTACACTCTACACCTCTTGCGCTCGCAGCACGCAGGTGCCACCCGCTCTGAACATCTTCCAAAGGCACAGGGGTCACGCAACGTGTGAACCACCGAGCGCGGGTGCAGCACACACCTAGGTCTTCGCTGTCGGCCTGAGAACACCCACGGCACAGGGCTTCTTTGGTGCACACACGTGGTAGCGGTCGGTGATGCCTTCTGCTCCGTGAAACCTTCTCGGGGACACAGAGCGTGAGCGCACGTAGATTAGCCCTACACCTCATCCCTCTTTCTTGAGTGAGTTGTACTGCTATAAGGCAAAACTCCCTGCTGGAATCTCGGTGTGGCTTAAGTATCCTCCGGGAAGCGATCGCTGCTAGAGACACTGTGCTGCTCTCTAGGATAACGGTCTGTGCCTCCACTGCGCTGCTGTTGTCTCCAAGTCGCTTGCGAAGGCCTTTTCGAAGAGGTTGCTCACAGTGTCGTTTCTTTAGAGCAACCCACAGGCATACGAGGATGCCGGTTCTGTGAAGGAAAATGCTCCCTGCCTCAGCCACTTGGGCGCCGTTTTGTACAGGAAAGGACACTCCGCCTTGGAGGCTCTTCCTTCCGGATTGCCACTCGCACTGGCGATGTCTCCTGAATCTCGCGGGGTTACGGTGCCGTCACAGGGTCCGTATCTCAGGCCTAGAACGGCAGAGCGTCCGGCAGCTTTGAAAGAGACCGTCGGCATTCTTCTGGCCTTCGGGGACGCTCCATGAGGAACAAGCTCCTCAGCAGCGTGCGTCTTTAGATCTTTCATGGCAGAACCTCTGTGGGCGACCTCATTCCTCCCCCCACGTGAGAGACACACACAACCTGCCATTAGGGGGTGGAAGGCTTTAGAGTCCAGCAGGGAGGCTGGCGCTCCCACTCAGCGTTCCTGCACGGAACTGAGCCCGGGTGCGTGAGACCGTGAGAGGGGGCAAAGACAGGCGTACCAGCGAGCTGTTCACGGTGCACGCTGACGCATCACCCTTCAAGCTCACGTTCCTTTCATGGAGAGAACACGAGGCCTTGATTGCGCTTTCCTGTGGTACGTAAACTTTGGTCGCGTCCCCTGGTGGGCACATCGGCTCAGGACTGCCCTGTCCCAAAGGCTCCAGGTGTGGAGCCCGACTGTTGGAGCTCAGCCTCACGTGGCTCTTTCACGGACGAGACCGGCTCGCAATGGGACCGTTCACGAGCTGGGGACCGTGCTGGCTGTTAGGAGTCGGCACACCAAGAGCCCTCCGAGGGAGAGGAGCTGCTGACGTTTGCCAGCACAGTCTCCAATTCCCAACTGCAACCATTCCCTGTAAGAGGCTCCCGAAAGCTTCGACGCAGTTTCTCAGTTAGCTATAAATGGAGGCCAGTCACTTGGCAGACTCCCCCAACGCCCGGCCTCCCAGGCTGCGATACAGACACGCCGACTGCTTCAGCCAACAGGGACAGCTTGGAGTAAAAGGGAGACTCCTACGTGTCAAAGTACTTGCGTGACGCTGGCCAGAAGCTCAAACATTTAGGGCAGGGCATCAGGGCACTTCGCCGCACACGGAGCAAGTTTGTTCTCATCTCGCCTCTGAAAGCTGAGTTTAACCAGCTAGGAAGCAAACTTCGGGAAAGGTACTCAGGGTGCCGCCGCTTCAAAATTCTCTCACCAGACAGCCCAAATCGTGTACGCCTCTTTGTATTTTCCATGGGCAGGACAAAATGGTGTCAAACCCGCACGCCTCCAGCTGGGGGTGGGTTGGGGTGGGGTGGGGTGGGGTGGGGGTGGGGGTTGGGCGACGTACACTTTCTCCATGGGAAACAGGCCCACGCCTTCAGTGTGAAAGGCCTCTACGCCTCTCCGCTTTCGCAGCCCAGGCGCAGCCTCAGCTCTGAAAAGCTTCCAGAGCAGGAAGGTCAGAAAACCTTTGAACCACCCAGCAGGTGCAGCACAGAACAAGGGCTTCTCTCTTGGCCTTGAGAACACCCACTGCCCAGCGCTCCTTTGTGTACACACGTGGTGGAGGAAGGGTGCTGCATTCGGCTCCGTGAGAACTTCTCCGGGCCACGTAGTGTGAACGCAAGTAGATGAGCCCTACATCTCATGCCAGTCTCCTGTGCGAGTTGGACAAGGCGAACTCCCTGCTTGAATGCCGGGGTGGGTTAAGTACCCTCCGGGGAAGGATCGTTGCTTGGGACCCCGGGGCTGGTGTCGAGGTGACTGTTCTGTGCATCCACCTCGCAGCTGTTCTCTCTCCGCGGGTTCTCTCCGCCTGCTGCAGCCAAAAGGGACACAGCTTAGGGTAAAGATAAAAACCCGGGGTGTAAACGTTCTTGCCTAGCCCTCGCCCCAAGCACAAGCGTATATGCCTCTGGTCAAAGGCTTTCGCCACAAGCTGAACACGTTTGGTCTCATCTAAGCCTCTGAAGCCCGAGTTCACCCAGCTACGAATCAAACTTCAGGAGAGGTGCTCAGGGTGATGCGGACTGCCAAGCGTTTCACCAGGCAGCCCAGATCGAGTACAAACACTTGTGTTTTAAACGGGCAGAGGAAATGGTGTCAAGAGCGCGCCTCCATCTCCCGGGCGACGTACACGTTCTCTCCACGAGACGCAAGCCCTTCCTCCAGTGTGAAAGGCCTCTACACTCTACACCTCTTGCGCTCGCAGCACGCAGGTGCCACCAGCTCTGAACATCTTCCAAAGGCACAGGGGTCACGCAACGTGTGAACCACCGAGCGCGGGTGCAGCACACACCTAGGTCTTCGCTGTCGGCCTGAGAACACCCACGGCACAGGGCTTCTTTGGTGCACACACGTGGTAGCGGTCGGTGATGCCTTCTGCTCCGTGAAACCTTCTCGGGGACACAGAGCGTGAGCGCACGTAGATTAGCCCTACACCTCATCCCTCTTTCTTGAGTGAGTTGTACTGCTATAAGGCAAAACTCCCTGCTGGAATCTCGGTGTGGCTTAAGTATCCTCCGGGAAGCGATCGCTGCTAGAGACACTGTGCTGCTCTCTAGGATAACGGTCTGTGCCTCCACTGCGCTGCTGTTGTCTCCAAGTCGCTTGCGAAGGCCTTTTCGAAGAGGTTGCTCACAGTGTCGTTTCTTTAGAGCAACCCACAGGCATACGAGGATGCCGGTTCTGTGAAGGAAAATGCTCCCTGCCTCAGCCACTTGGGCGCCGTTTTGTACAGGAAAGGACACTCCGCCTTGGAGGCTCTTCCTTCCGGATTGCCACTCGCACTGGCGATGTCTCCTGAATCTCGCGGGGTTACGGTGCCGTCACAGGGTCCGTATCTCAGGCCTAGAATGGCAGAGCGTCCGGCAGCTTTGAAAGAGACCGTCGGCATTCTTCTGGCCTTCGGGGACGCTCCATGAGGAACAAGCTCCTCAGCAGCGTGCGTCTTTAGATCTTTCATGGCAGAACCTCTGTGGGCGACCTCATTCCTCCCCCCACGTGAGAGACACACACAACCTGCCATTAGGGGGTGGAAGGCTTTAGAGTCCAGCAGCGAGGCTGGCGCTCCCACTCAGCGTTCCTGCACGGAACTGAGCCCGGGTGCGTGAGACCGTGAGAGGGGGCAAAGACAGGCGTACCAGCGAGCTGTTCACGGTGCACGCTGACGCATCACCCTTCAAGCTCACGTTCCTTTCATGGAGAGAACACGAGGCCTTGATTGCGCTTTCCTGTGGTACGTAAACTTTGGTCGCGTCCCCTGGTGGGCACATCGGCTCAGGACTGCCCTGTCCGAAAGGCTCCAGGTGTGGAGCCCGACTGTTGGAGCTCAGCCTCACGTGGCTCTTTCACGGACGAGACCGGCTCGCAATGGGACCGTTCACGAGCTGGGGACCGTGCTGGCTGTTAGGAGTCGGCACACCAAGAGCCCTCCGAGGGAGAGGAGCTGCTGACGTTTGCCAGCACAGTCTCCAATTCCCAACTGCAACCATTCCCTGTAAGAGGCTCCCGAAAGCTTCGACGCAGTTTCTCAGTTAGCTATAAATGGAGGCCAGTCACTTGGCAGACTCCCCCAACGCCCGGCCTCCCAGGCTGCGATACAGACACGCCGACTGCTTCAGCCAACAGGGACAGCTTGGAGTAAAAGGGAGACTCCTACGTGTCAAAGTACTTGCGTGACGCTGGCCAGAAGCTCAAACATTTAGGGCAGGGCATCAGGGCACTTCGCCGCACGCGGAGCAAGTTTGTTCTCATCTCGCCTCTGAAAGCCGAGTTTAACCAGCTAGGAAGCAAACTTCGGGAAAGGTACTCAGGGTGCCGCCGCTTCAAAATTCTCTCACCAGACAGCCCAAATCGTGTACGCCTCTTTGTATTTTCCATGGGCAGGACAAAATGGTGTCAAACCCGCACGCCTCCAGCTGGGGGTGGGTTGGGGTGGGGTGGGGTGGGGTGGGGGTGGGGGTTGGGCGACGTACACTTTCTCCATGGGAAACAGGCCCACGCCTTCAGTGTGAAAGGCCTCTACGCCTCTCCGCTTTCGCAGCCCAGGCGCAGCCTCAGCTCTGGAAAGCTTCCAGAGCAGGAAGGTCAGAAAACCTTTGAACCACCCAGCAGGTGCAGCACAGAACAAGGGCTTCTCTCTTGGCCTTGAGAACACCCACTGCCCAGCGCTCCTTTGTGTACACACGTGGTGGAGGAAGGGTGCTGCATTCGGCTCCGTGAGAACTTCTCCGGGCCACGTAGTGTGAACGCAAGTAGATGAGCCCTACATCTCATGCCAGTCTCCTGTGCGAGTTGGACAAGGCGAACTCCCTGCTTGAATCCCGGGGTGGGTTAAGTACCCTCCGGGGAAGGATCGTTGCTTGGGACCCCGGGGCTGGTGTCGAGGTGACTGTTCTGTGCATCCACCTCGCAGCTGTTCTCTCTCCGCGGGTTCTCTCCGCCTGCTGCAGCCAAAAGGGACACAGCTTAGGGTAAAGATAAAAACCCGGGGTGTAAACGTTCTTGCCTAGCCCTCGCCCCAAGCACAAGCGTATATGCCTCTGGTCAAAGGCTTTCGCCACAAGCTGAACACGTTTGGTCTCATCTAAGCCTCTGAAGCCCGAGTTCACCCAGCTACGAATCAAACTTCAGGAGAGGTGCTCAGGGTGATGCGGACTGCCAAGCGTTTCACCAGGCAGCCCAGATCGAGTACAAACACTTGTGTTTTAAACGGGCAGAGGAAATGGTGTCAAGAGCGCGCCTCCATCTCCCGGGCGACGTACACGTTCTCTCCACGAGACGCAAGCCCTTCCTCCAGTGTGAAAGGCCTCTACACTCTACACCTCTTGCGCTCGCAGCACGCAGGTGCCACCAGCTCTGAACATCTTCCAAAGGCACAGGGGTCACGCAACGTGTGAACCACCGAGCGCGGGTGCAGCACACACCTAGGTCTTCGCTGTCGGCCTGAGAACACCCACGGCACAGGGCTTCTTTGGTGCACACACGTGGTAGCGGTCGGTGATGCCTTCTGCTCCGTGAAACCTTCTCGGGGACACAGAGCGTGAGCGCACGTAGATTAGCCCTACACCTCATCCCTCTTTCTTGAGTGAGTTGTACTGCTATAAGGCAAAACTCCCTGCTGGAATCTCGGTGTGGCTTAAGTATCCTCCGGGAAGCGATCGCTGCTAGAGACACTGTGCTGCTCTCTAGGATAACGGTCTGTGCCTCCACTGCGCTGCTGTTGTCTCCAAGTCGCTTGCGAAGGCCTTTTCGAAGAGGTTGCTCACAGTGTCGTTTCTTTAGAGCAACCCACAGGCATACGAGGATGCCGGTTCTGTGAAGGAAAATGCTCCCTGCCTCAGCCACTTGGGCGCCGTTTTGTACAGGAAAGGACACTCCGCCTTGGAGGCTCTTCCTTCCGGATTGCCACTCGCACTGGCGATGTCTCCTGAATCTCGCGGGGTTACGGTGCCGTCACAGGGTCCGTATCTCAGGCCTAGAACGGCAGAGCGTCCGGCAGCTTTGAAAGAGACCGTCGGCATTCTTCTGGCCTTCGGGGACGCTCCATGAGGAACAAGCTCCTCAGCAGCGTGCGTCTTTAGATCTTTCATGGCAGAACCTCTGTGGGCGACCTCATTCCTCCCCCCACGTGAGAGACACACACAACCTGCCATTAGGGGGTGGAAGGCTTTAGAGTCCAGCAGCGAGGCTGGCGCTCCCACTCAGCGTTCCTGCACGGAACTGAGCCCGGGTGCGTGAGACCGTGAGAGGGGGCAAAGACAGGCGTACCAGCGAGCTGTTCATGGTGCACGCTGACGCATCACCCTTCAAGCTCACGTTCCTTTCATGGAGAGAACACGAGGCCTTGATTGCGCTTTCCTGTGGTACGTAAACTTTGGTCGCGTCCCCTGGTGGGCACATCGGCTCAGGACTGCCCTGTCCCAAAGGCTCCAGGTGTGGAGCCCGACTGTTGGAGCTCAGCCTCACGTGGCTCTTTCACGGACGAGACCGGCTCGCAATGGGACCGTTCACGAGCTGGGGACCGTGCTGGCTGTTAGGAGTCGGCACACCAAGAGCCCTCCGAGGGAGAGGAGCTGCTGACGTTTGCCAGCACAGTCTCCAATTCCCAACTGCAACCATTCCCTGTAAGAGGCTCCCGAAAGCTTCGACGCAGTTTCTCAGTTAGCTATAAATGGAGGCCAGTCACTTGGCAGACTCCCCCAACGCCCGGCCTCCCAGGCTGCGATACAGACACGCCGACTGCTTCAGCCAACAGGGACAGCTTGGAGTAAAAGGGAGACTCCTACGTGTCAAAGTACTTGCGTGACGCTGGCCAGAAGCTCAAACATTTAGGGCAGGGCATCAGGGCACTTCGCCGCACGCGGAGCAAGTTTGTTCTCATCTCGCCTCTGAAAGCAGAGTTTAACCAGCTAGGAAGCAAACTTCGGGAAAGGTACTCAGGGTGCCGCCGCTTCAAAATTCTCTCACCAGACAGCCCAAATCGTGTACGCCTCTTTGTATTTTCCATGGGCAGGACAAAATGGTGTCAAACCCGCACGCCTCCAGCTGGGGGTGGGTTGGGGTGGGGTGGGGTGGGGTGGGGGTGGGGGTTGGGCGACGTACACTTTCTCCACGGGAAACAGGCCCACGCCTTCAGTGTGAAAGGCCTCTACGCCTCTCCGCTTTCGCAGCCCAGGCGCAGCCTCAGCTCTGAAAAGCTTCCAGAGCAGGAAGGTCAGAAAACCTTTGAACCACCCAGCAGGTGCAGCACAGAACAAGGGCTTCTCTCTTGGCCTTGAGAACACCCACTGCCCAGCGCTCCTTTGTGTACACACGTGGTGGAGGAAGGGTGCTGCATTCGGCTCCGTGAGAACTTCTCCGGGCCACGTAGTGTGAACGCAAGTAGATGAGCCCTACATCTCATGCCAGTCTCCTGTGCGAGTTGGACAAGGCGAACTCCCTGCTTGAATCCCGGGGTGGGTTAAGTACCCTCCGGGGAAGGATCGTTGCTTGGGACCCCGGGGCTGGTGTCGAGGTGACTGTTCTGTGCATCCACCTCGCAGCTGTTCTCTCTCCGCGGGTTCTCTCCGCCTGCTGCAGCCAAAAGGGACACAGCTTAGGGTAAAGATAAAAACCCGGGGTGTAAACGTTCTTGCCTAGCCCTCGCCCCAAGCACAAGCGTATATGCCTCTGGTCAAAGGCTTTCGCCACAAGCTGAACACGTTTGGTCTCATCTAAGCCTCTGAAGCCCGAGTTCACCCAGCTACGAATCAAACTTCAGGAGAGGTGCTCAGGGTGATGCGGACTGCCAAGCGTTTCACCAGGCAGCCCAGATCGAGTACAAACACTTGTGTTTTAAACGGGCAGAGGAAATGGTGTCAAGAGCGTGCCTCCATCTCCCGGGCGACGTACACGTTCTCTCCACGAGACGCAAGCACTTCCTCCAGTGAGAAAGGCCTCTACACTCTACACCTCTTGCGCTCGCAGCACGCAGGTGCCACCCGCTCTGAACATCTTCCAAAGGCACAGGGGTCACGCAACGTGTGAACCACCGAGCGCGGGTGCAGCACACACCTAGGTCTTCGCTGTCGGCCTGAGAACACCCACGGCACAGGGCTTCTTTGGTGCACACACGTGGTAGCGGTCGGTGATGCCTTCTGCTCCGTGAAACCTTCTCGGGGACACAGAGCGTGAGCGCACGTAGATTAGCCCTACACCTCATCCCTCTTTCTTGAGTGAGTTGTACTGCTATAAGGCAAAACTCCCTGCTGGAATCTCGGTGTGGCTTAAGTATCCTCCGGGAAGCGATCGCTGCTAGAGACACTGTGCTGCTCTCTAGGATAACGGTCTGTGCCTCCACTGCGCTGCTGTTGTCTCCAAGTCGCTTGCGAAGGCCTTTTCGAAGAGGTTGCTCACAGTGTCGTTTCTTTAGAGCAACCCACAGGCATACGAGGATGCCGGTTCTGTGAAGGAAAATGCTCCCTGCCTCAGCCACTTGGGCGCCGTTTTGTACAGGAAAGGACACTCCGCCTTGGAGGCTCTTCCTTCCGGATTGCCACTCGCACTGGCGATGTCTCCTGAATCTCGCGGGGTTACGGTGCCATCACAGGGTCCGTATCTCAGGCCTAGAACGGCAGAGCATCCGGCAGCTTTGAAAGAGACCGTCGGCATTCTTCTGGCCTTCGGGGACGCTCCATGAGGAACAAGCTCCTCAGCAGCGTGCGTCTTTAGATCTTTCATGGCAGAACCTCTGTGGGCGACCTCATTCCTCCCCCCACGTGAGAGACACACACAACCTGCCATTAGGGGGTGGAAGGCTTTAGAGTCCAGCAGCGAGGCTGGCGCTCCCACTCAGCGTTCCTGCACGGAACTGAGCCCGGGTGCGTGAGACCGTGAGAGGGGGCAAAGACAGGCGTACCAGCGAGCTGTTCACGGTGCACGCTGACGCATCACCCTTCAAGCTCACGTTCCTTTCATGGAGAGAACACGAGGCCTTGATTGCGCTTTCCTGTGGTACGTAAACTTTGGTCGCGTCCCCTGGTGGGCACATCGGCTCAGGACTGCCCTGTCCCAAAGGCTCCAGGTGTGGAGCCCGACTGTTGGAGCTCAGCCTCACGTGGCTCTTTCATGGACGAGACCGGCTCGCAATGGGACCGTTCACGAGCTGGGGACCGTGCTGGCTGTTAGGAGTCGGCACACCAAGAGCCCTCCGAGGGAGAGGAGCTGCTGACGTTTGCCAGCACAGTCTCCAATTCCCAACTGCAACCATTCCCTGTAAGAGGCTCCCGAAAGCTTCGACGCAGTTTCTCAGTTAGCTATAAATGGAGGCCAGTCACTTGGCAGACTCCCCCAATGCCCGGCCTCCCAGGCTGCGATACAGACACGCCGACTGCTTCAGCCAACAGGGACAGCTTGGAGTAAAAGGGAGACTCCTACGTGTCAAAGTACTTGCGTGACGCTGGCCAGAAGCTCAAACATTTAGGGCAGGGCATCAGGGCACTTCGCCGCACGCGGAGCAAGTTTGTTCTCATCTCGCCTCTGAAAGCCGAGTTTAACCAGCTAGGAAGCAAACTTCGGGAAAGGTACTCAGGGTGCCGCCGCTTCAAAATTCTCTCACCAGACAGCCCAAATCGTGTACGCCTCTTTGTATTTTCCATGGGCAGGACAAAATGGTGTCAAACCCGCACGCCTCCAGCTGGGGGTGGGTTGGGGTGGGGTGGGGTGGGGTGGGGGTGGGGGTTGGGCGACGTACACTTTCTCCACGGGAAACAGGCCCACGCCTTCAGTGTGAAAGGCCTCTACGCCTCTCCGCTTTCGCAGCCCAGGCGCAGCCTCAGCTCTGAAAAGCTTCCAGAGCAGGAAGGTCAGAAAACCTTTGAACCACCCAGCAGGTGCAGCACAGAACAAGGGCTTCTCTCTTGGCCTTGAGAACACCCACTGCCCAGCGCTCCTTTGTGTACACACGTGGTGGAGGAAGGGTGCTGCATTCGGCTCCGTGAGAACTTCTCCGGGCCACGTAGTGTGAACGCAAGTAGATGAGCCCTACATCTCATGCCAGTCTCCTGTGCGAGTTGGACAAGGCGAACTCCCTGCTTGAATCCCGGGGTGGGTTAAGTACCCTCCGGGGAAGGATCGTTGCTTGGGACCCCGGGGCTGGTGTCGAGGTGACTGTTCTGTGCATCCACCTCGCAGCTGTTCTCTCTCCGCGGGTTCTCTCCGCCTGCTGCAGCCAAAAGGGACACAGCTTAGGGTAAAGATAAAAACCCGGGGTGTAAACGTTCTTGCCTAGCCCTCGCCCCAAGCACAAGCGTATATGCCTCTGGTCAAAGGCTTTCGCCACAAGCTGAACACGTTTGGTCTCATCTAAGCCTCTGAAGCCCGAGTTCACCCAGCTACGAATCAAACTTCAGGAGAGGTGCTCAGGGTGATGCGGACTGCCAAGCGTTTCACCAGGCAGCCCAGATCGAGTACAAACACTTGTGTTTTAAACGGGCAGAGGAAATGGTGTCAAGAGCGCGCCTCCATCTCCCGGGCGACGTACACGTTCTCTCCACGAGACGCAAGCCCTTCCTCCAGTGTGAAAGGCCTCTACACTCTACACCTCTTGCGCTCGCAGCACGCAGGTGCCACCCGCTCTGAACATCTTCCAAAGGCACAGGGGTCACGCAACGTGTGAACCACCGAGCGCGGGTGCAGCACACACCTAGGTCTTCGCTGTCGGCCTGAGAACACCCACGGCACAGGGCTTCTTTGGTGCACACACGTGGTAGCGGTCGGTGATGCCTTCTGCTCCGTGAAACCTTCTCGGGGACACAGAGCGTGAGCACACGTAGATTAGACCTACACCTCATCCCTCTTTCTTGAGTGAGTTGTACTGCTATAAGGCAAAACTCCCTGCTGGAATCTCGGTGTGGCTTAAGTATCCTCCGGGAAGCGATCGCTGCTAGAGACACTGTGCTGCTCTCTAGGATAACGGTCTGTGCCTCCACTGCGCTGCTGTTGTCTCCAAGTCGCTTGCGAAGGCCTTTTCGAAGAGGTTGCTCACAGTGTCGTTTCTTTAGAGCAACCCACAGGCATACGAGGATGCCGGTTCTGTGAAGGAAAATGCTCCCTGCCTCAGCCACTTGGGCGCCGTTTTGTACAGGAAAGGACACTCCGCCTTGGAGGCTCTTCCTTCCGGATTGCCACTCGCACTGGCGATGTCTCCTGAATCTCGCGGGGTTACGGTGCCGTCACAGGGTCCGTATCTCAGGCCTAGAACGGCAGAGCGTCCGGCAGCTTTGAAAGAGACCGTCGGCATTCTTCTGGCCTTCGGGGACGCTCCATGAGGAACAAGCTCCTCAGCAGCGTGCGTCTTTAGATCTTTCATGGCAGAACCTCTGTGGGCGACCTCATTCCTCCCCCCACGTGAGAGACACACACAACCTGCCATTAGGGGGTGGAAGGCTTTAGAGTCCAGCAGCGAGGCTGGCGCTCCCACTCAGCGTTCCTGCACGGAACTGAGCCCGGGTGCGTGAGACCGTGAGAGGGGGCACAGACAGGCGTACCAGCGAGCTGTTCACGGTGCACGCTGACGCATCACCCTTCAAGCTCACGTTCCTTTCATGGAGAGAACACGAGGCCTTGATTGCGCTTTCCTGTGGTACGTAAACTTTGGTCGCGTCCCCTGGTGGGCACATCGGCTCAGGACTGCCCTGTCCCAAAGGCTCCAGGTGTGGAGCCCGACTGTTGGAGCTCAGCCTCACGTGGCTCTTTCACGGACGAGACCGGCTCGCAATGGGACCGTTCACGAGCTGGGGACCGTGCTGGCTGTTAGGAGTCGGCACACCAAGAGCCCTCCGAGGGAGAGGAGCTGCTGACGTTTGCCAGCACAGTCTCCAATTCCCAACTGCAACCATTCCCTGTAAGAGGCTCCCGAAAGCTTCGACGCAGTTTCTCAGTTAGCTATAAATGGAGGCCAGTCACTTGGCAGACTCCCCCAACGCCCGGCCTCCCAGGCTGCGATACAGACACGCCGACTGCTTCAGCCAACAGGGACAGCTTGGAGTAAAAGGGAGACTCCTACGTGTCAAAGTACTTGCGTGACGCTGGCCAGAAGCTCAAACATTTAGGGCAGGGCATCAGGGCACTTCGCCGCACGCGGAGCAAGTTTGTTCTCATCTCGCCTCTGAAAGCCGAGTTTAACCAGCTAGGAAGCAAACTTCGGGAAAGGTACTCAGGGTGCCGCCGCTTCAAAATTCTCTCACCAGACAGCCCAAATCGTGTACGCCTCTTTGTATTTTCCATGGGCAGGACAAAATGGTGTCAAACCCGCACGCCTCCAGCTGGGGGTGGGTTGGGGTGGGGTGGGGTGGGGTGGGGGTGGGGGTTGGGCGACGTACACTTTCTCCACGGGAAACAGGCCCACGCCTTCAGTGTGAAAGGCCTCTACGCCTCTCCGCTTTCGCAGCCCAGGCGCAGCCTCAGCTCTGAAAAGCTTCCAGAGCAGGAAGGTCAGAAAACCTTTGAACCACCCAGCAGGTGCAGCACAGAACAAGGGCTTCTCTCTTGGCCTTGAGAACACCCACTGCCCAGCGCTCCTTTGTGTACACACGTGGTGGAGGAAGGGTGCTGCATTCGGCTCCGTGAGAACTTCTCCGGGCCACGTAGTGTGAACGCAAGTAGATGAGCCCTACATCTCATGCCAGTCTCCTGTGCGAGTTGGACAAGGCGAACTCCCTGCTTGAATCCCGGGGTGGGTTAAGTACCCTCCGGGGAAGGATCGTTGCTTGGGACCCCGGGGCTGGTGTCGAGGTGACTGTTCTGTGCATCCACCTCGCAGCTGTTCTCTCTCCGCGGGTTCTCTCCGCCTGCTGCAGCCAAAAGGGACACAGCTTAGGGTAAAGATAAAAACCCGGGGTGTAAACGTTCTTGCCTAGCCCTCGCCCCAAGCACAAGCGTATATGCCTCTGGTCAAAGGCTTTCGCCACAAGCTGAACACGTTTGGTCTCATCTAAGCCTCTGAAGCCCGAGTTCACCCAGCTACGAATCAAACTTCAGGAGAGGTGCTCAGGGTGATGCGGACTGCCAAGCGTTTCACCAGGCAGCCCAGATCGAGTACAAACACTTGTGTTTTAAACGGGCAGAGGAAATGGTGTCAAGAGCGCGCCTCCATCTCCCGGGCCACGTACACGTTCTCTCCACGAGACGCAAGCCCTTCCTCCAGTGTGAAAGGCCTCTACACTCTACACCTCTTGCGCTCGCAGCACGCAGGTGCCACCCGCTCTGAACATCTTCCAAAGGCACAGGGGTCACGCAACGTGTGAACCACCGAGCGCGGGTGCAGCACACACCTAGGTCTTCGCTGTCGGCCTGAGAACACCCACGGCACAGGGCTTCTTTGGTGCACACACGTGGTAGCGGTCGGTGATGCCTTCTGCTCCGTGAAACCTTCTCGGGGACACAGAGCGTGAGCGCACGTAGATTAGCCCTACACCTCATCCCTCTTTCTTGAGTGAGTTGTACTGCTATAAGGCAAAACTCCCTGCTGGAATCTCGGTGTGGCTTAAGTATCCTCCGGGAAGCGATCGCTGCTAGAGACACTGTGCTGCTCTCTAGGATAACGGTCTGTGCCTCCACTGCGCTGCTGTTGTCTCCAAGTCGCTTGCGAAGGCCTTTTCGAAGAGGTTGCTCACAGTGTCGTTTCTTTAGAGCAACCCACAGGCATACGAGGATGCCGGTTCTGTGAAGGAAAATGCTCCCTGCCTCAGCCACTTGGGCGCCGTTTTGTACAGGAAAGGACACTCCGCCTTGGAGGCTCTTCCTTCCGGATTGCCACTCGCACTGGCGATGTCTCCTGAATCTCGCGGGGTTACGGTGCCGTCACAGGGTCCGTATCTCAGGCCTAGAACGGCAGAGCGTCCGGCAGCTTTGAAAGAGACCGTCGGCATTCTTCTGGCCTTCGGGGACGCTCCATGAGGAACAAGCTCCTCAGCAGCGTGCGTCTTTAGATCTTTCATGGCAGAACCTCTGTGGGCGACCTCATTCCTCCCCCCACGTGAGAGACACACACAACCTGCCATTAGGGGGTGGAAGGCTTTAGAGTCCAGCAGCGAGGCTGGCGCTCCCACTCAGCGTTCCTGCACGGAACTGAGCCCGGGTGCGTGAGACCGTGAGAGGGGGCAAAGACAGGCGTACCAGCGAGCTGTTCACGGTGCACGCTGACGCATCACCCTTCAAGCTCACGTTCCTTTCATGGAGAGAACACGAGGCCTTGATTGCGCTTTCCTGTGGTACATAAACTTTGGTCGCGTCCCCTGGTGGGCACATCGGCTCAGGACTGCCCTGTCCCAAAGGCTCCAGGTGTGGAGCCCGACTGTTGGAGCTCAGCCTCACGTGGCTCTTTCACGGACGAGACCGGCTCGCAATGGGACCGTTCACGAGCTGGGGACCGTGCTGGCTGTTAGGAGTCGGCACACCAAGAGCCCTCCGAGGGAGAGGAGCTGCTGACGTTTGCCAGCACAGTCTCCAATTCCCAACTGCAACCATTCCCTGTAAGAGGCTCCCGAAAGCTTCGACGCAGTTTCTCAGTTAGCTATAAATGGAGGCCAGTCACTTGGCAGACTCCCCCAACGCCCGGCCTCCCAGGCTGCGATACAGACACGCCGACTGCTTCAGCCAACAGGGACAGCTTGGAGTAAAAGGGAGACTCCTACGTGTCAAAGTACTTGCGTGACGCTGGCCAGAAGCTCAAACATTTAGGGCAGGGCATCAGGGCACTTCGCCGCACGCGGAGCAAGTTTGTTCTCATCTCGCCTCTGAAAGCCGAGTTTAACCAGCTAGGAAGCAAACTTCGGGAAAGGTACTCAGGGTGCCGCCGCTTCAAAATTCTCTCACCAGACAGCCCAAATCGTGTACGCCTCTTTGTATTTTCCATGGGCAGGACAAAATGGTGTCAAACCCGCACGCCTCCAGCTGGGGGTGGGTTGGGTTGGGGTGGGGTGGGGTGGGGGTGGGGGTTGGGCGACGTACACTTTCTCCACGGGAAACAGGCCCACGCCTTCAGTGTGAAAGGCCTCTACGCCTCTCCGCTTTCGCAGCCCAGGCGCAGCCTCAGCTCTGAAAAGCTTCCAGAGCAGGAAGGTCAGAAAACCTTTGAACCACCCAGCAGGTGCAGCACAGAACAAGGGCTTCTCTCTTGGCCTTGAGAACACCCACTGCCCAGCGCTCCTTTGTGTACACACGTGGTGGAGGAAGGGTGCTGCATTCGGCTCCGTGAGAACTTCTCCGGGCCACGTAGTGTGAACGTAAGTAGATGAGCCCTACATCTCATGCCAGTCTCCTGTGCGAGTTGGACAAGGCGAACTCCCTGCTTGAATCCCGGGGTGGGTTAAGTACCCTCCGGGGAAGGATCGTTGCTTGGGACCCCGGGGCAGGTGTCGAGGTGACTGTTCTGTGCATCCACCTCGCAGCTGTTCTCTCTCCGCGGGTTCTCTCCGCCTGCTGCAGCCAAAAGGGACACAGCTTAGGGTAAAGATAAAAACCCGGGGTGTAAACGTTCTTGCCTAGCCCTCGCCCCAAGCACAAGCGTATATGCCTCTGGTCAAAGGCTTTCGCCACAAGCTGAACACGTTTGGTCTCATTTAAGCCTCTGAAGCCCGAGTTCACCCAGCTACGAATCAAACTTCAGGAGAGGTGCTCAGGGTGATGCGGACTGCCAAGCGTTTCACCAGGCAGCCCAGATCGAGTACAAACACTTGTGTTTTAAACGGGCAGAGGAAATGGTGTCAAGAGCGCGCCTCCATCTCCCGGGCGACGTACACGTTCTCTCCACGAGACGCAAGCCCTTCCTCCAGTGTGAAAGGCCTCTACACTCTACACCTCTTGCGCTCGCAGCACGCAGGTGCCACCCGCTCTGAACATCTTCCAAAGGCACAGGGGTCACGCAACGTGTGAACCACCGAGCGCGGGTGCAGCACACACCTAGGTCTTCGCTGTCGGCCTGAGAACACCCACGGCACAGGGCTTCTTTGGTGCACACACGTGGTAGCGGTCGGTGATGCCTTCTGCTCCGTGAAACCTTCTCGGGGACACAGAGCGTGAGCGCACGTAGATTAGCCCTACACCTCATCCCTCTTTCTTGAGTGAGTTGTACTGCTATAAGGCAAAACTCCCTGCTGGAATCTCGGTGTGGCTTAAGTATCCTCCGGGAAGCGATCGCTGCTAGAGACACTGTGCTGCTCTCTAGGATAACGGTCTGTGCCTCCACTGCGCTGCTGTTGTCTCCAAGTCGCTTGCGAAGGCCTTTTCGAAGAGGTTGCTCACAGTGTCGTTTCTTTAGAGCAACCCACAGGCATACGAGGATGCCGGTTCTGTGAAGGAAAATGCTCCCTGCCTCAGCCACTTGGGCGCCGTTTTGTACAGGAAAGGACACTCCGCCTTGGAGGCTCTTCCTTCCGGATTGCCACTCGCACTGGCGATGTCTCCTGAATCTCGCGGGGTTACGGTGCCGTCACAGGGTCCGTATCTCAGGCCTAGAACGGCAGAGCGTCCGGCAGCTTTGAAAGAGACCGTCGGCATTCTTCTGGCCTTCGGGGACGCTCCATGAGGAACAAGCTCCTCAGCAGCGTGCGTCTTTAGATCTTTCATGGCAGAACCTCTGTGGGCGACCTCATTCCTCCCCCCACGTGAGAGACACACACAACCTGCCATTAGGGGGTGGAAGGCTTTAGAGTCCAGCAGCGAGGCTGGCGCTCCCACTCAGCGTTCCTGCACGGAACTGAGCCCGGGTGCGTGAGACCGTGAGAGGGGGCACAGACAGGCGTACCAGCGAGCTGTTCACGGTGCACGCTGACGCATCACCCTTCAAGCTCACGTTCCTTTCATGGAGAGAACACGAGGCCTTGATTGCGCTTTCCTGTGGTACGTAAACTTTGGTCGCGTCCCCTGGTGGGCACATCGGCTCAGGACTGCCCTGTCCCAAAGGCTCCAGGTGTGGAGCCCGACTGTTGGAGCTCAGCCTCACGTGGCTCTTTCACGGACGAGACCGGCTCGCAATGGGACCGTTCACGAGCTGGGGACCGTGCTGGCTGTTAGGAGTCGGCACACCAAGAGCCCTCCGAGGGAGAGGAGCTGCTGACGTTTGCCAGCACAGTCTCCAATTCCCAACTGCAACCATTCCCTGTAAGAGGCTCCCGAAAGCTTCGACGCAGTTTCTCAGTTAGCTATAAATGGAGGCCAGTCACTTGGCAGACTCCCCCAACGCCCGGCCTCCCAGGCTGCGATACAGACACGCCGACTGCTTCAGCCAACAGGGACAGCTTGGAGTAAAAGGGAGACTCCTACGTGTCAAAGTACTTGCGTGACGCTGGCCAGAAGCTCAAACATTTAGGGCAGGGCATCAGGGCACTTCGCCGCACGCGGAGCAAGTTTGTTCTCATCTCGCCTCTGAAAGCCGAGTTTAACCAGCTAGGAAGCAAACTTCGGGAAAGGTACTCAGGGTGCCGCCGCTTCAAAATTCTCTCACCAGACAGCCCAAATCGTGTACGCCTCTTTGTATTTTCCATGGGCAGGACAAAATGGTGTCAAACCCGCACGCCTCCAGCTGGGGGTGGGTTGGGGTGGGGTGGGGTGGGGTGGGGGTGGGGGTTGGGCGACGTACACTTTCTCCACGGGAAACAGGCCCACGCCTTCAGTGTGAAAGGCCTCTACGCCTCTCCGCTTTCGCAGCCCAGGCGCAGCCTCAGCTCTGAAAAGCTTCCAGAGCAGGAAGGTCAGAAAACCTTTGAACCACCCAGCAGGTGCAGCACAGAACAAGGGCTTCTCTCTTGGCCTTGAGAACACCCACTGCCCAGCGCTCCTTTGTGTACACACGTGGTGGAGGAAGGGTGCTGCATTCGGCTCCGTGAGAACTTCTCCGGGCCACGTAGTGTGAACGCAAGTAGATGAGCCCTACATCTCATGCCAGTCTCCTGTGCGAGTTGGACAAGGCGAACTCCCTGCTTGAATCCCGGGGTGGGTTAAGTACCCTCCGGGGAAGGATCGTTGCTTGGGACCCCGGGGCTGGTGTCGAGGTGACTGTTCTGTGCATCCACCTCGCAGCTGTTCTCTCTCCGCGGGTTCTCTCCACCTGCTGCAGCCAAAAGGGACACAGCTTAGGGTAAAGATAAAAACCCGGGGTGTAAACGTTCTTGCCTAGCCCTCGCCCCAAGCACAAGCGTATATGCCTCTGGTCAAAGGCTTTCACCACAAGCTGAACACGTTTGGTCTCATCTAAGCCTCTGAAGCCCGAGTTCACCCAGCTACGAATCAAACTTCAGGAGAGGTGCTCAGGGTGATGCGGACTGCCAAGCGTTTCACCAGGCAGCCCAGATCGAGTACAAACACTTGTGTTTTAAATGGGCAGAGGAAATGGTGTCAAGAGCGCGCCTCCATCTCCCGGGCGACGTACACGTTCTCTCCACGAGACGCAAGCCCTTCCTCCAGTGTGAAAGGCCTCTACACTCTACACCTCTTGCGCTCGCAGCACGCAGGTGCCACCCGCTCTGAACATCTTCCAAAGGCACAGGGGTCACGCAACGTGTGAACCACCGAGCGCGGGTGCAGCACACACCTAGGTCTTCGCTGTCGGCCTGAGAACACCCACGGCACAGGGCTTCTTTGGTGCACACACGTGGTAGCGGTCGGTGATGCCTTCTGCTCCGTGAAACCTTCTCGGGGACACAGAGCGTGAGCGCACGTAGATTAGCCCTACACCTCATCCCTCTTTCTTGAGTGAGTTGTACTGCTATAAGGCAAAACTCCCTGCTGGAATCTCGGTGTGGCTTAAGTATCCTCCGGGAAGCGATCGCTGCTAGAGACACTGTGCTGCTCTCTAGGATAACGGTCTGTGCCTCCACTGCGCTGCTGTTGTCTCCAAGTCGCTTGCGAAGGCCTTTTCGAAGAGGTTGCTCACAGTGTCGTTTCTTTAGAGCAACCCACAGGCATACGAGGATGCCGGTTCTGTGAAGGAAAATGCTCCCTGCCTCAGCCACTTGGGCGCCGTTTTGTACAGGAAAGGACACTCCGCCTTGGAGGCTCTTCCTTCCGGATTGCCACTCGCACTGGCGATGTCTCCTGAATCTCGCGGGGTTACGGTGCCGTCACAGGGTCCGTATCTCAGGCCTAGAACGGCAGAGCGTCCGGCAGCTTTGAAAGAGACCGTCGGCATTCTTCTGGCCTTCGGGGACGCTCCATGAGGAACAAGCTCCTCAGCAGCGTGCGTCTTTAGATCTTTCATGGCAGAACCTCTGTGGGCGACCTCATTCCTCCCCCCACGTGAGAGACACACACAACCTGCCATTAGGGGGTGGAAGGCTTTAGAGTCCAGCAGCGAGGCTGGCGCTCCCACTCAGCGTTCCTGCACGGAACTGAGCCCGGGTGCGTGAGACCGTGAGAGGGGGCACAGACAGGCGTACCAGCGAGCTGTTCACGGTGCACGCTGACGCATCACCCTTCAAGCTCACGTTCCTTTCATGGAGAGAACACGAGGCCTTGATTGCGCTTTCCTGTGGTACGTAAACTTTGGTCGCGTCCCCTGGTGGGCACATCGGCTCAGGACTGCCCTGTCCCAAAGGCTCCAGGTGTGGAGCCCGACAGTTGGAGCTCAGCCTCACGTGGCTCTTTCACGGACGAGACCGGCTCGCAATGGGACCGTTCACGAGCTGGGGACCGTGCTGGCTGTTAGGAGTCGGCACACCAAGAGCCCTCCGAGGGAGAGGAGCTGCTGACGTTTGCCAGCACAGTCTCCAATTCCCAACTGCAACCATTCCCTGTAAGAGGCTCCCGAAAGCTTCGACGCAGTT
This sequence comes from Orcinus orca, assembly GCF_937001465.1. Taxonomy (NCBI): domain Eukaryota; kingdom Metazoa; phylum Chordata; class Mammalia; order Artiodactyla; family Delphinidae; genus Orcinus; species Orcinus orca. The sequence goes on along the minus strand of NW_026043854.1, from coordinate 988,077 downwards.
TCTCAGTTAGCTATAAATGGAGGCCAGTCACTTGGCAGACTCCCCCAACGCCCGGCCTCCCAGGCTGCGATACAGACACGCCGACTGCTTCAGCCAACAGGGACAGCTTGGAGTAAAAGGGAGACTCCTACGTGTCAAAGTACTTGCGTGACGCTGGCCAGAAGCTCAAACATTTAGGGCAGGGCATCAGGGCACTTCGCCGCACGCGGAGCAAGTTTGTTCTCATCTCGCCTCTGAAAGCCGAGTTTAACCAGCTAGGAAGCAAACTTCGGGAAAGGTACTCAGGGTGCCGCCGCTTCAAAATTCTCTCACCAGACAGCCCAAATCGTGTACGCCTCTTTGTATTTTCCATGGGCAGGACAAAATGGTGTCAAACCCGCACGCCTCCAGCTGGGGGTGGGTTGGGGTGGGGTGGGGTGGGGTGGGGGTGGGGGTTGGGCGACGTACACTTTCTCCATGGGAAACAGGCCCACGCCTTCAGTGTGAAAGGCCTCTACGCCTCTCCGCTTTCGCAGCCCAGGCGCAGCCTCAGCTCTGAAAAGCTTCCAGAGCAGGAAGGTCAGAAAACCTTTGAACCACCCAGCAGGTGCAGCACAGAACAAGGGCTTCTCTCTTGGCCTTGAGAACACCCACTGCCCAGCGCTCCTTTGTGTACACACGTGGTGGAGGAAGGGTGCTGCATTCGGCTCCGTGAGAACTTCTCCGGGCCACGTAGTGTGAACGCAAGTAGATGAGCCCTACATCTCATGCCAGTCTCCTGTGCGAGTTGGACAAGGCAAACTCCCTGCTTGAATCCCGGGGTGGGTTAAGTACCCTCCGGGGAAGGATCGTTGCTTGGGACCCCGGGGCTGGTGTCGAGGTGACTGTTCTGTGCATCCACCTCGCAGCTGTTCTCTCTCCGCGGGTTCTCTCCACCTGCTGCAGCCAAAAGGGACACAGCTTAGGGTAAAGATAAAAACCCGGGGTGTAAACGTTCTTGCCTAGCCCTCGCCCCAAGCACAAGCGTATATGCCTCTGGTCAAAGGCTTTCGCCACAAGCTGAACACGTTTGGTCTCATCTAAGCCTCTGAAGCCCGAGTTCACCCAGCTACGAATCAAACTTCAGGAGAGGTGCTCAGGGTGATGCGGACTGCCAAGCGTTTCACCAGGCAGCCCAGATCGAGTACAAACACTTGTGTTTTAAACGGGCAGAGGAAATGGTGTCAAGAGCACGCCTCCATCTCCCGGGCGACGTACACGTTCTCTCCACGAGACGCAAGCCCTTCCTCCAGTGTGAAAGGCCTCTACACTCTACACCTCTTGCGCTCGCAGCACGCAGGTGCCACCCGCTCTGAACATCTTCCAAAGGCACAGGGGTCACGCAACGTGTGAACCACCGAGCGCGGGTGCAGCACACACCTAGGTCTTCGCTGTCGGCCTGAGAACACCCACGGCACAGGGCTTCTTTGGTGCACACACGTGGTAGCGGTCGGTGATGCCTTCTGCTCCGTGAAACCTTCTCGGGGACACAGAGCGTGAGCGCACGTAGATTAGCCCTACACCTCATCCCTCTTTCTTGAGTGAGTTGTACTGCTATAAGGCAAAACTCCCTGCTGGAATCTCGGTGTGGCTTAAGTATCCTCCGGGAAGCGATCGCTGCTAGAGACACTGTGCTGCTCTCTAGGATAACGGTCTGTGCCTCCACTGCGCTGCTGTTGTCTCCAAGTCGCTTGCGAAGGCCTTTTCGAAGAGGTTGCTCACAGTGTCGTTTCTTTAGAGCAACCCACAGGCATACGAGGATGCCGGTTCTGTGAAGGAAAATGCTCCCTGCCTCAGCCACTTGGGCGCCGTTTTGTACAGGAAAGGACACTCCGCCTTGGAGGCTCTTCCTTCCGGATTGCCACTCGCACTGGCGATGTCTCCTGAATCTCGCGGGGTTACGGTGCCGTCACAGGGTCCGTATCTCAGGCCTAGAACGGCAGAGCGTCCGGCAGCTTTGAAAGAGACCGTCGGCATTCTTCTGGCCTTCGGGGACGCTCCATGAGGAACAAGCTCCTCAGCAGCGTGCGTCTTTAGATCTTTCATGGCAGAACCTCTGTGGGCGACCTCATTCCTCCCCCCACGTGAGAGACACACACAACCTGCCATTAGGGGGTGGAAGGCTTTAGAGTCCAGCAGCGAGGCTGGCGCTCCCACTCAGCGTTCCTGCACGGAACTGAGCCCGGGTGCGTGAGACCGTGAGAGGGGGCAAAGACAGGCGTACCAGCGAGCTGTTCACGGTGCACGCTGACGCATCACCCTTCAAGCTCACGTTCCTTTCATGGAGAGAACACGAGGCCTTGATTGCGCTTTCCTGTGGTACGTAAACTTTGGTCACGTCCCCTGGTGGGCACATCGGCTCAGGACTGCCCTGTCCCAAAGGCTCCAGGTGTGGAGCCCGACTGTTGGAGCTCAGCCTCACGTGGCTCTTTCACGGACGAGACCGGCTCGCAATGGGACCGTTCACGAGCTGGGGACCGTGCTGGCTGTTAGGAGTCGGCACACCAAGAGCCCTCCGAGGGAGAGGAGCTGCTGACGTTTGCCAGCACAGTCTCCAATTCCCAACTGCAACCATTCCCTGTAAGAGGCTCCCGAAAGCTTCGACGCAGTTTCTCAGTTAGCTATAAATGGAGGCCAGTCACTTGGCAGACTCCCCCAACGCCCGGCCTCCCAGGCTGCGATACAGACACGCCGACTGCTTCAGCCAACAGGGACAGCTTGGAGTAAAAGGGAGACTCCTACGTGTCAAAGTACTTGCGTGACGCTGGCCAGAAGCTCAAACATTTAGGGCAGGGCATCAGGGCACTTCGCCGCACGCGGAGCAAGTTTGTTCTCATCTCGCCTCTGAAAGCCGAGTTTAACCAGCTAGGAAGCAAACTTCGGGAAAGGTACTCAGGGTGCCGCCGCTTCAAAATTCTCTCACCAGACAGCCCAAATCGTGTACGCCTCTTTGTATTTTCCATGGGCAGGACAAAATGGTGTCAAACCCGCACGCCTCCAGCTGGGGGTGGGTTGGGGTGGGGTGGGGTGGGGTGGGGGTGGGGGTTGGGCGACGTACACTTTCTCCACGGGAAACAGGCCCACGCCTTCAGTGTGAAAGGCCTCTACGCCTCTCCGCTTTCGCAGCCCAGGCGCAGCCTCAGCTCTGAAAAGCTTCCAGAGCAGGAAGGTCAGAAAACCTTTGAACCACCCAGCAGGTGCAGCACAGAACAAGGGCTTCTCTCTTGGCCTTGAGAACACCCACTGCCCAGCGCTCCTTTGTGTACACACGTGGTGGAGGAAGGGTGCTGCATTCGGCTCCGTGAGAACTTCTCCGGGCCACGTAGTGTGAACGCAAGTAGATGAGCCCTACATCTCATGCCAGTCTCCTGTGCGAGTTGGACAAGGCGAACTCCCTGCTTGAATCCCGGGGTGGGTTAAGTACCCTCCGGGGAAGGATCGTTGCTTGGGACCCCGGGGCTGGTGTCGAGGTGACTGTTCTGTGCATCCACCTCGCAGCTGTTCTCTCTCCGCGGGTTCTCTCCGCCTGCTGCAGCCAAAAGGGACACAGCTTAGGGTAAAGATAAAAACCCGGGGTGTAAACGTTCTTGCCTAGCCCTCGCCCCAAGCACAAGCGTATATGCCTCTGGTCAAAGGCTTTCGCCACAAGCTGAACACGTTTGGTCTCATCTAAGCCTCTGAAGCCCGAGTTCACCCAGCTACGAATCAAACTTCAGGAGAGGTGCTCAGGGTGATGCGGACTGCCAAGCGTTTCACCAGGCAGCCCAGATCGAGTACAAACACTTGTGTTTTAAACGGGCAGAGGAAATGGTGTCAAGAGCGCGCCTCCATCTCCCGGGCGACGTACACGTTCTCTCCACGAGACGCAAGCCCTTCCTCCAGTGTGAAAGGCCTCTACACTCTACACCTCTTGCGCTCGCAGCACGCAGGTGCCACCCGCTCTGAACATCTTCCAAAGGCACAGGGGTCACGCAACGTGTGAACCACCGAGCGCGGGTGCAGCACACACCTAGGTCTTCGCTGTCGGCCTGAGAACACCCACGGCACAGGGCTTCTTTGGTGCACACACGTGGTAGCGGTCGGTGATGCCTTCTGCTCCGTGAAACCTTCTCGGGGACACAGAGCGTGAGCGCACGTAGATTAGCCCTACACCTCATCCCTCTTTCTTGAGTGAGTTGTACTGCTATAAGGCAAAACTCCCTGCTGGAATCTCGGTGTGGCTTAAGTATCCTCCGGGAAGCGATCGCTGCTAGAGACACTGTGCTGCTCTCTAGGATAACGGTCTGTGCCTCCACTGCGCTGCTGTTGTCTCCAAGTCGCTTGCGAAGGCCTTTTCGAAGAGGTTGCTCACAGTGTCGTTTCTTTAGAGCAACCCACAGGCATACGAGGATGCCGGTTCTGTGAAGGAAAATGCTCCCTGCCTCAGCCACTTGGGCGCCGTTTTGTACAGGAAAGGACACTCCGCCTTGGAGGCTCTTCCTTCCGGATTGCCACTCGCACTGGCGATGTCTCCTGAATCTCGCGGGGTTACGGTGCCGTCACAGGGTCCGTATCTCAGGCCTAGAACGGCAGAGCGTCCGGCAGCTTTGAAAGAGACCGTCGGCATTCTTCTGGCCTTCGGGGACGCTCCATGAGGAACAAGCTCCTCAGCAGCGTGCGTCTTTAGATCTTTCATGGCAGAACCTCTGTGGGCGACCTCATTCCTCCCCCCACGTGAGAGACACACACAACCTGCCATTAGGGGGTGGAAGGCTTTAGAGTCCAGCAGCGAGGCTGGCACTCCCACTCAGCGTTCCTGCACGGAACTGAGCCCGGGTGCGTGAGACCGTGAGAGGGGGCAAAGACAGGCGTACCAGCGAGCTGTTCACGGTGCACGCTGACGCATCACCCTTCAAGCTCACGTTCCTTTCATGGAGAGAACACGAGGCCTTGATTGCGCTTTCCTGTGGTACGTAAACTTTGGTCGCGTCCCCTGGTGGGCACATCGGCTCAGGACTGCCCTGTCCCAAAGGCTCCAGGTGTGGAGCCCGACTGTTGGAGCTCAGCCTCACGTGGCTCTTTCACGGACGAGACCGGCTCGCAATGGGACCGTTCACGAGCTGGGGACCGTGCTGGCTGTTAGGAGTCGGCACACCAAGAGCCCTCCGAGGGAGAGGAGCTGCTGACGTTTGCCAGCACAGTCTCCAATTCCCAACTGCAACCATTCCCTGTAAGAGGCTCCCGAAAGCTTCGACGCAGTTTCTCAGTTAGCTATAAATGGAGGCCAGTCACTTGGCAGACTCCCCCAACGCCCGGCCTCCCAGGCTGCGATACAGACACGCCGACTGCTTCAGCCAACAGGGACAGCTTGGAGTAAAAGGGAGACTCCTACGTGTCAAAGTACTTGCGTGACGCTGGCCAGAAGCTCAAACATTTAGGGCAGGGCATCAGGGCACTTCGCCGCACGCGGAGCAAGTTTGTTCTCATCTCGCCTCTGAAAGCCGAGTTTAACCAGCTAGGAAGCAAACTTCGGGAAAGGTACTCAGGGTGCCGCCGCTTCAAAATTCTCTCACCAGACAGCCCAAATCGTGTACGCCTCTTTGTATTTTCCATGGGCAGGACAAAATGGTGTCAAACCCGCACGCCTCCAGCTGGGGGTGGGTTGGGGTGGGGTGGGGTGGGGTGGGGGTGGGGGTTGGGCGACGTACACTTTCTCCACGGGAAACAGGCCCACGCCTTCAGTGTGAAAGGCCTCTACGCCTCTCCGCTTTCGCAGCCCAGGCGCAGCCTCAGCTCTGAAAAGCTTCCAGAGCAGGAAGGTCAGAAAACCTTTGAACCACCCAGCAGGTGCAGCACAGAACAAGGGCTTCTCTCTTGGCCTTGAGAACACCCACTGCCCAGCGCTCCTTTGTGTACACACGTGGTGGAGGAAGGGTGCTGCATTCGGCTCCGTGAGAACTTCTCCGGGCCACGTAGTGTGAACGCAAGTAGATGAGCCCTACATCTCATGCCAGTCTCCTGTGCGAGTTGGACAAGGCGAACTCCCTGCTTGAATCCCGGGGTGGGTTAAGTACCCTCCGGGGAAGGATCGTTGCTTGGGACCCCGGGGCTGGTGTCGAGGTGACTGTTCTGTGCATCCACCTCGCAGCTGTTCTCTCTCCGCGGGTTCTCTCCGCCTGCTGCAGCCAAAAGGGACACAGCTTAGGGTAAAGATAAAAACCCGGGGTGTAAACGTTCTTGCCTAGCCCTCGCCCCAAGCACAAGCGTATATGCCTCTGGTCAAAGGCTTTCGCCACAAGCTGAACACGTTTGGTCTCATCTAAGCCTCTGAAGCCCGAGTTCACCCAGCTACGAATCAAACTTCAGGAGAGGTGCTCAGGGTGATGCGGACTGCCAAGCGTTTCACCAGGCAGCCCAGATCGAGTACAAACACTTGTGTTTTAAACGGGCAGAGGAAATGGTGTCAAGAGCGCGCCTCCATCTCCCGGGCGACGTACACGTTCTCTCCACGAGACGCAAGCCCTTCCTCCAGTGTGAAAGGCCTCTACACTCTACACCTCTTGCGCTCGCAGCACGCAGGTGCCACCCGCTCTGAACATCTTCCAAAGGCACAGGGGTCACGCAACGTGTGAACCACCGAGCGCGGGTGCAGCACACACCTAGGTCTTCGCTGTCGGCCTGAGAACACCCACGGCACAGGGCTTCTTTGGTGCACACACGTGGTAGCGGTCGGTGATGCCTTCTGCTCCGTGAAACCTTCTCGGGGACACAGAGCGTGAGCGCACGTAGATTAGCCCTACACCTCATCCCTCTTTCTTGAGTGAGTTGTACTGCTATAAGGCAAAACTCCCTGCTGGAATCTCGGTGTGGCTTAAGTATCCTCCGGGAAGCGATCGCTGCTAGAGACACTGTGCTGCTCTCTAGGATAACGGTCTGTGCCTCCACTGCGCTGCTGTTGTCTCCAAGTCGCTTGCGAAGGCCTTTTCGAAGAGGTTGCTCACAGTGTCGTTTCTTTAGAGCAACCCACAGGCATACGAGGATGCCGGTTCTGTGAAGGAAAATGCTCCCTGCCTCAGCCACTTGGGCGCCGTTTTGTACAGGAAAGGACACTCCGCCTTGGAGGCTCTTCCTTCCGGATTGCCACTCGCACTGGCGATGTCTCCTGAATCTCGCGGGGTTACGGTGCCGTCACAGGGTCCGTATCTCAGGCCTAGAACGGCAGAGCGTCCGGCAGCTTTGAAAGAGACCGTCGGCATTCTTCTGGCCTTCGGGGACGCTCCATGAGGAACAAGCTCCTCAGCAGCGTGCGTCTTTAGATCTTTCATGGCAGAACCTCTGTGGGCGACCTCATTCCTCCCCCCACGTGAGAGACACACACAACCTGCCATTAGGGGGTGGAAGGCTTTAGAGTCCAGCAGCGAGGCTGGCGCTCCCACTCAGCGTTCCTGCACGGAACTGAGCCCGGGTGCGTGAGACCGTGAGAGGGGGCAAAGACAGGCGTACCAGCGAGCTGTTCACGGTGCACGCTGACGCATCACCCTTCAAGCTCACGTTCCTTTCATGGAGAGAACACGAGGCCTTGATTGCGCTTTCCTGTGGTACGTAAACTTTGGTCGCGTCCCCTGGTGGGCACATCGGCTCAGGACTGCCCTGTCCCAAAGGCTCCAGGTGTGGAGCCCGACTGTTGGAGCTCAGCCTCACGTGGCTCTTTCACGGACGAGACCGGCTCGCAATGGGACCGTTCACGAGCTGGGGACCGTGCTGGCTGTTAGGAGTCGGCACACCAAGAACCCTCCGAGGGAGAGGAGCTGCTGACGTTTGCCAGCACAGTCTCCAATTCCCAACTGCAACCATTCCCTGTAAGAGGCTCCCGAAAGCTTCGACGCAGTTTCTCAGTTAGCTATAAATGGAGGCCAGTCACTTGGCAGACTCCCCCAACGCCCGGCCTCCCAGGCTGTGATACAGACACGCCGACTGCTTCAGCCAACAGGGACAGCTTGGAGTAAAAGGGAGACTCCTACGTGTCAAAGTACTTGCGTGACGCTGGCCAGAAGCTCAAACATTTAGGGCAGGGCATCAGGGCACTTCGCCGCACGCGGAGCAAGTTTGTTCTCATCTCGCCTCTGAAAGCCGAGTTTAACCAGCTAGGAAGCAAACTTCGGGAAAGGTACTCAGGGTGCCGCCGCTTCAAAATTCTCTCACCAGACAGCCCAAATCGTGTACGCCTCTTTGTATTTTCCATGGGCAGGACAAAATGGTGTCAAACCCGCACGCCTCCAGCTGGGGGTGGGTTGGGGTGGGGTGGGGTGGGGTGGGGGTGGGGGTTGGGCGACGTACACTTTCTCCACGGGAAACAGGCCCACGCCTTCAGTGTGAAAGGCCTCTACGCCTCTCCGCTTTCGCAGCCCAGGCGCAGCCTCAGCTCTGAAAAGCTTCCAGAGCAGGAAGGTCAGAAAACCTTTGAACCATCCAGCAGGTGCAGCACAGAACAAGGGCTTCTCTCTTGGCCTTGAGAACACCCACTGCCCAGCGCTCCTTTGTGTACACACGTGGTGGAGGAAGGGTGCTGCATTCGGCTCCGTGAGAACTTCTCCGGGCCACGTAGTGTGAACGCAAGTAGATGAGCCCTACATCTCATGCCAGTCTCCTGTGCGAGTTGGACAAGGCGAACTCCCTGCTTGAATCCCGGGGTGGGTTAAGTACCCTCCGGGGAAGGATCGTTGCTTGGGACCCCAGGGCTGGTGTCGAGGTGACTGTTCTGTGCATCCACCTCGCAGCTGTTCTCTCTCCGCGGGTTCTCTCCGCCTGCTGCAGCAAAAAGGACACAGCTTAGGGTAAAGATAAAAACCCGGGGTGTAAACGTTCTTGCCTAGCCCTCGCCCCAAGCACAAGCGTATATGCCTCTGGTCAAAGGCTTTCGCCACAAGCTGAACACGTTTGGTCTCATCTAAGCCTCTGAAGCCCGAGTTCACCCAGCTACGAATCAAACTTCAGGAGGGGTGCTCAGGGTGATGCGGACTGCCAAGCGTTTCACCAGGCAGCCCAGATCGAGTACAAACACTTGTGTTTTAAACGGGCAGAGGAAATGGTGTCAAGAGCGCGCCTCCATCTCCCGGGCGACGTACACGTTCTCTCCACGAGACGCAAGCCCTTCCTCCAGTGTGAAAGGCCTCTACACTCTACACCTCTTGCGCTCGCAGCACGCAGGTGCCACCCGCTCTGAACATCTTCCAAAGGCACAGGGGTCACGCAACGTGTGAACCACCGAGCGCGGGTGCAGCACACACCTAGGTCTTCGCTGTCGGCCTGAGAACACCCACGGCACAGGGCTTCTTTGGTGCACACACGTGGTAGCGGTCGGTGATGCCTTCTGCTCCGTGAAACCTTCTCGGGGACACAGAGCGTGAGCGCACGTAGATTAGCCCTACACCTCATCCCTCTTTCTTGAGTGAGTTGTACTGCTATAAGGCAAAACTCCCTGCTGGAATCTCGGTGTGGCTTAAGTATCCTCCGGGAAGCGATCGCTGCTAGAGACACTGTGCTGCTCTCTAGGATAACGGTCTGTGCCTCCACTGCGCTGCTGTTGTCTCCAAGTCGCTTGCGAAGGCCTTTTCGAAGAGGTTGCTCACAGTGTCGTTTCTTTAGAGCAACCCACAGGCATACGAGGATGCCGGTTCTGTGAAGGAAAATGCTCCCTGCCTCAGCCACTTGGGTGCCGTTTTGTACAGGAAAGGACACTCCGCCTTGGAGGCTCTTCCTTCCGGATTGCCACTCGCACTGGCGATGTCTCCTGAATCTCGCGGGGTTACGGTGCCGTCACAGGGTCCGTATCTCAGGCCTAGAACGGCAGAGCGTCCGGCAGCTTTGAAAGAGACCGTCGGCATTCTTCTGGCCTTCGGGGACGCTCCATGAGGAACAAGCTCCTCAGCAGCGTGCGTCTTTAGATCTTTCATGGCAGAACCTCTGTGGGCGACCTCATTCCTCCCCCCACGTGAGAGACACACACAACCTGCCATTAGGGGGTGGAAGGCTTTAGAGTCCAGCAGCGAGGCTGGCGCTCCCACTCAGCGTTCCTGCACGGAACTGAGCCCGGGTGCGTGAGACCGTGAGAGGGGGCAAAGACAGGCGTACCAGCGAGCTGTTCACGGTGCACGCTGACGCATCACCCTTCAAGCTCACGTTCCTTTCATGGAGAGAACACGAGGCCTTGATTGCGCTTTCCTGTGGTACGTAAACTTTGGTCGCGTCCCCTGGTGGGCACATCGGCTCAGGACTGCCCTGTCCCAAAGGCTCCAGGTGTGGAGCCCGACTGTTGGAGCTCAGCCTCACGTGGCTCTTTCACGGACGAGACCGGCTCGCAATGGGACCGTTCACGAGCTGGGGACCGTGCTGGCTGTTAGGAGTCGGCACACCAAGAGCCCTCCGAGGGAGAGGAGCTGCTGACGTTTGCCAGCACAGTCTCCAATTCCCAACTGCAACCATTCCCTGTAAGAGGCTCCCGAAAGCTTCGACGCAGTTTCTCAGTTAGCTATAAATGGAGGCCAGTCACTTGGCAGACTCCCCCAACGCCCGGCCTCCCAGGCTGCGATACAGACACGCCGACTGCTTCAGCCAACAGGGACAGCTTGGAGTAAAAGGGAGACTCCTACGTGTCAAAGTACTTGCGTGACGCTGGCCAGAAGCTCAAACATTTAGGGCAGGGCATCAGGGCACTTCGCCGCACGCGGAGCAAGTTTGTTCTCATCTCGCCTCTGAAAGCCGAGTTTAACCAGCTAGGAAGCAAACTTCGGGAAAGGTACTCAGGGTGCCGCCGCTTCAAAATTCTCTCACCAGACAGCCCAAATCGTGTACGCCTCTTTGTATTTTCCATGGGCAGGACAAAATGGTGTCAAACCCGCACGCCTCCAGCTGGGGGTGGGTTGGGGTGGGGTGGGGTGGGGTGGGGGTGGGGGTTGGGCGACGTACACTTTCTCCACGGGAAACAGGCCCACGCCTTCAGTGTGAAAGGCCTCTACGCCTCTCCGCTTTCGCAGCCCAGGCGCAGCCTCAGCTCTGAAAAGCTTCCAGAGCAGGAAGGTCAGAAAACCTTTGAACCACCCAGCAGGTGCAGCACAGAACAAGGGCTTCTCTCTTGGCCTTGAGAACACCCACTGCCCAGCGCTCCTTTGTGTACACACGTGGTGGAGGAAGGGTGCTGCATTCGGCTCCGTGAGAACTTCTCCGGGCCACGTAGTGTGAACGCAAGTAGATGAGCCCTACATCTCATGCCAGTCTCCTGTGCGAGTTGGACAAGGCGAACTCCCTGCTTGAATCCCGGGGTGGGTTAAGTACCCTCCGGGGAAGGATCGTTGCTTGGGACCCCGGGGCTGGTGTCGAGGTGACTGTTCTGTGCATCCACCTCGCAGCTGTTCTCTCTCCGCGGGTTCTCTCCGCCTGCTGCAGCCAAAAGGGACACAGCTTAGGGTAAAGATAAAAACCCGGGGTGTAAACGTTCTTGCCTAGCCCTCGCCCCAAGCACAAGCGTATATGCCTCTGGTCAAAGGCTTTCGCCACAAGCTGAACACGTTTGGTCTCATCTAAGCCTCTGAAGCCCGAGTTCACCCAGCTACGAATCAAACTTCAGGAGAGGTGCTCAGGGTGATGCGGACTGCCAAGCGTTTCACCAGGCAGCCCAGATCGAGTACAAACACTTGTGTTTTAAACGGGCAGAGGAAATGGTGTCAAGAGCGCGCCTCCATCTCCCGGGCGACGTACACGTTCTCTCCACGAGACACAAGCCCTTCCTCCAGTGTGAAAGGCCTCTACACTCTACACCTCTTGCGCTCGCAGCACGCAGGTGCCACCCGCTCTGAACATCTTCCAAAGGCACAGGGGTCACGCAACGTGTGAACCACCGAGCGCGGGTGCAGCACACACCTAGGTCTTCGCTGTCGGCCTGAGAACACCCACGGCACAGGGCTTCTTTGGTGCACACACGTGGTAGCGGTCGGTGATGCCTTCTGCTCCGTGAAACCTTCTCGGGGACACAGAGCGTGAGCGCACGTAGATTAGCCCTACACCTCATCCCTCTTTCTTGAGTGAGTTGTACTGCTATAAGGCAAAACTCCCTGCTGGAATCTCGGTGTGGCTTAAGTATCCTCCGGGAAGCGATCGCTGCTAGAGACACTGTGCTGCTCTCTAGGATAACGGTCTGTGCCTCCACTGCGCTGCTGTTGTCTCCAAGTCGCTTGCGAAGGCCTTTTCGAAGAGGTTGCTCACAGTGTCGTTTCTTTAGAGCAACCCACAGGCATACGAGGATGCCGGTTCTGTGAAGGAAAATGCTCCCTGCCTCAGCCACTTGGGCGCCGTTTTGTACAGGAAAGGACACTCCGCCTTGGAGGCTCTTCCTTCCGGATTGCCACTCGCACTGGCGATGTCTCCTGAATCTCGCGGGGTTACGGTGCCGTCACAGGGTCCGTATCTCAGGCCTAGAACGGCAGAGCGTCCGGCAGCTTTGAAAGAGACCGTCGGCATTCTTCTGGCCTTCGGGGACGCTCCATGAGGAATAAGCTCCTCAGCAGCGTGCGTCTTTAGATCTTTCATGGCAGAACCTCTGTGGGCGACCTCATTCCTCCCCCCACGTGAGAGACACACACAACCTGCCATTAGGGGGTGGAAGGCTTTAGAGTCCAGCAGCGAGGCTGGTGCTCCCACTCAGCGTTCCTGCACGGAACTGAGCCCGGGTGCGTGAGACCGTGAGAGGGGGCAAAGACAGGCGTACCAGCGAGCTGTTCACGGTGCACGCTGATGCATCACCCTTCAAGCTCACGTTCCTTTCATGGAGAGAACACGAGGCCTTGATTGCGCTTTCCTGTGGTACGTAAACTTTGGTCGCGTCCCCTGGTGGGCACATCGGCTCAGGACTGCCCTGTCCCAAAGGCTCCAGGTGTGGAGCCCGACTGTTGGAGCTCAGCCTCACGTGGCTCTTTCACGGACGAGACCGGCTCGCAATGGGACCGTTCACGAGCTGGGGACCGTGCTGGCTGTTAGGAGTCGGCACACCAAGAGCCCTCCGAGGGAGAGGAGCTGCTGACGTTTGCCAGCACAGTCTCCAATTCCCAACTGCAACCATTCCCTGTAAGAGGCTCCCGAAAGCTTCGACGCAGTTTCTCAGTTAGCTATAAATGGAGGCCAGTCACTTGGCAGACTCCCCCAACGCCCGGCCTCCCAGGCTGCGATACAGACACGCCGACTGCTTCAGCCAACAGGGACAGCTTGGAGTAAAAGGGAGACTCCTACGTGTCAAAGTACTTGCGTGACGCTGGCCAGAAGCTCAAACATTTAGGGCAGGGCATCAGGGCACTTCGCCGCACGCGGAGCAAGTTTGTTCTCATCTCGCCTCTGAAAGCCGAGTTTAACCAGCTAGGAAGCAAACTTCGGGAAAGGTACTCAGGGTGCCGCCGCTTCAAAATTCTCTCACCAGACAGCCCAAATCGTGTACGCCTCTTTGTATTTTCCATGGGCAGGACAAAATGGTGTCAAACCCGCACGCCTCCAGCTGGGGGTGGGTTGGGGTGGGGTGGGGTGGGGTGGGGGTGGGGGTTGGGCGACGTACACTTTCTCCATGGGAAACAGGCCCACGCCTTCAGTGTGAAAGGCCTCTACGCCTCTCCGCTTTCGCAGCCCAGGCGCAGCCTCAGCTCTGAAAAGCTTCCAGAGCAGGAAGGTCAGAAAACCTTTGAACCACCCAGCAGGTGCAGCACAGAACAAGGGCTTCTCTCTTGGCCTTGAGAACACCCACTGCCCAGCGCTCCTTTGTGTACACACGTGGTGGAGGAAGGGTGCTGCATTCGGCTCCGTGAGAACTTCTCCGGGCCACGTAGTTTGAACGCAAGTAGATGAGCCCTACATCTCATGCCAGTCTCCTGTGCGAGTTGGACAAGGCGAACTCCCTGCTTGAATCCTGGGGTGGGTTAAGTACCCTCCGGGGAAGGATCGTTGCTTGGGACCCCGGGGCTGGTGTCGAGGTGACTGTTCTGTGCATCCACCTCGCAGCTGTTCTCTCTCCGCGGGTTCTCTCCGCCTGCTGCAGCCAAAAGGGACACAGCTTAGGGTAAAGATAAAAACCCGGGGTGTAAACGTTCTTGCCTAGCCCTCGCCCCAAGCACAAGCGTATATGCCTCTGGTCAAAGGCTTTCGCCACAAGCTGAACACGTTTGGTCTCATCTAAGCCTCTGAAGCCCGAGTTCACCCAGCTACGAATCAAACTTCAGGAGAGGTGCTCAGGGTGATGCGGACTGCCAAGCGTTTCACCAGGCAGCCCAGATCGAGTACAAACACTTGTGTTTTAAACGGGCAGAGGAAATGGTGTCAAGAGCGCGCCTCCATCTCCCGGGCGACGTACACGTTCTCTCCACGAGACGCAAGCCCTTCCTCCAGTGTGAAAGGCCTCTACACTCTACACCTCTTGCGCTCGCAGCACGCAGGTGCCACCCGCTCTGAACATCTTCCAAAGGCACAGGGGTCACGCAACGTGTGAACCACCGAGCGCGGGTGCAGCACACACCTAGGTCTTCGCTGTCGGCCTGAGAACACCCACGGCACAGGGCTTCTTTGGTGCACACACGTGGTAGCGGTCGGTGATGCCTTCTGCTCCGTGAAACCTTCTCGGGGACACAGAGCGTGAGCGCACGTAGATTAGCCCTACACCTCATCCCTCTTTCTTGAGTGAGTTGTACTGCTATAAGGCAAAACTCCCTGCTGGAATCTCGGTGTGGCTTAAGTATCCTCCGGGAAGCGATCGCTGCTAGAGACACTGTGCTGCTCTCTAGGATAACGGTCTGTGCCTCCACTGCGCTGCTGTTGTCTCCAAGTCGCTTGCGAAGGCCTTTTCGAAGAGGTTGCTCACAGTGTCGTTTCTTTAGAGCAACCCACAGGCATACGAGGATGCCGGTTCTGTGAAGGAAAATGCTCCCTGCCTCAGCCACTTGGGCGCCGTTTTGTACAGGAAAGGACACTCCGCCTTGGAGGCTCTTCCTTCCGGATTGCCACTCGCACTGGCGATGTCTCCTGAATCTCGCGGGGTTACGGTGCCGTCACAGGGTCCGTATCTCAGGCCTAGAACGGCAGAGCGTCCGGCAGCTTTGAAAGAGACCGTCGGCATTCTTCTGGCCTTCGGGGACGCTCCATGAGGAACAAGCTCCTCAGCAGCGTGCGTCTTTAGATCTTTCATGGCAGAACCTCTGTGGGCGACCTCATTCCTCCCCCCACGTGAGAGACACACACAACCTGCCATTAGGGGGTGGAAGGCTTTAGAGTCCAGCAGCGAGGCTGGCGCTCCCACTCAGCGTTCCTGTACGGAACTGAGCCCGGGTGCGTGAGACCGTGAGAGGGGGCAAAGACAGGCGTACCAGCGAGCTGTTCACGGTGCACGCTGACGCATCACCCTTCAAGCTCACGTTCCTTTCATGGAGAGAACACGAGGCCTTGATTGCGCTTTCCTGTGGTACGTAAACTTTGGTCGCGTCCCCTGGTGGGCACATCGGCTCAGGACTGCCCTGTCCCAAAGGCTCCAGGTGTGGAGCCCGACTGTTGGAGCTCAGCCTCACGTGGCTCTTTCACGGACGAGACCGGCTCGCAATGGGACCGTTCACGAGCTGGGGACCGTGCTGGCTGTTAGGAGTCGGCACACCAAGAGCCCTCCGAGGGAGAGGAGCTGCTGACGTTTGCCAGCACAGTCTCCAATTCCCAACTGCAACCATTCCCTGTAAGAGGCTCCCGAAAGCTTCGACGCAGTTTCTCAGTTAGCTATAAATGGAGGCCAGTCACTTGGCAGACTCCCCCAACGCCCGGCCTCCCAGGCTGCGATACAGACACGCCGACTGCTTCAGCCAACAGGGACAGCTTGGAGTAAAAGGGAGACTCCTACGTGTCAAAGTACTTGCGTGACGCTGGCCAGAAGCTCAAACATTTAGGGCAGGGCATCAGGGCACTTCGCCGCACGCGGAGCAAGTTTGTTCTCATCTCGCCTCTGAAAGCCGAGTTTAACCAGCTAGGAAGCAAACTTCGGGAAAGGTACTCAGGGTGCCGCCGCTTCAAAATTCTCTCACCAGACAGCCCAAATCGTGTACGCCTCTTTGTATTTTCCATGGGCAGGACAAAATGGTGTCAAACCCGCACGCCTCCAGCTGGGGGTGGGTTGGGGTGGGGTGGGGTGGGGTGGGGGTGGGGGTTGGGCGACGTACACTTTCTCCACGGGAAACAGGCCCACGCCTTCAGTGTGAAAGGCCTCTATGCCTCTCCGCTTTCGCAGCCCAGGCGCAGCCTCAGCTCTGAAAAGCTTCCAGAGCAGGAAGGTCAGAAAACCTTTGAACCACCCAGCAGGTGCAGCACAGAACAAGGGCTTCTCTCTTGGCCTTGAGAACACCCACTGCCCAGCGCTCCTTTGTGTACACACGTGGTGGAGGAAGGGTGCTGCATTCGGCTCCGTGAGAACTTCTCCGGGCCACGTAGTGTGAACGCAAGTAGATGAGCCCTACATCTCATGCCAGTCTCCTGTGCGAGTTGGACAAGGCGAACTCCCTGCTTGAATCCCGGGGTGGGTTAAGTACCCTCCGGGGAAGGATCGTTGCTTGGGACCCCGGGGCTGGTGTCGAGGTGACTGTTCTGTGCATCCACCTCGCAGCTGTTCTCTCTCCGCGGGTTCTCTCCGCCTGCTGCAGCCAAAAGGGACACAGCTTAGGGTAAAGATAAAAACCCGGGGTGTAAACGTTCTTGCCTAGCCCTCGCCCCAAGCACAAGCGTATATGCCTCTGGTCAAAGGCTTTCACCACAAGCTGAACACGTTTGGTCTCATCTAAGCCTCTGAAGCCCGAGTTCACCCAGCTACGAATCAAACTTCAGGAGAGGTGCTCAGGGTGATGCGGACTGCCAAGCGTTTCACCAGGCAGCCCAGATCGAGTACAAACACTTGTGTTTTAAACGGGCAGAGGAAATGGTGTCAAGAGCGCGCCTCCATCTCCCGGGCGACGTACACGTTCTCTCCACGAGACGCAAGCCCTTCCTCCAGTGTGAAAGGCCTCTACACTCTACACCTCTTGCGCTCGCAGCACGCAGGTGCCACCCGCTCTGAACATCTTCCAAAGGCACAGGGGTCACGCAACGTGTGAACCACCGAGCGCGGGTGCAGCACACACCTAGGTCTTCGCTGTCGGCCTGAGAACACCCACGGCACAGGGCTTCTTTGGTGCACACACGTGGTAGCGGTCGGTGATGCCTTCTGCTCCGTGAAACCTTCTCGGGGACACAGAGCGTGAGCGCACGTAGATTAGCCCTACACCTCATCCCTCTTTCTTGAGTGAGTTGTACTGCTATAAGGCAAAACTCCCTGCTGGAATCTCGGTGTGGCTTAAGTATCCTCCGGGAAGCGATCGCTGCTAGAGACACTGTGCTGCTCTCTAGGATAACGGTCTGTGCCTCCACTGCGCTGCTGTTGTCTCCAAGTCGCTTGCGAAGGCCTTTTCGAAGAGGTTGCTCACAGTGTCGTTTCTTTAGAGCAACCCACAGGCATACGAGGATGCCGGTTCTGTGAAGGAAAATGCTCCCTGCCTCAGCCACTTGGGCGCCGTTTTGTACAGGAAAGGACACTCCGCCTTGGAGGCTCTTCCTTCCGGATTGCCACTCGCACTGGCGATGTCTCCTGAATCTCGCGGGGTTACGGTGCCGTCACAGGGTCCGTATCTCAGGCCTAGAACGGCAGAGCGTCCGGCAGCTTTGAAAGAGACCGTCGGCATTCTTCTGGCCTTCAGGGACGCTCCATGAGGAACAAGCTCCTCAGCAGCGTGCGTCTTTAGATCTTTCATGGCAGAACCTCTGTGGGCGACCTCATTCCTCCCCCCACGTGAGAGACACACACAACCTGCCATTAGGGGGTGGAAGGCTTTAGAGTCCAGCAGCGAGGCTGGCGCTCCCACTCAGCGTTCCTGTACGGAACTGAGCCCGGGTGCGTGAGACCGTGAGAGGGGGCAAAGACAGGCGTACCAGCGAGCTGTTCACGGTGCACGCTGACGCATCACCCTTCAAGCTCACGTTCCTTTCATGGAGAGAACACGAGGCCTTGATTGCGCTTTCCTGTGGTACGTAAACTTTGGTCGCGTCCCCTGGTGGGCACATCGGCTCAGGACTGCCCTGTCCCAAAGGCTCCAGGTGTGGAGCCCGACTGTTGGAGCTCAGCCTCACGTGGCTCTTTCACGGACGAGACCGGCTCGCAATGGGACCGTTCACGAGCTGGGGACCGTGCTGGCTGTTAGGAGTCGGCACACCAAGAGCCCTCCGAGGGAGAGGAGCTGCTGACGTTTGCCAGCACAGTCTCCAATTCCCAACTGCAACCATTCCCTGTAAGAGGCTCCCGAAAGCTTCGACGCAGTTTCTCAGTTAGCTATAAATGGAGGCCAGTCACTTGGCAGACTCCCCCAACGCCCGGCCTCCCAGGCTGCGATACAGACACGCCGACTGCTTCAGCCAACAGGGACAGCTTGGAGTAAAAGGGAGACTCCTACGTGTCAAAGTACTTGCGTGACGCTGGCCAGAACCTCAAACATTTAGGGCAGGGCATCAGGGCACTTCGCCGCACGCGGAGCAAGTTTGTTCTCATCTCGCCTCTGAAAGCCGAGTTTAACCAGCTAGGAAGCAAACTTCGGGAAAGGTACTCAGGGTGCCGCCGCTTCAAAATTCTCTCACCAGACAGCCCAAATCGTGTACGCCTCTTTGTATTTTCCATGGGCAGGACAAAATGGTGTCAAACCCGCACGCCTCCAGCTGGGGGTGGGTTGGGGTGGGGTGGGGTGGGGTGGGGGTGGGGGTTGGGCGACGTACACTTTCTCCACGGGAAACAGGCCCACGCCTTCAGTGTGAAAGGCCTCTACGCCTCTCCGCTTTCGCAGCCCAGGCGCAGCCTCAGCTCTGAAAAGCTTCCAGAGCAGGAAGGTCAGAAAACCTTTGAACCACCCAGCAGGTGCAGCACAGAACAAGGGCTTCTCTCTTGGCCTTGAGAACACCCACTGCCCAGCGCTCCTTTGTGTACACACGTGGTGGAGGAAGGGTGCTGCATTCGGCTCCGTGAGAACTTCTCCGGGCCACGTAGTGTGAACGCAAGTAGATGAGCCCTACATCTCATGCCAGTCTCCTGTGCGAGTTGGACAAGGCGAACTCCCTGCTTGAATCCCGGGGTGGGTTAAGTACCCTCCGGGGAAGGATCGTTGCTTGGGACCCCGGGGCTGGTGTCGAGGTGACTGTTCTGTGCATCCACCTCGCAGCTGTTCTCTCTCCGCGGGTTCTCTCCGCCTGCTGCAGCCAAAAGGGACACAGCTTAGGGTAAAGATAAAAACCCGGGGTGTAAACGTTCTTGCCTAGCCCTCGCCCCAAGCACAAGCGTATATGCCTCTGGTCAAAGGCTTTCGCCACAAGCTGAACACGTTTGGTCTCATCTAAGCCTCTGAAGCCCGAGTTCACCCAGCTACGAATCAAACTTCAGGAGAGGTGCTCAGGGTGATGCGGACTGCCAAGCGTTTCACCAGGCAGCCCAGATCGAGTACAAACACTTGTGTTTTAAACGGGCAGAGGAAATGGTGTCAAGAGCGCGCCTCCATCTCCCGGGCGACGTACACGTTCTCTCCACGAGACGCAAGCCCTTCCTCCAGTGTGAAAGGCCTCTACACTCTACACCTCTTGCGCTCGCAGCACGCAGGTGCCACCCGCTCTGAACATCTTCCAAAGGCACAGGGGTCACGCAACGTGTGAACCACCGAGCGCGGGTGCAGCACACACCTAGGTCTTCGCTGTCGGCCTGAGAACACCCACGGCACAGGGCTTCTTTGGTGCACACACGTGGTAGCGGTCGGTGATGCCTTCTGCTCCGTGAAACCTTCTCGGGGACACAGAGTGTGAGCGCACGTAGATTAGCCCTACACCTCATCCCTCTTTCTTGAGTGAGTTGTACTGCTATAAGGCAAAACTCCCTGCTGGAATCTCGGTGTGGCTTAAGTATCCTCCGGGAAGCGATCGCTGCTAGAGACACTGTGCTGCTCTCTAGGATAACGGTCTGTGCCTCCACTGCGCTGCTGTTGTCTCCAAGTCGCTTGCGAAGGCCTTTTCGAAGAGGTTGCTCACAGTGTCGTTTCTTTAGAGCAACCCACAGGCATACGAGGATGCCGGTTCTGTGAAGGAAAATGCTCCCTGCCTCAGCCACTTGGGCGCCGTTTTGTACAGGAAAGGACACTCCGCCTTGGAGGCTCTTCCTTCCGGATTGCCACTCGCACTGGCGATGTCTCCTGAATCTCGCGGGGTTACGGTGCCGTCACAGGGTCCGTATCTCAGGCCTAGAACGGCAGAGCGTCCGGCAGCTTTGAAAGAGACCGTCGGCATTCTTCTGGCCTTCGGGGACGCTCCATGAGGAACAAGCTCCTCAGCAGCGTGCGTCTTTAGATCTTTCATGGCAGAACCTCTGTGGGCGACCTCATTCCTCCCCCCACGTGAGAGACACACACAACCTGCCATTAGGGGGTGGAAGGCTTTAGAGTTCAGCAGCGAGGCTGGCGCTCCCACTCAGCGTTCCTGCACGGAACTGAGCCCGGGTGCGTGAGACCGTGAGAGGGGGCAAAGACAGGCGTACCAGCGAGCTGTTCACGGTGCACGCTGACGCATCACCCTTCAAGCTCACGTTCCTTTCATGGAGAGAACACGAGGCCTTGATTGCGCTTTCCTGTGGTACGTAAACTTTGGTCGCGTCCCCTGGTGGGCACATCGGCTCAGGACTGCCCTGTCCCAAAGGCTCCAGGTGTGGAGCCCGACTGTTGGAGCTCAGCCTCACGTGGCTCTTTCACGGACGAGACCGGCTCGCAATGGGACCGTTCACGAGCTGGGGACCGTGCTGGCTGTTAGGAGTCGGCACACCAAGAGCCCTCCGAGGGAGAGGAGCTGCTGACGTTTGCCAGCACAGTCTCCAATTCCCAACTGCAACCATTCCCTGTAAGAGGCTCCCGAAAGCTTCGACGCAGTTTCTCAGTTAGCTATAAATGGAGGCCAGTCACTTGGCAGACTCCCCCAACGCCCGGCCTCCCAGGCTGCGATACAGACACGCCGACTGCTTCAGCCAACAGGGACAGCTTGGAGTAAAAGGGAGACTCCTACGTGTCAAAGTACTTGCGTGACGCTGGCCAGAAGCTCAAACATTTAGGGCAGGGCATCAGGGCACTTCGCCGCACGCGGAGCAAGTTTGTTCTCATCTCGCCTCTGAAAGCCGAGTTTAACCAGCTAGGAAGCAAACTTCGGGAAAGGTACTCAGGGTGCCGCCGCTTCAAAATTCTCTCACCAGACAGCCCAAATCGTGTACGCCTCTTTGTATTTTCCATGGGCAGGACAAAATGGTGTCAACCCGCACGCCTCCAGCTGGGGGTGGGTTGGGGTGGGGTGGGGTGGGGTGGGGGTGGGGGTTGGGCGACGTACACTTTCTCCATGGGAAACAGGCCCACGCCTTCAGTGTGAAAGGCCTCTACGCCTCTCCGCTTTCGCAGCCCAGGCGCAGCCTCAGCTCTGAAAAGCTTCCAGAGCAGGAAGGTCAGAAAACCTTTGAACCACCCAGCAGGTGCAGCACAGAACAAGGGCTTCTCTCTTGGCCTTGAGAACACCCACTGCCCAGCGCTCCTTTGTGTACACACGTGGTGGAGGAAGGGTGCTGCATTCGGCTCCGTGAGAACTTCTCCGGGCCACGTAGTGTGAACGCAAGTAGATGAGCCCTACATCTCATGCCAGTCTCCTGTGCGAGTTGGACAAGGCGAACTCCCTGCTTGAATCCCGGGGTGGGTTAAGTACCCTCTGGGGAAGGATCGTTGCTTGGGACCCCGGGGCTGGTGTCGAGGTGACTGTTCTGTGCATCCACCTCGCAGCTGTTCTCTCTCCGCGGGTTCTCTCCGCCTGCTGCAGCCAAAAGGGACACAGCTTAGGGTAAAGATAAAAACCCGGGGTGTAAACGTTCTTGCCTAGCCCTCGCCCCAAGCACAAGCGTATATGCCTCTGGTCAAAGGCTTTCGCCACAAGCTGAACACGTTTGGTCTCATCTAAGCCTCTGAAGCCCGAGTTCACCCACCTACGAATCAAACTTCAGGAGGGGTGCTCAGGGTGATGCGGACTGCCAAGCGTTTCACCAGGCAGCCCAGATCGAGTACAAACACTTGTGTTTTAAACGGGCAGAGGAAATGGTGTCAAGAGCGCGCCTCCATCTCCCGGGCGACGTACACGTTCTCTCCACGAGACGCAAGCCCTTCCTCCAGTGTGAAAGGCCTCTACACTCTACACCTCTTGCGCTCGCAGCACGCAGGTGCCACCCGCTCTGAACATCTTCCAAAGGCACAGGGGTCACGCAACGTGTGAACCACCGAGCGCGGGTGCAGCACACACCTAGGTCTTCGCTGTCGGCCTGAGAACACCCACGGCACAGGGCTTCTTTGGTGCACACACGTGGTAGCGGTCGGTGATGCCTTCTGCTCCGTGAAACCTTCTCGGGGACACAGAGCGTGAGCGCACGTAGATTAGCCCTACACCTCATCCCTCTTTCTTGAGTGAGTTGTACTGCTATAAGGCAAAACTCCCTGCTGGAATCTCGGTGTGGCTTAAGTATCCTCCGGGAAGCGATCGCTGCTAGAGACACTGTGCTGCTCTCTAGGATAACGGTCTGTGCCTCCACCGCGCTGCTGTTGTCTCCAAGTCGCTTGCGAAGGCCTTTTCGAAGAGGTTGCTCACAGTGTCGTTTCTTTAGAGCAACCCACAGGCATACGAGGATGCCGGTTCTGTGAAGGAAAATGCTCCCTGCCTCAGCCACTTGGGCGCCGTTTTGTACAGGAAAGGACACTCCGCCTTGGAGGCTCTTCCTTCCGGATTGCCACTCGCACTGGCGATGTCTCCTGAATCTCGCGGGGTTACGGTGCCGTCACAGGGTCTGTATCTCAGGCCTAGAACGGCAGAGCGTCCGGCAGCTTTGAAAGAGACCGTCGGCATTCTTCTGGCCTTCGGGGACGCTCCATGAGGAACAAGCTCCTCAGCAGCGTGCGTCTTTAGATCTTTCATGGCAGAACCTCTGTGGGCGACCTCATTCCTCCCCCCACGTGAGAGACACACACAACCTGCCATTAGGGGGTGGAAGGCTTTAGAGTCCAGCAGCGAGGCTGGCGCTCCCACTCAGCGTTCCTGCACGGAACTGAGCCCGGGTGCGTGAGACCGTGAGAGGGGGCAAAGACAGGCGTACCAGCGAGCTGTTCACGGTGCACGCTGACGCATCACCCTTCAAGCTCACGTTCCTTTCATGGAGAGAACACGAGGCCTTGATTGCGCTTTCCTGTGGTACGTAAACTTTGGTCGCGTCCCCTGGTGGGCACATCGGCTCAGGACTGCCCTGTCCCAAAGGCTCCAGGTGTGGAGCCCGACTGTTGGAGCTCAGCCTCACGTGGCTCTTTCACGGACGAGACCGGCTCGCAATGGGACCGTTCACGAGCTGGGGACCGTGCTGGCTGTTAGGAGTCGGCACACCAAGAGCCCTCCGAGGGAGAGGAGCTGCTGACGTTTGCCAGCACAGTCTCCAATTCCCAACTGCAACCATTCCCTGTAAGAGGCTCCCGAAAGCTTCGACGCAGTTTCTCAGTTAGCTATAAATGGAGGCCAGTCACTTGGCAGACTCCCCCAACGCCCGGCCTCCCAGGCTGCGATACAGACACGCCGACTGCTTCAGCCAACAGGGACAGCTTGGAGTAAAAGGGAGACTCCTACGTGTCAAAGTACTTGCGTGACGCTGGCCAGAAGCTCAAACATTTAGGGCAGGGCATCAGGGCACTTCGCCGCACGCGGAGCAAGTTTGTTCTCATCTCGCCTCTGAAAGCCGAGTTTAACCAGCTAGGAAGCAAACTTCGGGAAAGGTACTCAGGGTGCCGCCGCTTCAAAATTCTCTCACCAGACAGCCCAAATCGTGTACGCCTCTTTGTATTTTCCATGGGCAGGACAAAATGGTGTCAACCCGCACGCCTCCAGCTGGGGGTGGGTTGGGGTGGGGTGGGGTGGGGTGGGGGTGGGGGTTGGGCGACGTACACTTTCTCCATGGGAAACAGGCCCACGCCTTCAGTGTGAAAGGCCTCTACGCCTCTCCGCTTTCGCAGCCCAGGCGTAGCCTCAGCTCTGAAAAGCTTCCAGAGCAGGAAGGTCAGAAAACCTTTGAACCACCCAGCAGGTACAGCACAGAACAAGGGCTTCTCTCTTGGCCTTGAGAACACCCACTGCCCAGCGCTCCTTTGTGTACACACGTGGTGGAGGAAGGGTGCTGCATTCGGCTCCGTGAGAACTTCTCCGGGCCACGTAGTGTGAACGCAAGTAGATGAGCCCTACATCTCATGCCAGTCTCCTGTGCGAGTTGGACAAGGCGAACTCCCTGCTTGAATCCCGGGGTGGGTTAAGTACCCTCCGGGGAAGGATCGTTGCTTGGGACCCCGGGGCTGGTGTCGAGGTGACTGTTCTGTGCATCCACCTCGCAGCTGTTCTCTCTCCGCGGGTTCTCTCCGCCTGCTGCAGCCAAAAGGGACACAGCTTAGGGTAAAGATAAAAACCCGGGGTGTAAACGTTCTTGCCTAGCCCTCGCCCCAAGCACAAGCGTATATGCCTCTGGTCAAAGGCTTTCGCCACAAGCTGAACACGTTTGGTCTCATCTAAGCCTCTGAAGCCCGAGTTCACCCAGCTACGAATCAAACTTCAGGAGAGGTGCTCAGGGTGATGCGGACTGCCAAGCGATTCACCAGGCAGCCCAGATCGAGTACAAACACTTGTGTTTTAAACGGGCAGAGGAAATGGTGTCAAGAGCGCGCCTCCATCTCCCGGGCGACGTACACGTTCTCTCCACGAGACGCAAGCCCTTCCTCCAGTGTGAAAGGCCTCTACACTCTACACCTCTTGCGCTCGCAGCACGCAGGTGCCACCCGCTCTGAACATCTTCCAAAGGCACAGGGGTCACGCAACGTGTGAACCACCGAGCGCGGGTGCAGCACACACCTAGGTCTTCGCTGTCGGCCTGAGAACACCCACGGCACAGGGCTTCTTTGGTGCACACACGTGGTAGCGGTCGGTGATGCCTTCTGCTCCGTGAAACCTTCTCGGGGACACAGAGCGTGAGCGCACGTAGATTAGCCCTACACCTCATCCCTCTTTCTTGAGTGAGTTGTACTGCTATAAGGCAAAACTCCCTGCTGGAATCTCGGTGTGGCTTAAGTATCCTCCGGGAAGCGATCGCTGCTAGAGACACTGTGCTGCTCTCTAGGATAACGGTCTGTGCCTCCACTGCGCTGCTGTTGTCTCCAAGTCGCTTGCGAAGGCCTTTTCGAAGAGGTTGCTCACAGTGTCGTTTCTTTAGAGCAACCCACAGGCATACGAGGATGCCGGTTCTGTGAAGGAAAATGCTCCCTGCCTCAGCCACTTGGGCGCCGTTTTGTACAGGAAAGGACACTCCGCCTTGGAGGCTCTTCCTTCCGGATTGCCACTCGCACTGGCGATGTCTCCTGAATCTCGCGGGGTTACGGTGCCGTCACAGGGTCCGTATCTCAGGCCTAGAACGGCAGAGCGTCCGGCAGCTTTGAAAGAGACCGTCGGCATTCTTCTGGCCTTCGGGGACGCTCCATGAGGAACAAGCTCCTCAGCAGCGTGCGTCTTTAGATCTTTCATGGCAGAACCTCTGTGGGCGACCTCATTCCTCCCCCCACGTGAGAGACACACACAACCTGCCATTAGGGGGTGGAAGGCTTTAGAGTCCAGCAGCGAGGCTGGCGCTCCCACTCAGCGTTCCTGCACGGAACTGAGCCCGGGTGCGTGAGACCGTGAGAGGGGGCAAAGACAGGCGTACCAGCGAGCTGTTCACGGTGCACGCTGACGCATCACCCTTCAAGCTCACGTTCCTTTCATGGAGAGAACACGAGGCCTTGATTGCGCTTTCCTGTGGTACGTAAACTTTGGTCGCGTCCCCTGGTGGGCACATCGGCTCAGGACTGCCCTGTCCCAAAGGCTCCAGGTGTGGAGCCCGACTGTTGGAGCTCAGCCTCACGTGGCTCTTTCACGGACGAGACCGGCTCGCAATGGGACCGTTCACGAGCTGGGGACCGTGCTGGCTGTTAGGAGTCGGCACACCAAGAGCCCTCCGAGGGAGAGGAGCTGCTGACGTTTGCCAGCACAGTCTCCAATTCCCAACTGCAACCATTCCCTGTAAGAGGCTCCCGAAAGCTTCGACGCAGTTTCTCAGTTAGCTATAAATGGAGGCCAGTCACTTGGCAGACTCCCCCAACGCCCGGCCTCCCAGGCTGCGATACAGACACGCCGACTGCTTCAGCCAACAGGGACAGCTTGGAGTAAAAGGGAGACTCCTACGTGTCAAAGTACTTGCGTGACGCTGGCCAGAAGCTCAAACATTTAGGGCAGGGCATCAGGGCACTTCGCCGCACGCGGAGCAAGTTTGTTCTCATCTCGCCTCTGAAAGCCGAGTTTAACCAGCTAGGAAGCAAACTTCGGGAAAGGTACTCAGGGTGCCGCCGCTTCAAAATTCTCTCACCAGACAGCCCAAATCGTGTACGCCTCTTTGTATTTTCCATGGGCAGGACAAAATGGTGTCAAACCCGCACGCCTCCAGCTGGGGGTGGGTTGGGGTGGGGTGGGGTGGGGTGGGGGTGGGGGTTGGGCGACGTACACTTTCTCCACGGGAAACAGGCCCACGCCTTCAGTGTGAAAGGCCTCTACGCCTCTCCGCTTTCGCAGCCCAGGCGCAGCCTCAGCTCTGAAAAGCTTCCAGAGCAGGAAGGTCAGAAAACCTTTGAACCACCCAGCAGGTGCAGCACAGAACAAGGGCTTCTCTCTTGGCCTTGAGAACACCCACTGCCCAGCGCTCCTTTGTGTACACACGTGGTGGAGGAAGGGTGCTGCATTCGGCTCCGTGAGAACTTCTCCGGGCCACGTAGTGTGAACGCAAGTAGATGAGCCCTACATCTCATGCCAGTCTCCTGTGCGAGTTGGACAAGGCGAACTCCCTGCTTGAATCCCGGGGTGGGTTAAGTACCCTCCGGGGAAGGATCGTTGCTTGGGACCCCGGGGCTGGTGTCGAGGTGACTGTTCTGTGCATCCACCTCGCAGCTGTTCTCTCTCCGCGGGTTCTCTCCGCCTGCTGCAGCCAAAAGGGACACAGCTTAGGGTAAAGATAAAAACCCGGGGTGTAAACGTTCTTGCCTAGCCCTCGCCCCAAGCACAAGCGTATATGCCTCTGGTCAAAGGCTTTCGCCACAAGCTGAACACGTTTGGTCTCATCTAAGCCTCTGAAGCCCGAGTTCACCCAGCTACGAATCAAACTTCAGGAGAGGTGCTCAGGGTGATGCGGACTGCCAAGCGTTTCACCAGGCAGCCCAGATCGAGTACAAACACTTGTGTTTTAAACGGGCAGAGGAAATGGTGTCAAGAGCGCGCCTCCATCTCCCGGGCGACGTACACGTTCTCTCCACGAGACGCAAGCCCTTCCTCCAGTGTGAAAGGCCTCTACACTCTACACCTCTTGCGCTCGCAGCACGCAGGTGCCACCCGCTCTGAACATCTTCCAAAGGCACAGGGGTCACGCAACGTGTGAACCACCGAGCGCGGGTGCAGCACACACCTAGGTCTTCGCTGTCGGCCTGAGAACACCCACGGCACAGGGCTTCTTTGGTGCACACACGTGGTAGCGGTCGGTGATGCCTTCTGCTCCGTGAAACCTTCTCGGGGACACAGAGCGTGAGCGCACGTAGATTAGCCCTACACCTCATCCCTCTTTCTTGAGTGAGTTGTACTGCTATAAGGCAAAACTCCCTGCTGGAATCTCGGTGTGGCTTAAGTATCCTCCGGGAAGCGATCGCTGCTAGAGACACTGTGCTGCTCTCTAGGATAACGGTCTGTGCCTCCACTGCGCTGCTGTTGTCTCCAAGTCGCTTGCGAAGGCCTTTTCGAAGAGGTTGCTCACAGTGTCGTTTCTTTAGAGCAACCCACAGGCATACGAGGATGCCGGTTCTGTGAAGGAAAATGCTCCCTGCCTCAGCCACTTGGGCGCCGTTTTGTACAGGAAAGGACACTCCGCCTTGGAGGCTCTTCCTTCCGGATTGCCACTCGCACTGGCGATGTCTCCTGAATCTCGCGGGGTTACGGTGCCGTCACAGGGTCCGTATCTCAGGCCTAGAACGGCAGAGCGTCCGGCAGCTTTGAAAGAGACCGTCGGCATTCTTCTGGCCTTCGGGGACGCTCCATGAGGAACAAGCTCCTCAGCAGCGTGCGTCTTTAGATCTTTCATGGCAGAACCTCTGTGGGCGACCTCATTCCTCCCCCCACGTGAGAGACACACACAACCTGCCATTAGGGGGTGGAAGGCTTTAGAGTCCAGCAGCGAGGCTGGCGCTCCCACTCAGCGTTCCTGCACGGAACTGAGCCCGGGTGCGTGAGACCGTGAGAGGGGGCAAAGACAGGCGTACCAGCGAGCTGTTCACGGTGCACGCTGACGCATCACCCTTCAAGCTCACGTTCCTTTCATGGAGAGAACACGAGGCCTTGATTGCGCTTTCCTGTGGTACGTAAACTTTGGTCGCGTCCCCTGGTGGGCACATCGGCTCAGGACTGCCCTGTCCCAAAGGCTCCAGGTGTGGAGCCCGACTGTTGGAGCTCAGCCTCACGTGGCTCTTTCACGGACGAGACCGGCTCGCAATGGGACCGTTCACGAGCTGGGGACCGTGCTGGCTGTTAGGAGTCGGCACACCAAGAGCCCTCCGAGGGAGAGGAGCTGCTGACGTTTGCCAGCACAGTCTCCAATTCCCAACTGCAACCATTCCCTGTAAGAGGCTCCCGAAAGCTTCGACGCAGTTTCTCAGTTAGCTATAAATGGAGGCCAGTCACTTGGCAGACTCCCCCAACGCCCGGCCTCCCAGGCTGCGATACAGACACGCCGACTGCTTCAGCCAACAGGGACAGCTTGGAGTAAAAGGGAGACTCCTACGTGTCAAAGTACTTGCGTGACGCTGGCCAGAAGCTCAAACATTTAGGGCAGGGCATCAGGGCACTTCGCCGCACGCGGAGCAAGTTTGTTCTCATCTCGCCTCTGAAAGCCGAGTTTAACCAGCTAGGAAGCAAACTTCGGGAAAGGTACTCAGGGTGCCGCCGCTTCAAAATTCTCTCACCAGACAGCCCAAATCGTGTACGCCTCTTTGTATTTTCCATGGGCAGGACAAAATGGTGTCAAACCCGCACGCCTCCAGCTGGGGGTGGGTTGGGGTGGGGTGGGGTGGGGTGGGGGTGGGGGTTGGGCGACGTACACTTTCTCCACGGGAAACAGGCCCACGCCTTCAGTGTGAAAGGCCTCTACGCCTCTCTGCTTTCGCAGCCCAGGCGCAGCCTCAGCTCTGAAAAGCTTCCAGAGCAGGAAGGTCAGAAAACCTTTGAACCACCCAGCAGGTGCAGCACAGAACAAGGGCTTCTCTCTTGGCCTTGAGAACACCCACTGCCCAGCGCTCCTTTGTGTACACACGTGGTGGAGGAAGGGTGCTGCATTCGGCTCCGTGAGAACTTCTCCGGGCCACGTAGTGTGAACGCAAGTAGATGAGCCCTACATCTCATGCCAGTCTCCTGTGCGAGTTGGACAAGGCGAACTCCCTGCTTGAATCCCGGGGTGGGTTAAGTACCCTCCGGGGAAGGATCGTTGCTTGGGACCCCGGGGCTGGTGTCGAGGTGACTGTTCTGTGCATCCACCTCGCAGCTGTTCTCTCTCCGCGGGTTCTCTCCGCCTGCTGCAGCCAAAAGGGACACAGCTTAGGGTAAAGATAAAAACCCGGGGTGTAAACGTTCTTGCCTAGCCCTCGCCCCAAGCACAAGCGTATATGCCTCTGGTCAAAGGCTTTCGCCACAAGCTGAACACGTTTGGTCTCATCTAAGCCTCTGAAGCCCGAGTTCACCCAGCTACGAATCAAACTTCAGGAGAGGTGCTCAGGGTGATGCGGACTGCCAAGCGTTTCACCAGGCAGCCCAGATCGAGTACAAACACTTGTGTTTTAAACGGGCAGAGGAAATGGTGTCAAGAGCGCGCCTCCATCTCCCGGGCGACGTACACGTTCTCTCCACGAGACGCAAGCCCTTCCTCCAGTGTGAAAGGCCTCTACACTCTACACCTCTTGCGCTCGCAGCACGCAGGTGCCACCCGCTCTGAACATCTTCCAAAGGCACAGGGGTCACGCAACGTGTGAACCACCGAGCGCGGGTGCAGCACACACCTAGGTCTTCGCTGTCGGCCTGAGAACACCCACGGCACAGGGCTTCTTTGGTGCACACACGTGGTAGCGGTCGGTGATGCCTTCTGCTCCGTGAAACCTTCTCGGGGACACAGAGCGTGAGCGCACGTAGATTAGCCCTACACCTCATCCCTCTTTCTTGAGTGAGTTGTACTGCTATAAGGCAAAACTCCCTGCTGGAATCTCGGTGTGGCTTAAGTATCCTCCGGGAAGCGATCGCTGCTAGAGACACTGTGCTGCTCTCTAGGATAACGGTCTGTGCCTCCACTGCGCTGCTGTTGTCTCCAAGTCGCTTGCGAAGGCCTTTTCGAAGAGGTTGCTCACAGTGTCGTTTCTTTAGAGCAACCCACAGGCATACGAGGATGCCGGTTCTGTGAAGGAAAATGCTCCCTGCCTCAGCCACTTGGGCGCCGTTTTGTACAGGAAAGGACACTCCACCTTGGAGGCTCTTCCTTCCGGATTGCCACTCGCACTGGCGATGTCTCCTGAATCTCGCGGGGTTACGGTGCCGTCACAGGGTCCGTATCTCAGGCCTAGAACGGCAGAGCGTCCGGCAGCTTTGAAAGAGACCGTCGGCATTCTTCTGGCCTTCGGGGACGCTCCATGAGGAACAAGCTCCTCAGCAGCGTGCGTCTTTAGATCTTTCATGGCAGAACCTCTGTGGGCGACCTCATTCCTCCCCCCACGTGAGAGACACACACAACCTGCCATTAGGGGGTGGAAGGCTTTAGAGTCCAGCAGCGAGGCTGGCGCTCCCACTCAGCGTTCCTGTACGGAACTGAGCCCGGGTGCGTGAGACCGTGAGAGGGGGCAAAGACAGGCGTACCAGCGAGCTGTTCACGGTGCACGCTGACGCATCACCCTTCAAGCTCACGTTCCTTTCATGGAGAGAACACGAGGCCTTGATTGCGCTTTCCTGTGGTACGTAAACTTTGGTCGCGTCCCCTGGTGGGCACATCGGCTCAGGACTGCCCTGTCCCAAAGGCTCCAGGTGTGGAGCCCGACTGTTGGAGCTCAGCCTCACGTGGCTCTTTCACGGACGAGACCGGCTCGCAATGGGACCGTTCACGAGCTGGGGACCGTGCTGGCTGTTAGGAGTCGGCACACCAAGAGCCCTCCGAGGGAGAGGAGCTGCTGACGTTTGCCAGCACAGTCTCCAATTCCCAACTGCAACCATTCCCTGTAAGAGGCTCCCGAAAGCTTCGACGCAGTTTCTCAGTTAGCTATAAATGGAGGCCAGTCACTTGGCAGACTCCCCCAACGCCCGGCCTCCCAGGCTGCGATACAGACACGCCGACTGCTTCAGCCAACAGGGACAGCTTGGAGTAAAAGGGAGACTCCTACGTGTCAAAGTACTTGCGTGACGCTGGCCAGAAGCTCAAACATTTAGGGCAGGGCATCAGGGCACTTCGCCGCACGCGGAGCAAGTTTGTTCTCATCTCGCCTCTGAAAGCCGAGTTTAACCAGCTAGGAAGCAAACTTCGGGAAAGGTACTCAGGGTGCCGCCGCTTCAAAATTCTCTCACCAGACAGCCCAAATCGTGTACGCCTCTTTGTATTTTCCATGGGCAGGACAAAATGGTGTCAAACCCGCACGCCTCCAGCTGGGGGTGGGTTGGGGTGGGGTGGGGTGGGGTGGGGGTGGGGGTTGGGCGACGTACACTTTCTCCACGGGAAACAGGCCCACGCCTTCAGTGTGAAAGGCCTCTACGCCTCTCCGCTTTCGCAGCCCAGGCGCAGCCTCAGCTCTGAAAAGCTTCCAGAGCAGGAAGGTCAGAAAAACTTTGAACCACCCAGCAGGTGCAGCACAGAACAAGGGCTTCTCTCTTGGCCTTGAGAACACCCACTGCCCAGCGCTCCTTTGTGTACACACGTGGTGGAGGAAGGGTGCTGCATTCGGCTCCGTGAGAACTTCTCCGGGCCACGTAGTGTGAACGCAAGTAGATGAGCCCTACATCTCATGCCAGTCTCCTGTGCGAGTTGGACAAGGCGAACTCCCTGCTTGAATCCCGGGGTGGGTTAAGTACCCTCCGGGGAAGGATCGTTGCTTGGGACCCCGGGGCTGGTGTCGAGGTGACTGTTCTGTGCATCCACCTCGCAGCTGTTCTCTCTCCGCGGGTTCTCTCCGCCTGCTGCAGCCAAAAGGGACACAGCTTAGGGTAAAGATAAAAACCCGGGGTGTAAACGTTCTTGCCTAGCCCTCGCCCCAAGCACAAGCGTATATGCCTCTGGTCAAAGGCTTTCGCCACAAGCTGAACACGTTTGGTCTCATCTAAGCCTCTGAAGCCCAAGTTCACCCAGCTACGAATCAAACTTCAGGAGAGGTGCTCAGGGTGATGCGGACTGCCAAGCGTTTCACCAGGCAGCCCAGATCGAGTACAAACACTTGTGTTTTAAACGGGCAGAGGAAATGGTGTCAAGAGCGCGCCTCCATCTCCCGGGCGACGTACACGTTCTCTCCACGAGACGCAAGCCCTTCCTCCAGTGTGAAAGGCCTCTACACTCTACACCTCTTGCGCTCGCAGCACGCAGGTGCCACCCGCTCTGAACATCTTCCAAAGGCACAGGGGTCACGCAACGTGTGAACCACCGAGCGCGGGTGCAGCACACACCTAGGTCTTCGCTGTCGGCCTGAGAACACCCACGGCACAGGGCTTCTTTGGTGCACACACGTGGTAGCGGTCGGTGATGCCTTCTGCTCCGTGAAACCTTCTCGGGGACACAGAGCGTGAGCGCACGTAGATTAGCCCTACACCTCATCCCTCTTTCTTGAGTGAGTTGTACTGCTATAAGGCAAAACTCCCTGCTGGAATCTCGGTGTGGCTTAAGTATCCTCCGGGAAGCGATCGCTGCTAGAGACACTGTGCTGCTCTCTAGGATAACGGTCTGTGCCTCCACTGCGCTGCTGTTGTCTCCAAGTCGCTTGCGAAGGCCTTTTCGAAGAGGTTGCTCACAGTGTCGTTTCTTTAGAGCAACCCACAGGCATACGAGGATGCCGGTTCTGTGAAGGAAAATGCTCCCTGCCTCAGCCACTTGGGCGCCGTTTTGTACAGGAAAGGACACTCCGCCTTGGAGGCTCTTCCTTCCGGATTGCCACTCGCACTGGCGATGTCTCCTGAATCTCGCGGGGTTACGGTGCCGTCACAGGGTCCGTATCTCAGGCCTAGAACGGCAGAGCGTCCGGCAGCTTTGAAAGAGACCGTCGGCATTCTTCTGGCCTTCGGGGACGCTCCATGAGGAACAAGCTCCTCAGCAGCGTGCGTCTTTAGATCTTTCATGGCAGAACCTCTGTGGGCGACCTCATTCCTCCCCCCACGTGAGAGACACACACAACCTGCCATTAGGGGGTGGAAGGCTTTAGAGTCCAGCAGCGAGGCTGGCGCTCCCACTCAGCGTTCCTGCACGGAACTGAGCCCGGGTGCGTGAGACCGTGAGAGGGGGCAAAGACAGGCGTACCAGCGAGCTGTTCACGGTGCACGCTGACGCATCACCCTTCAAGCTCACGTTCCTTTCATGGAGAGAACACGAGGCCTTGATTGCGCTTTCCTGTGGTACGTAAACTTTGGTCGCGTCCCCTGGTGGGCACATCGGCTCAGGACTGCCCTGTCCCAAAGGCTCCAGGTGTGGAGCCCGACTGTTGGAGCTCAGCCTCACGTGGCTCTTTCACGGACGAGACCGGCTCGCAATGGGACCGTTCACGAGCTGGGGACCGTGCTGGCTGTTAGGAGTCGGCACACCAAGAGCCCTCCGAGGGAGAGGAGCTGCTGACGTTTGCCAGCACAGTCTCCAATTCCCAACTGCAACCATTCCCTGTAAGAGGCTCCCGAAAGCTTCGACGCAGTTTCTCAGTTAGCTATAAATGGAGGCCAGTCACTTGGCAGACTCCCCCAACGCCCGGCCTCCCAGGCTGCGATACAGACACGCCAACTGCTTCAGCCAACAGGGACAGCTTGGAGTAAAAGGGAGACTCCTACGTGTCAAAGTACTTGCGTGACGCTGGCCAGAAGCTCAAACATTTAGGGCAGGGCATCAGGGCACTTCGCCGCACGCGGAGCAAGTTTGTTCTCATCTCGCCTCTGAAAGCCGAGTTTAACCAGCTAGGAAGCAAACTTCGGGAAAGGTACTCAGGGTGCCGCCGCTTCAAAATTCTCTCACCAGACAGCCCAAATCGTGTACGCCTCTTTGTATTTTCCATGGGCAGGACAAAATGGTGTCAAACCCGCACGCCTCCAGCTGGGGGTGGGTTGGGGTGGGGTGGGGTGGGGTGGGGGTGGGGGTTGGGCGACGTACACTTTCTCCACGGGAAACAGGCCCACGCCTTCAGTGTGAAAGGGCTCTACGCCTCTCCGCTTTCGCAGCCCAGGCGCAGCCTCAGCTCTGAAAAGCTTCCAGAGCAGGAAGGTCAGAAAACCTTTGAACCACCCAGCAGGTGCAGCACAGAACAAGGGCTTCTCTCTTGGCCTTGAGAACACCCACTGCCCAGCGCTCCTTTGTGTACACACGTGGTGGAGGAAGGGTGCTGCATTCGGCTCCGTGAGAACTTCTCCGGGCCACGTAGTGTGAACGCAAGTAGATGAGCCCTACATCTCATGCCAGTCTCCTGTGCGAGTTGGACAAGGCGAACTCCCTGCTTGAATCCCGGGGTGGGTTAAGTACCCTCCGGGGAAGGATCGTTGCTTGGGACCCCGGGGCTGGTGTCGAGGTGACTGTTCTGTGCATCCACCTCGCAGCTGTTCTCTCTCCGCGGGTTCTCTCCGCCTGCTGCAGCCAAAAGGGACACAGCTTAGGGTAAAGATAAAAACCCGGGGTGTAAACGTTCTTGCCTAGCCCTCGCCCCAAGCACAAGCGTATATGCCTCTGGTCAAAGGCTTTCGCCACAAGCTGAACACGTTTGGTCTCATCTAAGCCTCTGAAGCCCGAGTTCACCCAGCTACGAATCAAACTTCAGGAGAGGTGCTCAGGGTGATGCGGACTGCCAAGCGTTTCACCAGGCAGCCCAGATCGAGTACAAACACTTGTGTTTTAAACGGGCAGAGGAAATGGTGTCAAGAGCGCGCCTCCATCTCCCGGGCGACGTACACATTCTCTCCACGAGACGCAAGCCCTTCCTCCAGTGTGAAAGGCCTCTACACTCTACACCTCTTGCGCTCGCAGCACGCAGGTGCCACCCGCTCTGAACATCTTCCAAAGGCACAGGGGTCACGCAACGTGTGAACCACCGAGCGCGGGTGCAGCACACACCTAGGTCTTCGCTGTCGGCCTGAGAACACCCACGGCACAGGGCTTCTTTGGTGCACACACGTGGTAGCGGTCGGTGATGCCTTCTGCTCCGTGAAACCTTCTCGGGGACACAGAGCGTGAGCGCACGTAGATTAGCCCTACACCTCATCCCTCTTTCTTGAGTGAGTTGTACTGCTATAAGGCAAAACTCCCTGCTGGAATCTCGGTGTGGCTTAAGTATCCTCCGGGAAGCGATCGCTGCTAGAGACACTGTGCTGCTCTCTAGGATAACGGTCTGTGCCTCCACTGCGCTGCTGTTGTCTCCAAGTCGCTTGCGAAGGCCTTTTCGAAGAGGTTGCTCACAGTGTCGTTTCTTTAGAGCAACCCACAGGCATACGAGGATGCCGGTTCTGTGAAGGAAAATGCTCCCTGCCTCAGCCACTTGGGCGCCGTTTTGTACAGGAAAGGACACTCCGCCTTGGAGGCTCTTCCTTCCGGATTGCCACTCGCACTGGCGATGTCTCCTGAATCTCGCGGGGTTACGGTGCCGTCACAGGGTCCGTATCTCAGGCCTAGAACGGCAGAG
This sequence comes from Orcinus orca, assembly GCF_937001465.1. Classification (NCBI taxonomy): domain Eukaryota; kingdom Metazoa; phylum Chordata; class Mammalia; order Artiodactyla; family Delphinidae; genus Orcinus; species Orcinus orca. The sequence continues at coordinate 951,940 of NW_026043854.1, read as the reverse complement.
CGTCCGGCAGCTTTGAAAGAGACCGTCGGCATTCTTCTGGCCTTCGGGGACGCTCCATGAGGAACAAGCTCCTCAGCAGCGTGCGTCTTTAGATCTTTCATGGCAGAACCTCTGTGGGCGACCTCATTCCTCCCCCCACGTGAGAGACACACACAACCTGCCATTAGGGGGTGGAAGGCTTTAGAGTCCAGCAGCGAGGCTGGCGCTCCCACTCAGCGTTCCTGCACGGAACTGAGCCCGGGTGCGTGAGACCGTGAGAGGGGGCAAAGACAGGCGTACCAGCGAGCTGTTCACGGTGCACGCTGACGCATCACCCTTCAAGCTCACGTTCCTTTCATGGAGAGAACACGAGGCCTTGATTGCGCTTTCCTGTGGTACGTAAACTTTGGTCGCGTCCCCTGGTGGGCACATCGGCTCAGGACTGCCCTGTCCCAAAGGCTCCAGGTGTGGAGCCCGACTGTTGGAGCTCAGCCTCACGTGGCTCTTTCACGGACGAGACCGGCTCGCAATGGGACCGTTCACGAGCTGGGGACCGTGCTGGCTGTTAGGAGTCGGCACACCAAGAGCCCTCCGAGGGAGAGGAGCTGCTGACGTTTGCCAGCACAGTCTCCAATTCCCAACTGCAACCATTCCCTGTAAGAGGCTCCCGAAAGCTTCGACGCAGTTTCTCAGTTAGCTATAAATGGAGGCCAGTCACTTGGCAGACTCCCCCAACGCCCGGCCTCCCAGGCTGCGATACAGACACGCCGACTGCTTCAGCCAACAGGGACAGCTTGGAGTAAAAGGGAGACTCCTACGTGTCAAAGTACTTGCGTGACGCTGGCCAGAAGCTCAAACATTTAGGGCAGGGCATCAGGGCACTTCGCCGCACGCGGAGCAAGTTTGTTCTCATCTCGCCTCTGAAAGCCGAGTTTAACCAGCTAGGAAGCAAACTTCGGGAAAGGTACTCAGGGTGCCGCCGCTTCAAAATTCTCTCACCAGACAGCCCAAATCGTGTACGCCTCTTTGTATTTTCCATGGGCAGGACAAAATGGTGTCAAACCCGCACGCCTCCAGCTGGGGGTGGGTTGGGGTGGGGTGGGGTGGGGTGGGGGTGGGGGTTGGGCGACGTACACTTTCTCCACGGGAAACAGGCCCACGCCTTCAGTGTGAAAGGCCTCTACACCTCTCCGCTTTCGCAGCCCAGGCGCAGCCTCAGCTCTGAAAAGCTTCCAGAGCAGGAAGGTCAGAAAACCTTTGAACCACCCAGCAGGTGCAGCACAGAACAAGGGCTTCTCTCTTGGCCTTGAGAACACCCACTGCCCAGCGCTCCTTTGTGTACACACGTGGTGGAGGAAGGGTGCTGCATTCGGCTCCGTGAGAACTTCTCCGGGCCACGTAGTGTGAACGCAAGTAGATGAGCCCTACATCTCATGCCAGTCTCCTGTGCGAGTTGGACAAGGCGAACTCCCTGCTTGAATCCCGGGGTGGGTTAAGTACCCTCCGGGGAAGGATCGTTGCTTGGGACCCCGGGGCTGGTGTCGAGGTGACTGTTCTGTGCATCCACCTCGCAGCTGTTCTCTCTCCGCGGGTTCTCTCCGCCTGCTGCAGCCAAAAGGGACACAGCTTAGGGTAAAGATAAAAACCCGGGGTGTAAACGTTCTTGCCTAGCCCTCGCCCCAAGCACAAGCGTATATGCCTCTGGTCAAAGGCTTTCGCCACAAGCTGAACACGTTTGGTCTCATCTAAGCCTCTGAAGCCCGAGTTCACCCAGCTACGAATCAAACTTCAGGAGAGGTGCTCAGGGTGATGCGGACTGCCAAGCGTTTCACCAGGCAGCCCAGATCGAGTACAAACACTTGTGTTTTAAACGGGCAGAGGAAATGGTGTCAAGAGCGCGCCTCCATCTCCCGGGCGACGTACACGTTCTCTCCACGAGACGCAAGCCCTTCCTCCAGTGTGAAAGGCCTCTACACTCTACACCTCTTGCGCTCGCAGCACGCAGGTGCCACCCGCTCTGAACATCTTCCAAAGGCACAGGGGTCACGCAACGTGTGAACCACCGAGCGCGGGTGCAGCACACACCTAGGTCTTCGCTGTCGGCCTGAGAACACCCACGGCACAGGGCTTCTTTGGTGCACACACGTGGTAGCGGTCGGTGATGCCTTCTGCTCCGTGAAACCTTCTCGGGGACACAGAGCGTGAGCGCACGTAGATTAGCCCTACACCTCATCCCTCTTTCTTGAGTGAGTTGTACTGCTATAAGGCAAAACTCCCTGCTGGAATCTCGGTGTGGCTTAAGTATCCTCCGGGAAGCGATCGCTGCTAGAGACACTGTGCTGCTCTCTAGGATAACGGTCTGTGCCTCCACTGCGCTGCTGTTGTCTCCAAGTCGCTTGCGAAGGCCTTTTCGAAGAGGTTGCTCACAGTGTCGTTTCTTTAGAGCAACCCACAGGCATACGAGGATGCCGGTTCTGTGAAGGAAAATGCTCCCTGCCTCAGCCACTTGGGCGCCGTTTTGTACAGGAAAGGACACTCCGCCTTGGAGGCTCTTCCTTCCGGATTGCCACTCGCACTGGCGATGTCTCCTGAATCTCGCGGGGTTACGGTGCCGTCACAGGGTCCGTATCTCAGGCCTAGAACGGCAGAGCGTCCGGCAGCTTTGAAAGAGACCGTCGGCATTCTTCTGGCCTTCGGGGACGCTCCATGAGGAACAAGCTCCTCAGCAGCGTGCGTCTTTAGATCTTTCATGGCAGAACCTCTGTGGGCGACCTCATTCCTCCCCCCACGTGAGAGACACACACAACCTGCCATTAGGGGGTGGAAGGCTTTAGAGTCCAGCAGCGAGGCTGGCGCTCCCACTCAGCGTTCCTGCACGGAACTGAGCCCGGGTGCGTGAGACCGTGAGAGGGGGCAAAGACAGGCGTACCAGCGAGCTGTTCACGGTGCACGCTGACGCATCACCCTTCAAGCTCACGTTCCTTTCATGGAGAGAACACGAGGCCTTGATTGCGCTTTCCTGTGGTACGTAAACTTTGGTCGCGTCCCCTGGTGGGCACATCGGCTCAGGACTGCCCTGTCCCAAAGGCTCCAGGTGTGGAGCCCGACTGTTGGAGCTCAGCCTCACGTGGCTCTTTCACGGACGAGACCGGCTCGCAATGGGACCGTTCACGAGCTGGGGACCGTGCTGGCTGTTAGGAGTCGGCACACCAAGAGCCCTCCGAGGGAGAGGAGCTGCTGACGTTTGCCAGCACAGTCTCCAATTCCCAACTGCAACCATTCCCTGTAAGAGGCTCCCGAAAGCTTCGACGCAGTTTCTCAGTTAGCTATAAATGGAGGCCAGTCACTTGGCAGACTCCCCCAACGCCCGGCCTCCCAGGCTGCGATACAGACACGCCGACTGCTTCAGCCAACAGGGACAGCTTGGAGTAAAAGGGAGACTCCTACGTGTCAAAGTACTTGCGTGACGCTGGCCAGAAGCTCAAACATTTAGGGCAGGGCATCAGGGCACTTCGCCGCACGCGGAGCAAGTTTGTTCTCATCTCGCCTCTGAAAGCCGAGTTTAACCAGCTAGGAAGCAAACTTCGGGAAAGGTACTCAGGGTGCCGCCGCTTCAAAATTCTCTCACCAGACAGCCCAAATCGTGTACGCCTCTTTGTATTTTCCATGGGCAGGACAAAATGGTGTCAAACCCGCACGCCTCCAGCTGGGGGTGGGTTGGGGTGGGGTGGGGTGGGGTGGGGGTGGGGGTTGGGCGACGTACACTTTCTCCACGGGAAACAGGCCCACGCCTTCAGTGTGAAAGGGCTCTACGCCTCTCCGCTTTCGCAGCCCAGGCGCAGCCTCAGCTCTGAAAAGCTTCCAGAGCAGGAAGGTCAGAAAACCTTTGAACCACCCAGCAGGTGCAGCACAGAACAAGGGCTTCTCTCTTGGCCTTGAGAACACCCACTGCCCAGCGCTCCTTTGTGTACACACGTGGTGGAGGAAGGGTGCTGCATTCGGCTCCGTGAGAACTTCTCCGGGCCACGTAGTGTGAACGCAAGTAGATGAGCCCTACATCTCATGCCAGTCTCCTGTGCGAGTTGGACAAGGCGAACTCCCTGCTTGAATCCCGGGGTGGGTTAAGTACCCTCCGGGGAAGGATCGTTGCTTGGGACCCCGGGGCTGGTGTCGAGGTGACTGTTCTGTGCATCCACCTCGCAGCTGTTCTCTCTCCGCGGGTTCTCTCCGCCTGCTGCAGCCAAAAGGGACACAGCTTAGGGTAAAGATAAAAACCCGGGGTGTAAACGTTCTTGCCTAGCCCTCGCCCCAAGCACAAGCGTATATGCCTCTGGTCAAAGGCTTTCGCCACAAGCTGAACACGTTTGGTCTCATCTAAGCCTCTGAAGCCCGAGTTCACCCAGCTACGAATCAAACTTCAGGAGAGGTGCTCAGGGTGATGCGGACTGCCAAGCGTTTCACCAGGCAGCCCAGATCGAGTACAAACACTTGTGTTTTAAACGGGCAGAGGAAATGGTGTCAAGAGCGCGCCTCCATCTCCCGGGCGACGTACACATTCTCTCCACGAGACGCAAGCCCTTCCTCCAGTGTGAAAGGCCTCTACACTCTACACCTCTTGCGCTCGCAGCACGCAGGTGCCACCCGCTCTGAACATCTTCCAAAGGCACAGGGGTCACGCAACGTGTGAACCACCGAGCGCGGGTGCAGCACACACCTAGGTCTTCGCTGTCGGCCTGAGAACACCCACGGCACAGGGCTTCTTTGGTGCACACACGTGGTAGCGGTCGGTGATGCCTTCTGCTCCGTGAAACCTTCTCGGGGACACAGAGCGTGAGCGCACGTAGATTAGCCCTACACCTCATCCCTCTTTCTTGAGTGAGTTGTACTGCTATAAGGCAAAACTCCCTGCTGGAATCTCAGTGTGGCTTAAGTATCCTCCGGGAAGCGATCGCTGCTAGAGACACTGTGCTGCTCTCTAGGATAACGGTCTGTGCCTCCACTGCGCTGCTGTTGTCTCCAAGTCGCTTGCGAAGGCCTTTTCGAAGAGGTTGCTCACAGTGTCGTTTCTTTAGAGCAACCCACAGGCATACGAGGATGCCGGTTCTGTGAAGGAAAATGCTCCCTGCCTCAGCCACTTGGGCGCCGTTTTGTACAGGAAAGGACACTCCGCCTTGGAGGCTCTTCCTTCCGGATTGCCACTCGCACTGGCGATGTCTCCTGAATCTCGCGGGGTTACGGTGCCGTCACAGGGTCCGTATCTCAGGCCTAGAACGGCAGAGCGTCCGGCAGCTTTGAAAGAGACCGTCGGCATTCTTCTGGCCTTCGGGGACGCTCCATGAGGAACAAGCTCCTCAGCAGCGTGCGTCTTTAGATCTTTCATGGCAGAACCTCTGTGGGCGACCTCATTCCTCCCCCCACGTGAGAGACACACACAACCTGCCATTAGGGGGTGGAAGGCTTTAGAGTCCAGCAGCGAGGCTGGCGCTCCCACTCAGCGTTCCTGCACGGAACTGAGCCCGGGTGCGTGAGACCGTGAGAGGGGGCAAAGACAGGCGTACCAGCGAGCTGTTCACGGTGCACGCTGACGCATCACCCTTCAAGCTCACGTTCCTTTCATGGAGAGAACACGAGGCCTTGATTGCGCTTTCCTGTGGTACGTAAACTTTGGTCGCGTCCCCTGGTGGGCACATCGGCTCAGGACTGCCCTGTCCCAAAGGCTCCAGGTGTGGAGCCCGACTGTTGGAGCTCAGCCTCACGTGGCTCTTTCACGGACGAGACTGGCTCGCAATGGGACCGTTCACGAGCTGGGGACCGTGCTGGCTGTTAGGAGTCGGCACACCAAGAGCCCTCCGAGGGAGAGGAGCTGCTGACGTTTGCCAGCACAGTCTCCAATTCCCAACTGCAACCATTCCCTGTAAGAGGCTCCCGAAAGCTTCGACGCAGTTTCTCAGTTAGCTATAAATGGAGGCCAGTCACTTGGCAGACTCCCCCAACGCCCGGCCTCCCAGGCTGCGATACAGACACGCCGACTGCTTCAGCCAACAGGGACAGCTTGGAGTAAAAGGGAGACTCCTACGTGTCAAAGTACTTGCGTGACGCTGGCCAGAAGCTCAAACATTTAGGGCAGGGCATCAGGGCACTTCGCCGCACGCGGAGCAAGTTTGTTCTCATCTCGCCTCTGAAAGCCGAGTTTAACCAGCTAGGAAGCAAACTTCGGGAAAGGTACTCAGGGTGCCGCCGCTTCAAAATTCTCTCACCAGACAGCCCAAATCGTGTACGCCTCTTTGTATTTTCCATGGGCAGGACAAAATGGTGTCAAACCCGCACGCCTCCAGCTGGGGGTGGGTTGGGGTGGGGTGGGGTGGGGTGGGGGTGGGGGTTGGGCGACGTACACTTTCTCCACGGGAAACAGGCCCACGCCTTCAGTGTGAAAGGCCTCTACGCCTCTCCGCTTTCGCAGCCCAGGCGCAGCCTCAGCTCTGAAAAGCTTCCAGAGCAGGAAGGTCAGAAAACCTTTGAACCACCCAGCAGGTGCAGCACAGAACAAGGGCTTCTCTCTTGGCCTTGAGAACACCCACTGCCCAGCGCTCCTTTGTGTACACACGTGGTGGAGGAAGGGTGCTGCATTCGGCTCCGTGAGAACTTCTCCGGGCCACGTAGTGTGAACGCAAGTAGATGAGCCCTACATCTCATGCCAGTCTCCTGTGCGAGTTGGACAAGGCGAACTCCCTGCTTGAATCCCGGGGTGGGTTAAGTACCCTCCGGGGAAGGATCGTTGCTTGGGACCCCGGGGCTGGTGTCGAGGTGACTGTTCTGTGCATCCACCTCGCAGCTGTTCTCTCTCCGCGGGTTCTCTCCGCCTGCTGCAGCCAAAAGGGACACAGCTTAGGGTAAAGATAAAAACCCGGGGTGTAAACGTTCTTGCCTAGCCCTCGCCCCAAGCACAAGCGTATATGCCTCTGGTCAAAGGCTTTCGCCACAAGCTGAACACGTTTGGTCTCATCTAAGCCTCTGAAGCCCGAGTTCACCCAGCTACGAATCAAACTTCAGGAGAGGTGCTCAGGGTGATGCGGACTGCCAAGCGTTTCACCAGGCAGCCCAGATCGAGTACAAACACTTGTGTTTTAAACGGGCAGAGGAAATGGTGTCAAGAGCGCGCCTCCATCTCCCGGGCGACGTACACATTCTCTCCACGAGACGCAAGCCCTTCCTCCAGTGTGAAAGGCCTCTACACTCTACACCTCTTGCGCTCGCAGCACGCAGGTGCCACCCGCTCTGAACATCTTCCAAAGGCACAGGGGTCACGCAACGTGTGAACCACCGAGCGCGGGTGCAGCACACACCTAGGTCTTCGCTGTCGGCCTGAGAACACCCACGGCACAGGGCTTCTTTGGTGCACACACGTGGTAGCGGTCGGTGATGCCTTCTGCTCCGTGAAACCTTCTCGGGGACACAGAGCGTGAGCGCACGTAGATTAGCCCTACACCTCATCCCTCTTTCTTGAGTGAGTTGTACTGCTATAAGGCAAAACTCCCTGCTGGAATCTCGGTGTGGCTTAAGTATCCTCCGGGAAGCGATCGCTGCTAGAGACACTGTGCTGCTCTCTAGGATAACGGTCTGTGCCTCCACTGCGCTGCTGTTGTCTCCAAGTCGCTTGCGAAGGCCTTTTCGAAGAGGTTGCTCACAGTGTCGTTTCTTTAGAGCAACCCACAGGCATACGAGGATGCCGGTTCTGTGAAGGAAAATGCTCCCTGCCTCAGCCACTTGGGCGCCGTTTTGTACAGGAAAGGACACTCCGCCTTGGAGGCTCTTCCTTCCGGATTGCCACTCGCACTGGCGATGTCTCCTGAATCTCGCGGGGTTACGGTGCCGTCACAGGGTCCGTATCTCAGGCCTAGAACGGCAGAGCGTCCGGCAGCTTTGAAAGAGACCGTCGGCATTCTTCTGGCCTTCGGGGACGCTCCATGAGGAACAAGCTCCTCAGCAGCGTGCGTCTTTAGATCTTTCATGGCAGAACCTCTGTGGGCGACCTCATTCCTCCCCCCACGTGAGAGACACACACAACCTGCCATTAGGGGGTGGAAGGCTTTAGAGTCCAGCAGCGAGGCTGGCGCTCCCACTCAGCGTTCCTGCACGGAACTGAGCCCGGGTGCGTGAGACCGTGAGAGGGGGCAAAGACAGGCGTACCAGCGAGCTGTTCACGGTGCACGCTGACGCATCACCCTTCAAGCTCACGTTCCTTTCATGGAGAGAACACGAGGCCTTGATTGCGCTTTCCTGTGGTACGTAAACTTTGGTCGCGTCCCCTGGTGGGCACATCGGCTCAGGACTGCCCTGTCCCAAAGGCTCCAGGTGTGGAGCCCGACTGTTGGAGCTCAGCCTCACGTGGCTCTTTCACGGACGAGACCGGCTCGCAATGGGACCGTTCACGAGCTGGGGACCGTGCTGGCTGTTAGGAGTCGGCACACCAAGAGCCCTCCGAGGGAGAGGAGCTGCTGACGTTTGCCAGCACAGTCTCCAATTCCCAACTGCAACCATTCCCTGTAAGAGGCTCCCGAAAGCTTCGACGCAGTTTCTCAGTTAGCTATAAATGGAGGCCAGTCACTTGGCAGACTCCCCCAACGCCCGGCCTCCCAGGCTGCGATACAGACACGCCGACTGCTTCAGCCAACAGGGACAGCTTGGAGTAAAAGGGAGACTCCTACGTGTCAAAGTACTTGCGTGACGCTGGCCAGAAGCTCAAACATTTAGGGCAGGGCATCAGGGCACTTCGCCGCACGCGGAGCAAGTTTGTTCTCATCTCGCCTCTGAAAGCCGAGTTTAACCAGCTAGGAAGCAAACTTCGGGAAAGGTACTCAGGGTGCCGCCGCTTCAAAATTCTCTCACCAGACAGCCCAAATCGTGTACGCCTCTTTGTATTTTCCATGGGCAGGACAAAATGGTGTCAAACCCGCACGCCTCCAGCTGGGGGTGGGTTGGGGTGGGGTGGGGTGGGGTGGGGGTGGGGGTTGGGCGACGTACACTTTCTCCACGGGAAACAGGCCCACGCCTTCAGTGTGAAAGGCCTCTACGCCTCTCCGCTTTCGCAGCCCAGGCGCAGCCTCAGCTCTGAAAAGCTTCCAGAGCAGGAAGGTCAGAAAACCTTTGAACCACCCAGCAGGTGCAGCACAGAACAAGGGCTTCTCTCTTGGCCTTGAGAACACCCACTGCCCAGCGCTCCTTTGTGTACACACGTGGTGGAGGAAGGGTGCTGCATTCGGCTCCGTGAGAACTTCTCCGGGCCACGTAGTGTGAACGCAAGTAGATGAGCCCTACATCTCATGCCAGTCTCCTGTGCGAGTTGGACAAGGCGAACTCCCTGCTTGAATCCCGGGGTGGGTTAAGTACCCTCCGGGGAAGGATCGTTGCTTGGGACCCCGGGGCTGGTGTCGAGGTGACTGTTCTGTGCATCCACCTCGCAGCTGTTCTCTCTCCGCGGGTTCTCTCCGCCTGCTGCAGCCAAAAGGGACACAGCTTAGGGTAAAGATAAAAACCCGGGGTGTAAACGTTCTTGCCTAGCCCTCGCCCCAAGCACAAGCGTATATGCCTCTGGTCAAAGGCTTTCGCCACAAGCTGAACACGTTTGGTCTCATCTAAGCCTCTGAAGCCCGAGTTCACCCAGCTACGAATCAAACTTCAGGAGAGGTGCTCAGGGTGATGCGGACTGCCAAGCGTTTCACCAGGCAGCCCAGATCGAGTACAAACACTTGTGTTTTAAACGGGCAGAGGAAATGGTGTCAAGAGCGCGCCTCCATCTCCCGGGCGACGTACACGTTCTCTCCACGAGACGCAAGCCCTTCCTCCAGTGTGAAAGGCCTCTACACTCTACACCTCTTGCGCTCGCAGCACGCAGGTGCCACCCGCTCTGAACATCTTCCAAAGGCACAGGGGTCACGCAACGTGTGAACCACCGAGCGCGGGTGCAGCACACACCTAGGTCTTCGCTGTCGGCCTGAGAACACCCACGGCACAGGGCTTCTTTGGTGCACACACGTGGTAGCGGTCGGTGATGCCTTCTGCTCCGTGAAACCTTCTCGGGGACACAGAGCGTGAGCGCACGTAGATTAGCCCTACACCTCATCCCTCTTTCTTGAGTGAGTTGTACTGCTATAAGGCAAAACTCCCTGCTGGAATCTCGGTGTGGCTTAAGTATCCTCCGGGAAGCGATCGCTGCTAGAGACACTGTGCTGCTCTCTAGGATAACGGTCTGTGCCTCCACTGCGCTGCTGTTGTCTCCAAGTCGCTTGCGAAGGCCTTTTCGAAGAGGTTGCTCACAGTGTCGTTTCTTTAGAGCAACCCACAGGCATACGAGGATGCCGGTTCTGTGAAGGAAAATGCTCCCTGCCTCAGCCACTTGGGCGCCGTTTTGTACAGGAAAGGACACTCCGCCTTGGAGGCTCTTCCTTCCGGATTGCCACTCGCACTGGCGATGTCTCCTGAATCTCGCGGGGTTACGGTGCCGTCACAGGGTCCGTATCTCAGGCCTAGAACGGCAGAGCGTCCGGCAGCTTTGAAAGAGACCGTCGGCATTCTTCTGGCCTTCGGGGACGCTCCATGAGGAACAAGCTCCTCAGCAGCGTGCGTCTTTAGATCTTTCATGGCAGAACCTCTGTGGGCGACCTCATTCCTCCCCCCACGTGAGAGACACACACAACCTGCCATTAGGGGGTGGAAGGCTTTAGAGTCCAGCAGCGAGGCTGGCGCTCCCACTCAGCATTCCTGCACGGAACTGAGCCCGGGTGCGTGAGACCGTGAGAGGGGGCAAAGACAGGCATACCAGCGAGCTGTTCACGGTGCACGCTGACGCATCACCCTTCAAGCTCACGTTCCTTTCATGGAGAGAACACGAGGCCTTGATTGCGCTTTCCTGTGGTACGTAAACTTTGGTCGCGTCCCCTGGTGGGCACATCGGCTCAGGACTGCCCTGTCCCAAAGGCTCCAGGTGTGGAGCCCGACTGTTGGAGCTCAGCCTCACGTGGCTCTTTCACGGACGAGACCGGCTCGCAATGGGACCGTTCACGAGCTGGGGACCGTGCTGGCTGTTAGGAGTCGGCACACCAAGAGCCCTCCGAGGGAGAGGAGCTGCTGACGTTTGCCAGCACAGTCTCCAATTCCCAACTGCAACCATTCCCTGTAAGAGGCTCCCGAAAGCTTCGACGCAGTTTCTCAGTTAGCTATAAATGGAGGCCAGTCACTTGGCAGACTCCCCCAACGCCCGGCCTCCCAGGCTGCGATACAGACACGCCGACTGCTTCAGCCAACAGGGACAGCTTGGAGTAAAAGGGAGACTCCTACGTGTCAAAGTACTTGCGTGACGCTGGCCAGAAGCTCAAACATTTAGGGCAGGGCATCAGGGCACTTCGCCGCACGCGGAGCAAGTTTGTTCTCATCTCGCCTCTGAAAGCCGAGTTTAACCAGCTAGGAAGCAAACTTCGGGAAAGGTACTCAGGGTGCCGCCGCTTCAAAATTCTCTCACCAGACAGCCCAAATCGTGTACGCCTCTTTGTATTTTCCATGGGCAGGACAAAATGGTGTCAAACCCGCACGCCTCCAGCTGGGGGTGGGTTGGGGTGGGGTGGGGTGGGGTGGGGGTGGGGGTTGGGCGACGTACACTTTCTCCATGGGAAACAGGCCCACGCCTTCAGTGTGAAAGGCCTCTACGCCTCTCCGCTTTCGCAGCCCAGGCGCAGCCTCAGCTCTGAAAAGCTTCCAGAGCAGGAAGGTCAGAAAACCTTTGAACCACCCAGCAGGTGCAGCACAGAACAAGGGCTTCTCTCTTGGCCTTGAGAACACCCACTGCCCAGCGCTCCTTTGTGTACACACGTGGTGGAGGAAGGGTGCTGCATTCGGCTCCGTGAGAACTTCTCCGGGCCACGTAGTGTGAACGCAAGTAGATGAGCCCTACATCTCATGCCAGTCTCCTGTGCGAGTTGGACAAGGCGAACTCCCTGCTTGAATCCCGGGGTGGGTTAAGTACCCTCCGGGGAAGGATCGTTGCTTGGGACCCCGGGGCTGGTGTCGAGGTGACTGTTCTGTGCATCCACCTCGCAGCTGTTCTCTCTCCGCGGGTTCTCTCCGCCTGCTGCAGCCAAAAGGGACACAGCTTAGGGTAAAGATAAAAACCCGGGGTGTAAACGTTCTTGCCTAGCCCTCGCCCCAAGCACAAGCGTATATGCCTCTGGTCAAAGGCTTTCGCCACAAGCTGAACACGTTTGGTCTCATCTAAGCCTCTGAAGCCCGAGTTCACCCAGCTACGAATCAAACTTCAGGAGAGGTGCTCAGGGTGATGCGGACTGCCAAGCGTTTCACCAGGCAGCCCAGATCGAGTACAAACACTTGTGTTTTAAACGGGCAGAGGAAATGGTGTCAAGAGCGCGCCTCCATCTCCCGGGCGACGTACACGTTCTCTCCACGAGACGCAAGCCCTTCCTCCAGTGTGAAAGGCCTCTACACTCTACACCTCTTGCGCTCGCAGCACGCAGGTGCCACCCGCTCTGAACATCTTCCAAAGGCACAGGGGTCACGCAACGTGTGAACCACCGAGCGCGGGTGCAGCACACACCTAGGTCTTCGCTGTCGGCCTGAGAACACCCACGGCACAGGGCTTCTTTGGTGCACACACGTGGTAGCGGTCGGTGATGCCTTCTGCTCCGTGAAACCTTCTCGGGGACACAGAGCGTGAGCGCACGTAGATTAGCCCTACACCTCATCCCTCTTTCTTGAGTGAGTTGTACTGCTATAAGGCAAAACTCCCTGCTGGAATCTCGGTGTGGCTTAAGTATCCTCCGGGAAGCGATCGCTGCTAGAGACACTGTGCTGCTCTCTAGGATAACGGTCTGTGCCTCCACTGCACTGCTGTTGTCTCCAAGTCGCTTGCGAAGGCCTTTTCGAAGAGGTTGCTCACAGTGTCGTTTCTTTAGAGCAACCCACAGGCATACGAGGATGCCGGTTCTGTGAAGGAAAATGCTCCCTGCCTCAGCCACTTGGGCGCCGTTTTGTACAGGAAAGGACACTCCGCCTTGGAGGCTCTTCCTTCCGGATTGCCACTCGCACTGGCGATGTCTCCTGAATCTCGCGGGGTTACGGTGCCGTCACAGGGTCCGTATCTCAGGCCTAGAACGGCAGAGCGTCCGGCAGCTTTGAAAGAGACCGTCGGCATTCTTCTGGCCTTCGGGGACGCTCCATGAGGAACAAGCTCCTCAGCAGCGTGCGTCTTTAGATCTTTCATGGCAGAACCTCTGTGGGCGACCTCATTCCTCCCCCCACGTGAGAGACACACACAACCTGCCATTAGGGGGTGGAAGGCTTTAGAGTCCAGCAGCGAGGCTGGCGCTCCCACTCAGCGTTCCTGCACGGAACTGAGCCCGGGTGCGTGAGACCGTGAGAGGGGGCAAAGACAGGCGTACCAGCGAGCTGTTCACGGTGCACGCTGACGCATCACCCTTCAAGCTCACGTTCCTTTCATGGAGAGAACACGAGGCCTTGATTGCGCTTTCCTGTGGTACGTAAACTTTGGTCGCGTCCCCTGGTGGGCACATCGGCTCAGGACTGCCCTGTCCCAAAGGCTCCAGGTGTGGAGCCCGACTGTTGGAGCTCAGCCTCACGTGGCTCTTTCACGGACGAGACCGGCTCGCAATGGGACCGTTCACGAGCTGGGGACCGTGCTGGCTGTTAGGAGTCGGCACACCAAGAGCCCTCCGAGGGAGAGGAGCTGCTGACGTTTGCCAGCACAGTCTCCAATTCCCAACTGCAACCATTCCCTGTAAGAGGCTCCCGAAAGCTTCGACGCAGTTTCTCAGTTAGCTATAAATGGAGGCCAGTCACTTGGCAGACTCCCCCAACGCCCGGCCTCCCAGGCTGCGATACAGACACGCCGACTGCTTCAGCCAACAGGGACAGCTTGGAGTAAAAGGGAGACTCCTACGTGTCAAAGTACTTGCGTGACGCTGGCCAGAAGCTCAAACATTTAGGGCAGGGCATCAGGGCACTTCGCCGCACGCGGAGCAAGTTTGTTCTCATCTCGCCTCTGAAAGCCGAGTTTAACCAGCTAGGAAGCAAACTTCGGGAAAGGTACTCAGGGTGCCGCCGCTTCAAAATTCTCTCACCAGACAGCCCAAATCGTGTACGCCTCTTTGTATTTTCCATGGGCAGGACAAAATGGTGTCAAACCCGCACGCCTCCAGCTGGGGGTGGGTTGGGGTGGGGTGGGGTGGGGTGGGGGTGGGGGTTGGGCGACATACACTTTCTCCATGGGAAACAGGCCCACGCCTTCAGTGTGAAAGGCCTCTACGCCTCTCCGCTTTCGCAGCCCAGGCGCAGCCTCAGCTCTGAAAAGCTTCCAGAGCAGGAAGGTCAGAAAACCTTTGAACCACCCAGCAGGTGCAGCACAGAACAAGGGCTTCTCTCTTGGCCTTGAGAACACCCACTGCCCAGCGCTCCTTTGTGTACACACGTGGTGGAGGAAGGGTGCTGCATTCGGCTCCGTGAGAACTTCTCCGGGCCACGTAGTGTGAACGCAAGTAGATGAGCCCTACATCTCATGCCAGTCTCCTGTGCGAGTTGGACAAGGCGAACTCCCTGCTTGAATCCCGGGGTGGGTTAAGTACCCTCCGGGGAAGGATCGTTGCTTGGGACCCCGGGGCTGGTGTCGAGGTGACTGTTCTGTGCATCCACCTCGCAGCTGTTCTCTCTCCGCGGGTTCTCTCCGCCTGCTGCAGCCAAAAGGGACACAGCTTAGGGTAAAGATAAAAACCCGGGGTGTAAACGTTCTTGCCTAGCCCTCGCCCCAAGCACAAGCGTATATGCCTCTGGTCAAAGGCTTTCGCCACAAGCTGAACACGTTTGGTCTCATCTAAGCCTCTGAAGCCCGAGTTCACCCAGCTACGAATCAAACTTCAGGAGAGGTGCTCAGGGTGATGCGGACTGCCAAGCGTTTCACCAGGCAGCCCAGATCGAGTACAAACACTTGTGTTTTAAACGGGCAGAGGAAATGGTGTCAAGAGCGCGCCTCCATCTCCCGGGCGACGTACACGTTCTCTCCACGAGACGCAAGCCCTTCCTCCAGTGTGAAAGGCCTCTACACTCTACACCTCTTGCGCTCGCAGCACGCAGGTGCCACCCGCTCTGAACATCTTCCAAAGGCACAGGGGTCACGCAACGTGTGAACCACCGAGCGCGGGTGCAGCACACACCTAGGTCTTCGCTGTCGGCCTGAGAACACCCACGGCACAGGGCTTCTTTGGTGCACACACGTGGTAGCGGTCGGTGATGCCTTCTGCTCCGTGAAACCTTCTCGGGGACACAGAGCGTGAGCGCACGTAGATTAGCCCTACACCTCATCCCTCTTTCTTGAGTGAGTTGTACTGCTATAAGGCAAAACTCCCTGCTGGAATCTCGGTGTGGCTTAAGTATCCTCCGGGAAGCGATCGCTGCTAGAGACACTGTGCTGCTCTCTAGGATAACGGTCTGTGCCTCCACTGCGCTGCTGTTGTCTCCAAGTCGCTTGCGAAGGCCTTTTCGAAGAGGTTGCTCACAGTGTCGTTTCTTTAGAGCAACCCACAGGCATACGAGGATGCCGGTTCTGTGAAGGAAAATGCTCCCTGCCTCAGCCACTTGGGCGCCGTTTTGTACAGGAAAGGACACTCCGCCTTGGAGGCTCTTCCTTCCGGATTGCCACTCGCACTGGCGATGTCTCCTGAATCTCGCGGGGTTACGGTGCCGTCACAGGGTCCGTATCTCAGGCCTAGAACGGCAGAGCATCCGGCAGCTTTGAAAGAGACCGTCGGCATTCTTCTGGCCTTCGGGGACGCTCCATGAGGAACAAGCTCCTCAGCAGCGTGCGTCTTTAGATCTTTCATGGCAGAACCTCTGTGGGCGACCTCATTCCTCCCCCCCACGTGAGAGACACACACAACCTGCCATTAGGGGGTGGAAGGCTTTAGAGTCCAGCAGCGAGGCTGGCGCTCCCACTCAGCGTTCCTGCACGGAACTGAGCCCGGGTGCGTGAGACCGTGAGAGGGGGCAAAGACAGGCGTACCAGCGAGCTGTTCACGGTGCACGCTGACGCATCACCCTTCAAGCTCACGTTCCTTTCATGGAGAGAACACGAGGCCTTGATTGCGCTTTCCTGTGGTACGTAAACTTTGGTCGCGTCCCCTGGTGGGCACATCGGCTCAGGACTGCCCTGTCCCAAAGGCTCCAGGTGTGGAGCCCGACTGTTGGAGCTCAGCCTCACGTGGCTCTTTCACGGACGAGACCGGCTCGCAATGGGACCGTTCACGAGCTGGGGACCGTGCTGGCTGTTAGGAGTCGGCACACCAAGAGCCCTCCGAGGGAGAGGAGCTGCTGACGTTTGCCAGCACAGTCTCCAATTCCCAACTGCAACCATTCCCTGTAAGAGGCTCCCGAAAGCTTCGACGCAGTTTCTCAGTTAGCTATAAATGGAGGCCAGTCACTTGGCAGACTCCCCCAACGCCCGGCCTCCCAGGCTGCGATACAGACACGCCGACTGCTTCAGCCAACAGGGACAGCTTGGAGTAAAAGGGAGACTCCTACGTGTCAAAGTACTTGCGTGACGCTGGCCAGAAGCTCAAACATTTAGGGCAGGGCATCAGGGCACTTCGCCGCACGCGGAGCAAGTTTGTTCTCATCTCGCCTCTGAAAGCCGAGTTTAACCAGCTAGGAAGCAAACTTCGGGAAAGGTACTCAGGGTGCCGCCGCTTCAAAATTCTCTCACCAGACAGCCCAAATCGTGTACGCCTCTTTGTATTTTCCATGGGCAGGACAAAATGGTGTCAAACCCGCACGCCTCCAGCTGGGGGTGGGTTGGGGTGGGGTGGGGTGGGGTGGGGGTGGGGGTTGGGCGACGTACACTTTCTCCATGGGAAACAGGCCCACGCCTTCAGTGTGAAAGGCCTCTACGCCTCTCCGCTTTCGCAGCCCAGGCGCAGCCTCAGCTCTGAAAAGCTTCCAGAGCAGGAAGGTCAGAAAACCTTTGAACCACCCAGCAGGTGCAGCACAGAACAAGGGCTTCTCTCTTGGCCTTGAGAACACCCACTGCCCAGCGCTCCTTTGTGTACACACGTGGTGGAGGAAGGGTGCTGCATTCGGCTCCGTGAGAACTTCTCTGGGCCACGTAGTGTGAACGCAAGTAGATGAGCCCTACATCTCATGCCAGTCTCCTGTGCGAGTTGGACAAGGCGAACTCCCTGCTTGAATCCCGGGGTGGGTTAAGTACCCTCCGGGGAAGGATCGTTGCTTGGGACCCCGGGGCTGGTGTCGAGGTGACTGTTCTGTGCATCCACCTCGCAGCTGTTCTCTCTCCGCGGGTTCTCTCCGCCTGCTGCAGCCAAAAGGGACACAGCTTAGGGTAAAGATAAAAACCCGGGGTGTAAACGTTCTTGCCTAGCCCTCGCCCCAAGCACAAGCGTATATGCCTCTGGTCAAAGGCTTTCGCCACAAGCTGAACACGTTTGGTCTCATCTAAGCCTCTGAAGCCCGAGTTCACCCAGCTACGAATCAAACTTCAGGAGAGGTGCTCAGGGTGATGCGGACTGCCAAGCGTTTCACCAGGCAGCCCAGATCGAGTACAAACACTTGTGTTTTAAACGGGCAGAGGAAATGGTGTCAAGAGCGCGCCTCCATCTCCCGGGCGACGTACACGTTCTCTCCACGAGACGCAAGCCCTTCCTCCAGTGTGAAAGGCCTCTACACTCTACACCTCTTGCGCTCGCAGCACGCAGGTGCCACCCGCTCTGAACATCTTCCAAAGGCACAGGGGTCACGCAACGTGTGAACCACCGAGCGCGGGTGCAGCACACACCTAGGTCTTCGCTGTCGGCCTGAGAACACCCACGGCACAAGGCTTCTTTGGTGCACACACGTGGTAGCGGTCGGTGATGCCTTCTGCTCCGTGAAACCTTCTCGGGGACACAGAGCGTGAGCGCACGTAGATTAGCCCTACACCTCATCCCTCTTTCTTGAGTGAGTTGTACTGCTATAAGGCAAAACTCCCTGCTGGAATCTCGGTGTGGCTTAAGTATCCTCCGGGAAGCGATCGCTGCTAGAGACACTGTGCTGCTCTCTAGGATAACGGTCTGTGCCTCCACTGCGCTGCTGTTGTCTCCAAGTCGCTTGCGAAGGCCTTTTCGAAGAGGTTGCTCACAGTGTCGTTTCTTTAGAGCAACCCACAGGCATACGAGGATGCCGGTTCTGTGAAGGAAAATGCTCCCTGCCTCAGCCACTTGGGCGCCGTTTTGTACAGGAAAGGACACTCCGCCTTGGAGGCTCTTCCTTCCGGATTGCCACTCGCACTGGCGATGTCTCCTGAATCTCGCGGGGTTACGGTGCCGTCACAGGGTCCGTATCTCAGGCCTAGAACGGCAGAGCGTCCGGCAGCTTTGAAAGAGACCGTCGGCATTCTTCTGGCCTTCGGGGACGCTCCATGAGGAACAAGCTCCTCAGCAGCGTGCGTCTTTAGATCTTTCATGGCAGAACCTCTGTGGGCGACCTCATTCCTCCCCCCACGTGAGAGACACACACAACCTGCCATTAGGGGGTGGAAGGCTTTAGAGTTCAGCAGCGAGGCTGGCGCTCCCACTCAGCGTTCCTGCACGGAACTGAGCCCGGGTGCGTGAGACCGTGAGAGGGGGCAAAGACAGGCGTACCAGCGAGCTGTTCACGGTGCACGCTGACGCATCACCCTTCAAGCTCACGTTCCTTTCATGGAGAGAACACGAGGCCTTGATTGCGCTTTCCTGTGGTACGTAAACTTTGGTCGCGTCCCCTGGTGGGCACATCGGCTCAGGACTGCCCTGTCCCAAAGGCTCCAGGTGTGGAGCCCGACTGTTGGAGCTCAGCCTCACGTGGCTCTTTCACGGACGAGACCGGCTCGCAATGGGACCGTTCACGAGCTGGGGACCGTGCTGGCTGTTAGGAGTCGGCACACCAAGAGCCATCCGAGGGAGAGGAGCTGCTGACGTTTGCCAGCACAGTCTCCAATTCCCAACTGCAACCATTCCCTGTAAGAGGCTCCCGAAAGCTTCGACGCAGTTTCTCAGTTAGCTATAAATGGAGGCCAGTCACTTGGCAGACTCCCCCAACGCCCGGCCTCCCAGGCTGCGATACAGACACGCCGACTGCTTCAGCCAACAGGGACAGCTTGGAGTAAAAGGGAGACTCCTACGTGTCAAAGTACTTGCGTGACGCTGGCCAGAAGCTCAAACATTTAGGGCAGGGCATCAGGGCACTTCGCCGCACGCGGAGCAAGTTTGTTCTCATCTCGCCTCTGAAAGCCGAGTTTAACCAGCTAGGAAGCAAACTTCGGGAAAGGTACTCAGGGTGCCGCCGCTTCAAAATTCTCTCACCAGACAGCCCAAATCGTGTACGCCTCTTTGTATTTTCCATGGGCAGGACAAAATGGTGTCAAACCCGCACGCCTCCAGCTGGGGGTGGGTTGGGGTGGGGTGGGGTGGGGTGGGGGTGGGGGTTGGGCGACGTACACTTTCTCCATGGGAAACAGGCCCACGCCTTCAGTGTGAAAGGCCTCTACGCCTCTCCGCTTTCGCAGCCCAGGCGCAGCCTCAGCTCTGAAAAGCTTCCAGAGCAGGAAGGTCAGAAAACCTTTGAACCACCCAGCAGGTGCAGCACAGAACAAGGGCTTCTCTCTTGGCCTTGAGAACACCCACTGCCCAGCGCTCCTTTGTGTACACACGTGGTGGAGGAAGGGTGCTGCATTCGGCTCCGTGAGAACTTCTCCGGGCCACGTAGTGTGAACGCAAGTAGATGAGCCCTACATCTCATGCCAGTCTCCTGTGCGAGTTGGACAAGGCGAACTCCCTGCTTGAATCCCGGGGTGGGTTAAGTACCCTCCGGGGAAGGATCGTTGCTTGGGACCCCGGGGCTGGTGTCGAGGTGACTGTTCTGTGCATCCACCTCGCAGCTGTTCTCTCTCCGCGGGTTCTCTCCGCCTGCTGCAGCCAAAAGGGACACAGCTTAGGGTAAAGATAAAAACCCGGGGTGTAAACGTTCTTGCCTAGCCCTCGTCCCAAGCACAAGCGTATATGCCTCTGGTCAAAGGCTTTCGCCACAAGCTGAACACGTTTGGTCTCATCTAAGCCTCTGAAGCCCGAGTTCACCCAGCTACGAATCAAACTTCAGGAGAGGTGCTCAGGGTGATGCGGACTGCCAAGCGTTTCACCAGGCAGCCCAGATCGAGTACAAACACTTGTGTTTTAAACGGGCAGAGGAAATGGTGTCAAGAGCGCGCCTCCATCTCCCGGGCGACGTACACGTTCTCTCCACGAGACGCAAGCCCTTCCTCCAGTGTGAAAGGCCTCTACACTCTACACCTCTTGCGCTCGCAGCACGCAGGTGCCACCCGCTCTGAACATCTTCCAAAGGCACAGGGGTCACACAACGTGTGAACCACCGAGCGCGGGTGCAGCACACACCTAGGTCTTCGCTGTCGGCCTGAGAACACCCACGGCACAGGGCTTCTTTGGTGCACACACGTGGTAGCGGTCGGTGATGCCTTCTGCTCCGTGAAACCTTCTCGGGGACACAGAGCGTGAGCGCACGTAGATTAGCCCTACACCTCATCCCTCTTTCTTGAGTGAGTTGTACTGCTATAAGGCAAAACTCCCTGCTGGAATCTCGGTGTGGCTTAAGTATCCTCCGGGAAGCGATCGCTGCTAGAGACACTGTGCTGCTCTCTAGGATAACGGTCTGTGCCTCCACTGCGCTGCTGTTGTCTCCAAGTCGCTTGCGAAGGCCTTTTCGAAGAGGTTGCTCACAGTGTCGTTTCTTTAGAGCAACCCACAGGCATACGAGGATGCCGGTTCTGTGAAGGAAAATGCTCCCTGCCTCAGCCACTTGGGCGCCGTTTTGTACAGGAAAGGACACTCCGCCTTGGAGGCTCTTCCTTCCGGATTGCCACTCGCACTGGCGATGTCTCCTGAATCTCGCGGGGTTACGGTGCCGTCACAGGGTCCGTATCTCAGGCCTAGAACGGCAGAGCGTCCGGCAGCTTTGAAAGAGACCGTCGGCATTCTTCTGGCCTTCGGGGACGCTCCATGAGGAACAAGCTCCTCAGCAGCGTGCGTCTTTAGATCTTTCATGGCAGAACCTCTGTGGGCGACCTCATTCCTCCCCCCACGTGAGAGACACACACAACCTGCCATTAGGGGGTGGAAGGCTTTAGAGTCCAGCAGCGAGGCTGGCGCTCCCACTCAGCGTTCCTGCACGGAACTGAGCCCGGGTGCGTGAGACCGTGAGAGGGGGCAAAGACAGGCGTACCAGCGAGCTGTTCACGGTGCACGCTGACGCATCACCCTTCAAGCTCACGTTCCTTTCATGGAGAGAACACGAGGCCTTGATTGCGCTTTCCTGTGGTACGTAAACTTTGGTCGCGTCCCCTGGTGGGCACATCGGCTCAGGACTGCCCTGTCCCAAAGGCTCCAGGTGTGGAGCCCGACTGTTGGAGCTCAGCCTCACGTGGCTCTTTCACGGACGAGACCGGCTCGCAATGGGACCGTTCACGAGCTGGGGACCGTGCTGGCTGTTAGGAGTCGGCACACCAAGAGCCCTCCGAGGGAGAGGAGCTGCTGACGTTTGCCAGCACAGTCTCCAATTCCCAACTGCAACCATTCCCTGTAAGAGGCTCCCGAAAGCTTCGACGCAGTTTCTCAGTTAGCTATAAATGGAGGCCAGTCACTTGGCAGACTCCCCCAACGCCCGGCCTCCCAGGCTGCGATACAGACACGCCGACTGCTTCAGCCAACAGGGACAGCTTGGAGTAAAAGGGAGACTCCTACGTGTCAAAGTACTTGCGTGACGCTGGCCAGAACCTCAAACATTTAGGGCAGGGCATCAGGGCACTTCGCCGCACGCGGAGCAAGTTTGTTCTCATCTCGCCTCTGAAAGCCGAGTTTAACCAGCTAGGAAGCAAACTTCGGGAAAGGTACTCAGGGTGCCGCCGCTTCAAAATTCTCTCACCAGACAGCCCAAATCGTGTACGCCTCTTTGTATTTTCCATGGGCAGGACAAAATGGTGTCAAACCCGCACGCCTCCAGCTGGGGGTGGGTTGGGGTGGGGTGGGGTGGGGTGGGGGTGGGGGTTGGGCGACGTACACTTTCTCCACGGGAAACAGGCCCACGCCTTCAGTGTGAAAGGCCTCTACGCCTCTCCGCTTTCGCAGCCCAGGCGCAGCCTCAGCTCTGAAAAGCTTCCAGAGCAGGAAGGTCAGAAAACCTTTGAACCACCCAGCAGGTGCAGCACAGAACAAGGGCTTCTCTCTTGGCCTTGAGAACACCCACTGCCCAGCGCTCCTTTGTGTACACACGTGGTGGAGGAAGGGTGCTGCATTCGGCTCCGTGAGAACTTCTCCGGGCCACGTAGTGTGAACGCAAGTAGATGAGCCCTACATCTCATGCCAGTCTCCTGTGCGAGTTGGACAAGGCGAACTCCCTGCTTGAATCCCGGGGTGGGTTAAGTACCCTCCGGGGAAGGATCGTTGCTTGGGACCCCGGGGCTGGTGTCGAGGTGACTGTTCTGTGCATCCACCTCGCAGCTGTTCTCTCTCCGCGGGTTCTCTCCGCCTGCTGCAGCCAAAAGGGACACAGCTTAGGGTAAAGATAAAAACCCGGGGTGTAAACGTTCTTGCCTAGCCCTCGCCCCAAGCACAAGCGTATATGCCTCTGGTCAAAGGCTTTCGCCACAAGCTGAACACGTTTGGTCTCATCTAAGCCTCTGAAGCCCGAGTTCACCCAGCTACGAATCAAACTTCAGGAGAGGTGCTCAGGGTGATGCGGACTGCCAAGCGTTTCACCAGGCAGCCCAGATCGAGTACAAACACTTGTGTTTTAAACGGGCAGAGGAAATGGTGTCAAGAGCGCGCCTCCATCTCCCGGGCGACGTACACGTTCTCTCCACGAGACGCAAGCCCTTCCTCCAGTGTGAAAGGCCTCTACACTCTACACCTCTTGCGCTCGCAGCACGCAGGTGCCACCCGCTCTGAACATCTTCCAAAGGCACAGGGGTCACGCAACGTGTGAACCACCGAGCGCGGGTGCAGCACACACCTAGGTCTTCGCTGTCGGCCTGAGAACACCCACGGCACAGGGCTTCTTTGGTGCACACACGTGGTAGCGGTCGGTGATGCCTTCTGCTCCGTGAAACCTTCTCGGGGACACAGAGCGTGAGCGCACGTAGATTAGCCCTACACCTCATCCCTCTTTCTTGAGTGAGTTGTACTGCTATAAGGCAAAACTCCCTGCTGGAATCTCGGTGTGGCTTAAGTATCCTCCGGGAAGCGATCGCTGCTAGAGACACTGTGCTGCTCTCTAGGATAACGGTCTGTGCCTCCACTGCGCTGCTGTTGTCTCCAAGTCGCTTGCGAAGGCCTTTTCGAAGAGGTTGCTCACAGTGTCGTTTCTTTAGAGCAACCCACAGGCATACGAGGATGCCGGTTCTGTGAAGGAAAATGCTCCCTGCCTCAGCCACTTGGGCGCCGTTTTGTACAGGAAAGGACACTCCGCCTTGGAGGCTCTTCCTTCCGGATTGCCACTCGCACTGGCGATGTCTCCTGAATCTCGCGGGGTTACGGTGCCGTCACAGGGTCCGTATCTCAGGCCTAGAACGGCAGAGCGTCCGGCAGCTTTGAAAGAGACCGTCGGCATTCTTCTGGCCTTCGGGGACGCTCCATGAGGAACAAGCTCCTCAGCAGCGTGCGTCTTTAGATCTTTCATGGCAGAACCTCTGTGGGCGACCTCATTCCTCCCCCCACGTGAGAGACACACACAACCTGCCATTAGGGGGTGGAAGGCTTTAGAGTCCAGCAGCGAGGCTGGCGCTCCCACTCAGCGTTCCTGCACGGAACTGAGCCCGGGTGCGTGAGACCGTGAGAGGGGGCAAAGACAGGCGTACCAGCGAGCTGTTCACGGTGCACGCTGACGCATCACCCTTCAAGCTCACGTTCCTTTCATGGAGAGAACACGAGGCCTTGATTGCGCTTTCCTGTGGTACGTAAACTTTGGTCGCGTCCCCTGGTGGGCACATCGGCTCAGGACTGCCCTGTCCCAAAGGCTCCAGGTGTGGAGCCCGACTGTTGGAGCTCAGCCTCACGTGGCTCTTTCACGGACGAGACCGGCTCGCAATGGGACCGTTCACGAGCTGGGGACCGTGCTGGCTGTTAGGAGTCGGCACACCAAGAGCCCTCCGAGGGAGAGGAGCTGCTGACGTTTGCCAGCACAGTCTCCAATTCCCAACTGCAACCATTCCCTGTAAGAGGCTCCCGAAAGCTTCGACGCAGTTTCTCAGTTAGCTATAAATGGAGGCCAGTCACTTGGCAGACTCCCCCAACGCCCGGCCTCCCAGGCTGCGATACAGACACGCCAACTGCTTCAGCCAACAGGGACAGCTTGGAGTAAAAGGGAGACTCCTACGTGTCAAAGTACTTGCGTGACGCTGGCCAGAAGCTCAAACATTTAGGGCAGGGCATCAGGGCACTTCGCCGCACGCGGAGCAAGTTTGTTCTCATCTCGCCTCTGAAAGCCGAGTTTAACCAGCTAGGAAGCAAACTTCGGGAAAGGTACTCAGGGTGCCGCCGCTTCAAAATTCTCTCACCAGACAGCCCAAATCGTGTACGCCTCTTTGTATTTTCCATGGGCAGGACAAAATGGTGTCAAACCCGCACGCCTCCAGCTGGGGGTGGGTTGGGGTGGGGTGGGGTGGGGTGGGGGTGGGGGTTGGGCGACGTACACTTTCTCCACGGGAAACAGGCCCACGCCTTCAGTGTGAAAGGGCTCTACGCCTCTCCGCTTTCGCAGCCCAGGCACAGCCTCAGCTCTGAAAAGCTTCCAGAGCAGGAAGGTCAGAAAACCTTTGAACCACCCAGCAGGTGCAGCACAGAACAAGGGCTTCTCTCTTGGCCTTGAGAACACCCACTGCCCAGCGCTCCTTTGTGTACACACGTGGTGGAGGAAGGGTGCTGCATTCGGCTCCGTGAGAACTTCTCCGGGCCACGTAGTGTGAACGCAAGTAGATGAGCCCTACATCTCATGCCAGTCTCCTGTGCGAGTTGGACAAGGCGAACTCCCTGCTTGAATCCCGGGGTGGGTTAAGTACCCTCCGGGGAAGGATCGTTGCTTGGGACCCCGGGGCTGGTGTCGAGGTGACTGTTCTGTGCATCCACCTCGCAGCTGTTCTCTCTCCGCGGGTTCTCTCCGCCTGCTGCAGCCAAAAGGGACACAGCTTAGGGTAAAGATAAAAACCCGGGGTGTAAACGTTCTTGCCTAGCCCTCGCCCCAAGCACAAGTGTATATGCCTCTGGTCAAAGGCTTTCGCCACAAGCTGAACACGTTTGGTCTCATCTAAGCCTCTGAAGCCCGAGTTCACCCAGCTACGAATCAAACTTCAGGAGAGGTGCTCAGGGTGATGCGGACTGCCAAGCGTTTCACCAGGCAGCCCAGATCGAGTACAAACACTTGTGTTTTAAACGGGCAGAGGAAATGGTGTCAAGAGCGCGCCTCCATCTCCCGGGCGACGTACACATTCTCTCCACGAGACGCAAGCCCTTCCTCCAGTGTGAAAGGCCTCTACACTCTACACCTCTTGCGCTCGCAGCACGCAGGTGCCACCCGCTCTGAACATCTTCCAAAGGCACAGGGGTCACGCAACGTGTGAACCACCGAGCGCGGGTGCAGCACACACCTAGGTCTTCGCTGTCGGCCTGAGAACACCCACGGCACAGGGCTTCTTTGGTGCACACACGTGGTAGCGGTCGGTGATGCCTTCTGCTCCGTGAAACCTTCTCGGGGACACAGAGCGTGAGCGCACGTAGATTAGCCCTACACCTCATCCCTCTTTCTTGAGTGAGTTGTACTGCTATAAGGCAAAACTCCCTGCTGGAATCTCGGTGTGGCTTAAGTATCCTCCGGGAAGCGATCGCTGCTAGAGACACTGTGCTGCTCTCTAGGATAACGGTCTGTGCCTCCACTGCGCTGCTGTTGTCTCCAAGTCGCTTGCGAAGGCCTTTTCGAAGAGGTTGCTCACAGTGTCGTTTCTTTAGAGCAACCCACAGGCATACGAGGATGCCGGTTCTGTGAAGGAAAATGCTCCCTGCCTCAGCCACTTGGGCGCCGTTTTGTACAGGAAAGGACACTCCGCCTTGGAGGCTCTTCCTTCCGGATTGCCACTCGCACTGGCGATGTCTCCTGAATCTCGCGGGGTTACGGTGCCGTCACAGGGTCCGTATCTCAGGCCTAGAACGGCAGAGCGTCCGGCAGCTTTGAAAGAGACCGTCGGCATTCTTCTGGCCTTCGGGGACGCTCCATGAGGAACAAGCTCCTCAGCAGCGTGCGTCTTTAGATCTTTCATGGCAGAACCTCTGTGGGCGACCTCATTCCTCCCCCCACGTGAGAGACACACACAACCTGCCATTAGGGGGTGGAAGGCTTTAGAGTCCAGCAGCGAGGCTGGCGCTCCCACTCAGCGTTCCTGCACGGAACTGAGCCCGGGTGCGTGAGACCGTGAGAGGGGGCAAAGACAGGCGTACCAGCGAGCTGTTCACGGTGCACGCTGACGCATCACCCTTCAAGCTCACGTTCCTTTCATGGAGAGAACACGAGGCCTTGATTGCGCTTTCCTGTGGTACGTAAACTTTGGTCGCGTCCCCTGGTGGGCACATCGGCTCAGGACTGCCCTGTCCCAAAGGCTCCAGGTGTGGAGCCCGACTGTTGGAGCTCAGCCTCACGTGGCTCTTTCACGGACGAGACCGGCTCGCAATGGGACCGTTCACGAGCTGGGGACCGTGCTGGCTGTTAGGAGTCGGCACACCAAGAGCCCTCCGAGGGAGAGGAGCTGCTGACGTTTGCCAGCACAGTCTCCAATTCCCAACTGCAACCATTCCCTGTAAGAGGCTCCCGAAAGCTTCGACGCAGTTTCTCAGTTAGCTATAAATGGAGGCCAGTCACTTGGCAGACTCCCCCAACGCCCGGCCTCCCAGGCTGCGATACAGACACGCCGACTGCTTCAGCCAACAGGGACAGCTTGGAGTAAAAGGGAGACTCCTACGTGTCAAAGTACTTGCGTGACGCTGGCCAGAAGCTCAAACATTTAGGGCAGGGCATCAGGGCACTTCGCCGCACGCGGAGCAAGTTTGTTCTCATCTCGCCTCTGAAAGCCGAGTTTAACCAGCTAGGAAGCAAACTTCGGGAAAGGTACTCAGGGTGCCGCCGCTTCAAAATTCTCTCACCAGACAGCCCAAATCGTGTACGCCTCTTTGTATTTTCCATGGGCAGGACAAAATGGTGTCAAACCCGCACGCCTCCAGCTGGGGGTGGGTTGGGGTGGGGTGGGGTGGGGTGGGGGTGGGGGTTGGGCGACGTACACTTTCTCCACGGGAAACAGGCCCACGCCTTCAGTGTGAAAGGCCTCTACGCCTCTCCGCTTTCGCAGCCCAGGCGCAGCCTCAGCTCTGAAAAGCTTCCAGAGCAGGAAGGTCAGAAAACCTTTGAACCACCCAGCAGGTGCAGCACAGAACAAGGGCTTCTCTCTTGGCCTTGAGAACACCCACTGCCCAGCGCTCCTTTGTGTACACACGTGGTGGAGGAAGGGTGCTGCATTCGGCTCCGTGAGAACTTCTCCGGGCCACGTAGTGTGAACGCAAGTAGATGAGCCCTACATCTCATGCCAGTCTCCTGTGCGAGTTGGACAAGGCGAACTCCCTGCTTGAATCCCGGGGTGGGTTAAGTACCCTCCGGGGAAGGATCGTTGCTTGGGACCCCGGGGCTGGTGTCGAGGTGACTGTTCTGTGCATCCACCTCGCAGCTGTTCTCTCTCCGCGGGTTCTCTCCGCCTGCTGCAGCCAAAAGGGACACAGCTTAGGGTAAAGATAAAAACCCGGGGTGTAAACGTTCTTGCCTAGCCCTCGCCCCAAGCACAAGCGTATATGCCTCTGGTCAAAGGCTTTCGCCACAAGCTGAACACGTTTGGTCTCATCTAAGCCTCTGAAGCCCGAGTTCACCCAGCTACGAATCAAACTTCAGGAGAGGTGCTCAGGGTGATGCGGACTGCCAAGCGTTTCACCAGGCAGCCCAGATCGAGTACAAACACTTGTGTTTTAAACGGGCAGAGGAAATGGTGTCAAGAGCGCGCCTCCATCTCCCGGGCGACGTACACATTCTCTCCACGAGACGCAAGCCCTTCCTCCAGTGTGAAAGGCCTCTACACTCTACACCTCTTGCGCTCGCAGCACGCAGGTGCCACCCGCTCTGAACATCTTCCAAAGGCACAGGGGTCACGCAACGTGTGAACCACCGAGCGCGGGTGCAGCACACACCTAGGTCTTCGCTGTCGGCCTGAGAACACCCACGGCACAGGGCTTCTTTGGTGCACACACGTGGTAGCGGTCGGTGATGCCTTCTGCTCCGTGAAACCTTCTCGGGGACACAGAGCGTGAGCGCACGTAGATTAGCCCTACACCTCATCCCTCTTTCTTGAGTGAGTTGTACTGCTATAAGGCAAAACTCCCTGCTGGAATCTCGGTGTGGCTTAAGTATCCTCCGGGAAGCGATCGCTGCTAGAGACACTGTGCTGCTCTCTAGGATAACGGTCTGTGCCTCCACTGCGCTGCTGTTGTCTCCAAGTCGCTTGCGAAGGCCTTTTCGAAGAGGTTGCTCACAGTGTCGTTTCTTTAGAGCAACCCACAGGCATACGAGGATGCCGGTTCTGTGAAGGAAAATGCTCCCTGCCTCAGCCACTTGGGCGCCGTTTTGTACAGGAAAGGACACTCCGCCTTGGAGGCTCTTCCTTCCGGATTGCCACTCGCACTGGCGATGTCTCCTGAATCTCGCGGGGTTACGGTGCCGTCACAGGGTCCGTATCTCAGGCCTAGAACGGCAGAGCGTCCGGCAGCTTTGAAAGAGACCGTCGGCATTCTTCTGGCCTTCGGGGACGCTCCATGAGGAACAAGCTCCTCAGCAGCGTGCGTCTTTAGATCTTTCATGGCAGAACCTCTGTGGGCGACCTCATTCCTCCCCCCACGTGAGAGACACACACAACCTGCCATTAGGGGGTGGAAGGCTTTAGAGTCCAGCAGCGAGGCTGGCGCTCCCACTCAGCGTTCCTGCACGGAACTGAGCCCGGGTGCGTGAGACCGTGAGAGGGGGCAAAGACAGGCGTACCAGCGAGCTGTTCACGGTGCACGCTGACGCATCACCCTTCAAGCTCACGTTCCTTTCATGGAGAGAACACGAGGCCTTGATTGCGCTTTCCTGTGGTACGTAAACTTTGGTCGCGTCCCCTGGTGGGCACATCGGCTCAGGACTGCCCTGTCCCAAAGGCTCCAGGTGTGGAGCCCGACTGTTGGAGCTCAGCCTCACGTGGCTCTTTCACGGACGAGACCGGCTCGCAATGGGACCGTTCACGAGCTGGGGACCGTGCTGGCTGTTAGGAGTCGGCACACCAAGAGCCCTCCGAGGGAGAGGAGCTGCTGACGTTTGCCAGCACAGTCTCCAATTCCCAACTGCAACCATTCCCTGTAAGAGGCTCCCGAAAGCTTCGACGCAGTTTCTCAGTTAGCTATAAATGGAGGCCAGTCACTTGGCAGACTCCCCCAACGCCCGGCCTCCCAGGCTGCGATACAGACACGCCGACTGCTTCAGCCAACAGGGACAGCTTGGAGTAAAAGGGAGACTCCTACGTGTCAAAGTACTTGCGTGACGCTGGCCAGAAGCTCAAACATTTAGGGCAGGGCATCAGGGCACTTCGCCGCACGCGGAGCAAGTTTGTTCTCATCTCGCCTCTGAAAGCCGAGTTTAACCAGCTAGGAAGCAAACTTCGGGAAAGGTACTCAGGGTGCCGCCGCTTCAAAATTCTCTCACCAGACAGCCCAAATCGTGTACGCCTCTTTGTATTTTCCATGGGCAGGACAAAATGGTGTCAAACCCGCACGCCTCCAGCTGGGGGTGGGTTGGGGTGGGGTGGGGTGGGGTGGGGGTGGGGGTTGGGCGACGTACACTTTCTCCATGGGAAACAGGCCCACGCCTTCAGTGTGAAAGGCCTCTACGCCTCTCCGCTTTCGCAGCCCAGGCGCAGCCTCAGCTCTGAAAAGCTTCCAGAGCAGGAAGGTCAGAAAACCTTTGAACCACCCAGCAGGTGCAGCACAGAACAAGGGCTTCTCTCTTGGCCTTGAGAACACCCACTGCCCAGCGCTCCTTTGTGTACACACGTGGTGGAGGAAGGGTGCTGCATTCGGCTCCGTGAGAACTTCTCCGGGCCACGTAGTGTGAACGCAAGTAGATGAGCCCTACATCTCATGCCAGTCTCCTGTGCGAGTTGGACAAGGCG
This sequence comes from Orcinus orca, assembly GCF_937001465.1. Lineage (NCBI taxonomy): Eukaryota > Metazoa > Chordata > Mammalia > Artiodactyla > Delphinidae > Orcinus > Orcinus orca. Next base: position 921,576 of record NW_026043854.1, on the reverse strand, counting down.
AACTCCCTGCTTGAATCCCGGGGTGGGTTAAGTACCCTCCGGGGAAGGATCGTTGCTTGGGACCCCGGGGCTGGTGTCGAGGTGACTGTTCTGTGCATCCACCTCGCAGCTGTTCTCTCTCCGCGGGTTCTCTCCGCCTGCTGCAGCCAAAAGGGACACAGCTTAGGGTAAAGATAAAAACCCGGGGTGTAAACGTTCTTGCCTAGCCCTCGCCCCAAGCACAAGCGTATATGCCTCTGGTCAAAGGCTTTCGCCACAAGCTGAACACGTTTGGTCTCATCTAAGCCTCTGAAGCCCGAGTTCACCCAGCTACGAATCAAACTTCAGGAGAGGTGCTCAGGGTGATGCGGACTGCCAAGCGTTTCACCAGGCAGCCCAGATCGAGTACAAACACTTGTGTTTTAAACGGGCAGAGGAAATGGTGTCAAGAGCGCGCCTCCATCTCCCGGGCGACGTACACGTTCTCTCCACGAGACGCAAGCCCTTCCTCCAGTGTGAAAGGCCTCTACACTCTACACCTCTTGCGCTCGCAGCACGCAGGTGCCACCCGCTCTGAACATCTTCCAAAGGCACAGGGGTCACGCAACGTGTGAACCACCGAGCGCGGGTGCAGCACACACCTAGGTCTTCGCTGTCGGCCTGAGAACACCCACGGCACAGGGCTTCTTTGGTGCACACACGTGGTAGCGGTCGGTGATGCCTTCTGCTCCGTGAAACCTTCTCGGGGACACAGAGCGTGAGCGCACGTAGATTAGCCCTACACCTCATCCCTCTTTCTTGAGTGAGTTGTACTGCTATAAGGCAAAACTCCCTGCTGGAATCTCGGTGTGGCTTAAGTATCCTCCGGGAAGCGATCGCTGCTAGAGACACTGTGCTGCTCTCTAGGATAACGGTCTGTGCCTCCACTGCGCTGCTGTTGTCTCCAAGTCGCTTGCGAAGGCCTTTTCGAAGAGGTTGCTCACAGTGTCGTTTCTTTAGAGCAACCCACAGGCATACGAGGATGCCGGTTCTGTGAAGGAAAATGCTCCCTGCCTCAGCCACTTGGGCGCCGTTTTGTACAGGAAAGGACACTCCGCCTTGGAGGCTCTTCCTTCCGGATTGCCACTCGCACTGGCGATGTCTCCTGAATCTCGCGGGGTTACGGTGCCGTCACAGGGTCCGTATCTCAGACCTAGAACGGCAGAGCGTCCGGCAGCTTTGAAAGAGACCGTCGGCATTCTTCTGGCCTTCGGGGACGCTCCATGAGGAACAAGCTCCTCAGCAGCGTGCGTCTTTAGATCTTTCATGGCAGAACCTCTGTGGGCGACCTCATTCCTCCCCCCACGTGAGAGACACACACAACCTGCCATTAGGGGGTGGAAGGCTTTAGAGTCCAGCAGCGAGGCTGGCGCTCCCACTCAGCGTTCCTGCACGGAACTGAGCCCGGGTGCGTGAGACCGTGAGAGGGGGCAAAGACAGGCGTACCAGCGAGCTGTTCACGGTGCACGCTGACGCATCACCCTTCAAGCTCACGTTCCTTTCATGGAGAGAACACGAGGCCTTGATTGCGCTTTCCTGTGGTACGTAAACTTTGGTCGCGTCCCCTGGTGGGCACATCGGCTCAGGACTGCCCTGTCCCAAAGGCTCCAGGTGTGGAGCCCGACTGTTGGAGCTCAGCCTCACGTGGCTCTTTCACGGACGAGACCGGCTCGCAATGGGACCGTTCACGAGCTGGGGACCGTGCTGGCTGTTAGGAGTCGGCACACCAAGAGCCCTCCGAGGGAGAGGAGCTGCTGACGTTTGCCAGCACAGTCTCCAATTCCCAACTGCAACCATTCCCTGTAAGAGGCTCCCGAAAGCTTCGACGCAGTTTCTCAGTTAGCTATAAATGGAGGCCAGTCACTTGGCAGACTCCCCCAACGCCCGGCCTCCCAGGCTGCGATACAGACACGCCGACTGCTTCAGCCAACAGGGACAGCTTGGAGTAAAAGGGAGACTCCTACGTGTCAAAGTACTTGCGTGACGCTGGCCAGAAGCTCAAACATTTAGGGCAGGGCATCAGGGCACTTCGCCGCACGCGGAGCAAGTTTGTTCTCATCTCGCCTCTGAAAGCCGAGTTTAACCAGCTAGGAAGCAAACTTCGGGAAAGGTACTCAGGGTGCCGCCGCTTCAAAATTCTCTCACCAGACAGCCCAAATCGTGTACGCCTCTTTGTATTTTCCATGGGCAGGACAAAATGGTGTCAAACCCGCACGCCTCCAGCTGGGGGTGGGTTGGGGTGGGGTGGGGTGGGGTGGGGGTGGGGGTTGGGCGACGTACACTTTCTCCACGGGAAACAGGCCCACGCCTTCAGTGTGAAAGGCCTCTACGCCTCTCCGCTTTCGCAGCCCAGGCGCAGCCTCAGCTCTGAAAAGCTTCCAGAGCAGGAAGGTCAGAAAACCTTTGAACCACCCAGCAGGTGCAGCACAGAACAAGGGCTTCTCTCTTGGCCTTGAGAACACCCACTGCCCAGCGCTCCTTTGTGTACACACGTGGTGGAGGAAGGGTGCTGCATTCGGCTCCGTGAGAACTTCTCCGGGCCACGTAGTGTGAACGCAAGTAGATGAGCCCTACATCTCATGCCAGTCTCCTGTGCGAGTTGGACAAGGCGAACTCCCTGCTTGAATCCCGGGGTGGGTTAAGTACCCTCCGGGGAAGGATCGTTGCTTGGGACCCCGGGGCTGGTGTCGAGGTGACTGTTCTGTGCATCCACCTCGCAGCTGTTCTCTCTCCGCGGGTTCTCTCCGCCTGCTGCAGCCAAAAGGGACACAGCTTAGGGTAAAGATAAAAACCCGGGGTGTAAACGTTCTTGCCTAGCCCTCGCCCCAAGCACAAGCGTATATGCCTCTGGTCAAAGGCTTTCGCCACAAGCTGAACACGTTTGGTCTCATCTAAGCCTCTGAAGCCCGAGTTCACCCAGCTACGAATCAAACTTCAGGAGAGGTGCTCAGGGTGATGCGGACTGCCAAGCGTTTCACCAGGCAGCCCAGATCGAGTACAAACACTTGTGTTTTAAACGGGCAGAGGAAATGGTGTCAAGAGCGCGCCTCCATCTCCCGGGCGACGTACACGTTCTCTCCACGAGACGCAAGCCCTTCCTCCAGTGTGAAAGGCCTCTACACTCTACACCTCTTGCGCTCGCAGCACGCAGGTGCCACCCGCTCTGAACATCTTCCAAAGGCACAGGGGTCACGCAACGTGTGAACCACCGAGCGCGGGTGCAGCACACACCTAGGTCTTCGCTGTCGGCCTGAGAACACCCACGGCACAGGGCTTCTTTGGTGCACACACGTGGTAGCGGTCGGTGATGCCTTCTGCTCCGTGAAACCTTCTCGGGGACACAGAGCGTGAGCGCACGTAGATTAGCCCTACACCTCATCCCTCTTTCTTGAGTGAGTTGTACTGCTATAAGGCAAAACTCCCTGCTGGAATCTCGGTGTGGCTTAAGTATCCTCCGGGAAGCGATCGCTGCTAGAGACACTGTGCTGCTCTCTAGGATAACGGTCTGTGCCTCCACTGCACTGCTGTTGTCTCCAAGTCGCTTGCGAAGGCCTTTTCGAAGAGGTTGCTCACAGTGTCGTTTCTTTAGAGCAACCCACAGGCATACGAGGATGCCGGTTCTGTGAAGGAAAATGCTCCCTGCCTCAGCCACTTGGGCGCCGTTTTGTACAGGAAAGGACACTCCGCCTTGGAGGCTCTTCCTTCCGGATTGCCACTCGCACTGGCGATGTCTCCTGAATCTCGCGGGGTTACGGTGCCGTCACAGGGTCCGTATCTCAGGCCTAGAACGGCAGAGCGTCCGGCAGCTTTGAAAGAGACCGTCGGCATTCTTCTGGCCTTCGGGGACGCTCCATGAGGAACAAGCTCCTCAGCAGCGTGCGTCTTTAGATCTTTCATGGCAGAACCTCTGTGGGCGACCTCATTCCTCCCCCCACGTGAGAGACACACACAACCTGCCATTAGGGGGTGGAAGGCTTTAGAGTCCAGCAGCGAGGCTGGCGCTCCCACTCAGCGTTCCTGCACGGAACTGAGCCCGGGTGCGTGAGACCGTGAGAGGGGGCAAAGACAGGCGTACCAGCGAGCTGTTCACGGTGCACGCTGACGCATCACCCTTCAAGCTCACGTTCCTTTCATGGAGAGAACACGAGGCCTTGATTGCGCTTTCCTGTGGTACGTAAACTTTGGTCGCGTCCCCTGGTGGGCACATCGGCTCAGGACTGCCCTGTCCCAAAGGCTCCAGGTGTGGAGCCCGACTGTTGGAGCTCAGCCTCACGTGGCTCTTTCACGGACGAGACCGGCTCGCAATGGGACCGTTCACGAGCTGGGGACCGTGCTGGCTGTTAGGAGTCGGCACACCAAGAGCCCTCCGAGGGAGAGGAGCTGCTGACGTTTGCCAGCACAGTCTCCAATTCCCAACTGCAACCATTCCCTGTAAGAGGCTCCCGAAAGCTTCGACGCAGTTTCTCAGTTAGCTATAAATGGAGGCCAGTCACTTGGCAGACTCCCCCAACGCCCGGCCTCCCAGGCTGCGATACAGACACGCCGACTGCTTCAGCCAACAGGGACAGCTTGGAGTAAAAGGGAGACTCCTACGTGTCAAAGTACTTGCGTGACGCTGGCCAGAAGCTCAAACATTTAGGGCAGGGCATCAGGGCACTTCGCCGCACGCGGAGCAAGTTTGTTCTCATCTCGCCTCTGAAAGCCGAGTTTAACCAGCTAGGAAGCAAACTTCGGGAAAGGTACTCAGGGTGCCGCCGCTTCAAAATTCTCTCACCAGACAGCCCAAATCGTGTACGCCTCTTTGTATTTTCCATGGGCAGGACAAAATGGTGTCAAACCCGCACGCCTCCAGCTGGGGGTGGGTTGGGGTGGGGTGGGGTGGGGTGGGGGTGGGGGTTGGGCGACATACACTTTCTCCATGGGAAACAGGCCCACGCCTTCAGTGTGAAAGGCCTCTACGCCTCTCCGCTTTCGCAGCCCAGGCGCAGCCTCAGCTCTGAAAAGCTTCCAGAGCAGGAAGGTCAGAAAACCTTTGAACCACCCAGCAGGTGCAGCACAGAACAAGGGCTTCTCTCTTGGCCTTGAGAACACCCACTGCCCAGCGCTCCTTTGTGTACACACGTGGTGGAGGAAGGGTGCTGCATTCGGCTCCGTGAGAACTTCTCCGGGCCACGTAGTGTGAACGCAAGTAGATGAGCCCTACATCTCATGCCAGTCTCCTGTGCGAGTTGGACAAGGCGAACTCCCTGCTTGAATCCCGGGGTGGGTTAAGTACCCTCCGGGGAAGGATCGTTGCTTGGGACCCCGGGGCTGGTGTCGAGGTGACTGTTCTGTGCATCCACCTCACAGCTGTTCTCTCTCCGCGGGTTCTCTCCGCCTGCTGCAGCCAAAAGGGACACAGCTTAGGGTAAAGATAAAAACCCGGGGTGTAAACGTTCTTGCCTAGCCCTCGCCCCAAGCACAAGCGTATATGCCTCTGGTCAAAGGCTTTCGCCACAAGCTGAACACGTTTGGTCTCATCTAAGCCTCTGAAGCCCGAGTTCACCCAGCTACGAATCAAACTTCAGGAGAGGTGCTCAGGGTGATGCGGACTGCCAAGCGTTTCACCAGGCAGCCCAGATCGAGTACAAACACTTGTGTTTTAAACGGGCAGAGGAAATGGTGTCAAGAGCGCGCCTCCATCTCCCGGGCGACGTACACGTTCTCTCCACGAGACGCAAGCCCTTCCTCCAGTGTGAAAGGCCTCTACACTCTACACCTCTTGCGCTCGCAGCACGCAGGTGCCACCCGCTCTGAACATCTTCCAAAGGCACAGGGGTCACGCAACGTGTGAACCACCGAGCGCGGGTGCAGCACACACCTAGGTCTTCGCTGTCGGCCTGAGAACACCCACGGCACAGGGCTTCTTTGGTGCACACACGTGGTAGCGGTCGGTGATGCCTTCTGCTCCGTGAAACCTTCTCGGGGACACAGAGCGTGAGCGCACGTAGATTAGCCCTACACCTCATCCCTCTTTCTTGAGTGAGTTGTACTGCTATAAGGCAAAACTCCCTGCTGGAATCTCGGTGTGGCTTAAGTATCCTCCGGGAAGCGATCGCTGCTAGAGACACTGTGCTGCTCTCTAGGATAACGGTCTGTGCCTCCACTGCGCTGCTGTTGTCTCCAAGTCGCTTGCGAAGGCCTTTTCGAAGAGGTTGCTCACAGTGTCGTTTCTTTAGAGCAACCCACAGGCATACGAGGATGCCGGTTCTGTGAAGGAAAATGCTCCCTGCCTCAGCCACTTGGGCGCCGTTTTGTACAGGAAAGGACACTCCGCCTTGGAGGCTCTTCCTTCCGGATTGCCACTCGCACTGGCGATGTCTCCTGAATCTCGCGGGGTTACGGTGCCGTCACAGGGTCCGTATCTCAGGCCTAGAACGGCAGAGCATCCGGCAGCTTTGAAAGAGACCGTCGGCATTCTTCTGGCCTTCGGGGACGCTCCATGAGGAACAAGCTCCTCAGCAGCGTGCGTCTTTAGATCTTTCATGGCAGAACCTCTGTGGGCGACCTCATTCCTCCCCCCACGTGAGAGACACACACAACCTGCCATTAGGGGGTGGAAGGCTTTAGAGTCCAGCAGCGAGGCTGGCGCTCCCACTCAGCGTTCCTGCACGGAACTGAGCCCGGGTGCGTGAGACCGTGAGAGGGGGCAAAGACAGGCGTACCAGCGAGCTGTTCACGGTGCACGCTGACGCATCACCCTTCAAGCTCACGTTCCTTTCATGGAGAGAACACGAGGCCTTGATTGCGCTTTCCTGTGGTACGTAAACTTTGGTCGCGTCCCCTGGTGGGCACATCGGCTCAGGACTGCCCTGTCCCAAAGGCTCCAGGTGTGGAGCCCGACTGTTGGAGCTCAGCCTCACGTGGCTCTTTCACGGACGAGACCGGCTCGCAATGGGACCGTTCACGAGCTGGGGACCGTGCTGGCTGTTAGGAGTCGGCACACCAAGAGCCCTCCGAGGGAGAGGAGCTGCTGACGTTTGCCAGCACAGTCTCCAATTCCCAACTGCAACCATTCCCTGTAAGAGGCTCCCGAAAGCTTCGACGCAGTTTCTCAGTTAGCTATAAATGGAGGCCAGTCACTTGGCAGACTCCCCCAACGCCCGGCCTCCCAGGCTGCGATACAGACACGCCGACTGCTTCAGCCAACAGGGACAGCTTGGAGTAAAAGGGAGACTCCTACGTGTCAAAGTACTTGCGTGACGCTGGCCAGAAGCTCAAACATTTAGGGCAGGGCATCAGGGCACTTCGCCGCACGCGGAGCAAGTTTGTTCTCATCTCGCCTCTGAAAGCCGAGTTTAACCAGCTAGGAAGCAAACTTCGGGAAAGGTACTCAGGGTGCCGCCGCTTCAAAATTCTCTCACCAGACAGCCCAAATCGTGTACGCCTCTTTGTATTTTCCATGGGCAGGACAAAATGGTGTCAAACCCGCACGCCTCCAGCTGGGGGTGGGTTGGGGTGGGGTGGGGTGGGGTGGGGGTGGGGGTTGGGCGACGTACACTTTCTCCATGGGAAACAGGCCCACGCCTTCAGTGTGAAAGGCCTCTACGCCTCTCCGCTTTCGCAGCCCAGGCGCAGCCTCAGCTCTGAAAAGCTTCCAGAGCAGGAAGGTCAGAAAACCTTTGAACCACCCAGCAGGTGCAGCACAGAACAAGGGCTTCTCTCTTGGCCTTGAGAACACCCACTGCCCAGCGCTCCTTTGTGTACACACGTGGTGGAGGAAGGGTGCTGCATTCGGCTCCGTGAGAACTTCTCTGGGCCACGTAGTGTGAACGCAAGTAGATGAGCCCTACATCTCATGCCAGTCTCCTGTGCGAGTTGGACAAGGCGAACTCCCTGCTTGAATCCCGGGGTGGGTTAAGTACCCTCCGGGGAAGGATCGTTGCTTGGGACCCCGGGGCTGGTGTCGAGGTGACTGTTCTGTGCATCCACCTCGCAGCTGTTCTCTCTCCGCGGGTTCTCTCCGCCTGCTGCAGCCAAAAGGGACACAGCTTAGGGTAAAGATAAAAACCCGGGGTGTAAACGTTCTTGCCTAGCCCTCGCCCCAAGCACAAGCGTATATGCCTCTGGTCAAAGGCTTTCGCCACAAGCTGAACACGTTTGGTCTCATCTAAGCCTCTGAAGCCCGAGTTCACCCAGCTACGAATCAAACTTCAGGAGAGGTGCTCAGGGTGATGCGGACTGCCAAGCGTTTCACCAGGCAGCCCAGATCGAGTACAAACACTTGTGTTTTAAACGGGCAGAGGAAATGGTGTCAAGAGCGCGCCTCCATCTCCCGGGCGACGTACACGTTCTCTCCACGAGACGCAAGCCCTTCCTCCAGTGTGAAAGGCCTCTACACTCTACACCTCTTGCGCTCGCAGCACGCAGGTGCCACCCGCTCTGAACATCTTCCAAAGGCACAGGGGTCACGCAACGTGTGAACCACCGAGCGCGGGTGCAGCACACACCTAGGTCTTCGCTGTCGGCCTGAGAACACCCACGGCACAGGGCTTCTTTGGTGCACACACGTGGTAGCGGTCGGTGATGCCTTCTGCTCCGTGAAACCTTCTCGGGGACACAGAGCGTGAGCGCACGTAGATTAGCCCTACACCTCATCCCTCTTTCTTGAGTGAGTTGTACTGCTATAAGGCAAAACTCCCTGCTGGAATCTCGGTGTGGCTTAAGTATCCTCCGGGAAGCGATCGCTGCTAGAGACACTGTGCTGCTCTCTAGGATAACGGTCTGTGCCTCCACTGCGCTGCTGTTGTCTCCAAGTCGCTTGCGAAGGCCTTTTCGAAGAGGTTGCTCACAGTGTCGTTTCTTTAGAGCAACCCACAGGCATACGAGGATGCCGGTTCTGTGAAGGAAAATGCTCCCTGCCTCAGCCACTTGGGCGCCGTTTTGTACAGGAAAGGACACTCCGCCTTGGAGGCTCTTCCTTCCGGATTGCCACTCGCACTGGCGATGTCTCCTGAATCTCGCGGGGTTACGGTGCCGTCACAGGGTCCGTATCTCAGGCCTAGAACGGCAGAGCGTCCGGCAGCTTTGAAAGAGACCGTCGGCATTCTTCTGGCCTTCGGGGACGCTCCATGAGGAACAAGCTCCTCAGCAGCGTGCGTCTTTAGATCTTTCATGGCAGAACCTCTGTGGGCGACCTCATTCCTCCCCCCACGTGAGAGACACACACAACCTGCCATTAGGGGGTGGAAGGCTTTAGAGTCCAGCAGCGAGGCTGGCGCTCCCACTCAGCGTTCCTGCACGGAACTGAGCCCGGGTGCGTGAGACCGTGAGAGGGGGCAAAGACAGGCGTACCAGCGAGCTGTTCACGGTGCACGCTGACGCATCACCCTTCAAGCTCACGTTCCTTTCATGGAGAGAACACGAGGCCTTGATTGCGCTTTCCTGTGGTACGTAAACTTTGGTCGCGTCCCCTGGTGGGCACATCGGCTCAGGACTGCCCTGTCCCAAAGGCTCCAGGTGTGGAGCCCGATTGTTGGAGCTCAGCCTCACGTGGCTCTTTCACGGACGAGACCGGCTCGCAATGGGACCGTTCACGAGCTGGGGACCGTGCTGGCTGTTAGGAGTCGGCACACCAAGAGCCCTCCGAGGGAGAGGAGCTGCTGACGTTTGCCAGCACAGTCTCCAATTCCCAACTGCAACCATTCCCTGTAAGAGGCTCCCGAAAGCTTCGACGCAGTTTCTCAGTTAGCTATAAATGGAGGCCAGTCACTTGGCAGACTCCCCCAACGCCCGGCCTCCCAGGCTGCGATACAGACACGCCGACTGCTTCAGCCAACAGGGACAGCTTGGAGTAAAAGGGAGACTCCTACGTGTCAAAGTACTTGCGTGACGCTGGCCAGAAGCTCAAACATTTAGGGCAGGGCATCAGGGCACTTCGCCGCACGCGGAGCAAGTTTGTTCTCATCTCGCCTCTGAAAGCCGAGTTTAACCAGCTAGGAAGCAAACTTCGGGAAAGGTACTCAGGGTGCCGCCGCTTCAAAATTCTCTCACCAGACAGCCCAAATCGTGTACGCCTCTTTGTATTTTCCATGGGCAGGACAAAATGGTGTCAAACCCGCACGCCTCCAGCTGGGGGTGGGTTGGGGTGGGGTGGGGTGGGGTGGGCGTGGGGGTTGGGCGACGTACACTTTCTCCACGGGAAACAGGCCCACGCCTTCAGTGTGAAAGGCCTCTACGCCTCTCCGCTTTCGCAGCCCAGGCGCAGCCTCAGCTCTGAAAAGCTTCCAGAGCAGGAAGGTCAGAAAACCTTTGAACCACCCAGCAGGTGCAGCACAGAACAAGGGCTTCTCTCTTGGCCTTGAGAACACCCACTGCCCAGCGCTCCTTTGTGTACACACGTGGTGGAGGAAGGGTGCTGCATTCGGCTCCGTGAGAACTTCTCCGGGCCACGTAGTGTGAACGCAAGTAGATGAGCCCTACATCTCATGCCAGTCTCCTGTGCGAGTTGGACAAGGCGAACTCCCTGCTTGAATCCCGGGGTGGGTTAAGTACCCTCCGGGGAAGGATCGTTGCTTGGGACCCCGGGGCTGGTGTCGAGGTGACTGTTCTGTGCATCCACCTCGCAGCTGTTCTCTCTCCGCGGGTTCTCTCCGCCTGCTGCAGCCAAAAGGGACACAGCTTAGGGTAAAGATAAAAACCCGGGGTGTAAACGTTCTTGCCTAGCCCTCGCCCCAAGCACAAGCGTATATGCCTCTGGTCAAAGGCTTTCGCCACAAGCTGAACACGTTTGGTCTCATCTAAGCCTCTGAAGCCCGAGTTCACCCAGCTACGAATCAAACTTCAGGAGAGGTGCTCAGGGTGATGCGGACTGCCAAGCGTTTCACCAGGCAGCCCAGATCGAGTACAAACACTTGTGTTTTAAACGGGCAGAGGAAATGGTGTCAAGAGCGCGCCTCCATCTCCCGGGCGACGTACACGTTCTCTCCACGAGACGCAAGCCCTTCCTCCAGTGTGAAAGGCCTCTACACTCTACACCTCTTGCGCTCGCAGCACGCAGGTGCCACCCGCTCTGAACATCTTCCAAAGGCACAGGGGTCACGCAACGTGTGAACCACCGAGCGCGGGTGCAGCACACACCTAGGTCTTCGCTGTCGGCCTGAGAACACCCACGGCACAGGGCTTCTTTGGTGCACACACGTGGTAGCGGTCGGTGATGCCTTCTGCTCCGTGAAACCTTCTCGGGGACACAGAGCGTGAGCGCACGTAGATTAGCCCTACACCTCATCCCTCTTTCTTGAGTGAGTTGTACTGCTATAAGGCAAAACTCCCTGCTGGAATCTCGGTGTGGCTTAAGTATCCTCCGGGAAGCGATCGCTGCTAGAGACACTGTGCTGCTCTCTAGGATAACGGTCTGTGCCTCCACTGCGCTGCTGTTGTCTCCAAGTCGCTTGCGAAGGCCTTTTCGAAGAGGTTGCTCACAGTGTCGTTTCTTTAGAGCAACCCACAGGCATACGAGGATGCCGGTTCTGTGAAGGAAAATGCTCCCTGCCTCAGCCACTTGGGCGCCGTTTTGTACAGGAAAGGACACTCCGCCTTGGAGGCTCTTCCTTCCGGATTGCCACTCGCACTGGCGATGTCTCCTGAATCTCGCGGGGTTACGGTGCCGTCACAGGGTCCGTATCTCAGGCCTAGAACGGCAGAGCGTCCGGCAGCTTTGAAAGAGACCGTCGGCATTCTTCTGGCCTTCGGGGACGCTCCATGAGGAACAAGCTCCTCAGCAGCGTGCGTCTTTAGATCTTTCATGGCAGAACCTCTGTGGGCGACCTCATTCCTCCCCCCACGTGAGAGACACACACAACCTGCCATTAGGGGGTGGAAGGCTTTAGAGTCCAGCAGCGAGGCTGGCGCTCCCACTCAGCGTTCCTGCACGGAACTGAGCCCGGGTGCGTGAGACCGTGAGAGGGGGCAAAGACAGGCGTACCAGCGAGCTGTTCACGGTGCACGCTGACGCATCACCCTTCAAGCTCACGTTCCTTTCATGGAGAGAACACGAGGCCTTGATTGCGCTTTCCTGTGGTACGTAAACTTTGGTCGCGTCCCCTGGTGGGCACATCGGCTCAGGACTGCCCTGTCCCAAAGGCTCCAGGTGTGGAGCCCGACTGTTGGAGCTCAGCCTCACGTGGCTCTTTCACGGACGAGACCGGCTCACAATGGGACCGTTCACGAGCTGGGGACCGTGCTGGCTGTTAGGAGTCGGCACACCAAGAGCCCTCCGAGGGAGAGGAGCTGCTGATGTTTGCCAGCACAGTCTCCAATTCCCAACTGCAACCATTCCCTGTAAGAGGCTCCCGAAAGCTTCGACGCAGTTTCTCAGTTAGCTATAAATGGAGGCCAGTCACTTGGCAGACTCCCCCAACGCCCGGCCTCCCAGGCTGCGATACAGACACGCCGACTGCTTCAGCCAACAGGGACAGCTTGGAGTAAAAGGGAGACTCCTACGTGTCAAAGTACTTGCGTGACGCTGGCCAGAAGCTCAAACATTTAGGGCAGGGCATCAGGGCACTTCGCCGCACGCGGAGCAAGTTTGTTCTCATCTCGCCTCTGAAAGCCGAGTTTAACCAGCTAGGAAGCAAACTTCGGGAAAGGTACTCAGGGTGCCGCCGCTTCAAAATTCTCTCACCAGACAGCCCAAATCGTGTACGCCTCTTTGTATTTTCCATGGGCAGGACAAAATGGTGTCAAACCCGCACGCCTCCAGCTGGGGGTGGGTTGGGGTGGGGTGGGGTGGGGTGGGGGTGGGGGTTGGGCGACGTACACTTTCTCCATGGGAAACAGGCCCACGCCTTCAGTGTGAAAGGCCTCTACGCCTCTCCGCTTTCGCAGCCCAGGCGCAGCCTCAGCTCTGAAAAGCTTCCAGAGCAGGAAGGTCAGAAAACCTTTGAACCACCCAGCAGGTGCAGCACAGAACAAGGGCTTCTCTCTTGGCCTTGAGAACACCCACTGCCCAGCGCTCCTTTGTGTACACACGTGGTGGAGGAAGGGTGCTGCATTCGGCTCCGTGAGAACTTCTCCGGGCCACGTAGTGTGAACGCAAGTAGATGAGCCCTACATCTCATGCCAGTCTCCTGTGCGAGTTGGACAAGGCGAACTCCCTGCTTGAATCCCGGGGTGGGTTAAGTACCCTCCGGGGAAGGATCGTTGCTTGGGACCCCGGGGCTGGTGTCGAGGTGACTGTTCTGTGCATCCACCTCGCAGCTGTTCTCTCTCCGCGGGTTCTCTCCGCCTGCTGCAGCCAAAAGGGACACAGCTTAGGGTAAAGATAAAAACCCGGGGTGTAAACGTTCTTGCCTAGCCCTCGCCCCAAGCACAAGCGTATATGCCTCTGGTCAAAGGCTTTCGCCACAAGCTGAACACGTTTGGTCTCATCTAAGCCTCTGAAGCCCGAGTTCACCCAGCTACGAATCAAACTTCAGGAGAGGTGCTCAGGGTGATGCGGACTGCCAAGCGTTTCACCAGGCAGCCCAGATCGAGTACAAACACTTGTGTTTTAAACGGGCAGAGGAAATGGTGTCAAGAGCGCGCCTCCATCTCCCGGGCGACGTACACGTTCTCTCCACGAGACGCAAGCCCTTCCTCCAGTGTGAAAGGCCTCTACACTCTACACCTCTTGCGCTCGCAGCACGCAGGTGCCACCCGCTCTGAACATCTTCCAAAGGCACAGGGGTCACGCAACGTGTGAACCACCGAGCGCGGGTGCAGCACACACCTAGGTCTTCGCTGTCGGCCTGAGAACACCCACGGCACAGGGCTTCTTTGGTGCACACACGTGGTAGCGGTCGGTGATGCCTTCTGCTCCGTGAAACCTTCTCGGGGACACAGAGCGTGAGCGCACGTAGATTAGCCCTACACCTCATCCCTCTTTCTTGAGTGAGTTGTACTGCTATAAGGCAAAACTCCCTGCTGGAATCTCGGTGTGGCTTAAGTATCCTCCGGGAAGCGATCGCTGCTAGAGACACTGTGCTGCTCTCTAGGATAACGGTCTGTGCCTCCACTGCGCTGCTGTTGTCTCCAAGTCGCTTGCGAAGGCCTTTTCGAAGAGGTTGCTCACAGTGTCGTTTCTTTAGAGCAACCCACAGGCATACGAGGATGCCGGTTCTGTGAAGGAAAATGCTCCCTGCCTCAGCCACTTGGGCGCCGTTTTGTACAGGAAAGGACACTCCGCCTTGGAGGCTCTTCCTTCCGGATTGCCACTCGCACTGGCGATGTCTCCTGAATCTCGCGGGGTTACGGTGCCGTCACAGGGTCCGTATCTCAGGCCTAGAACGGCAGAGCGTCCGGCAGCTTTGAAAGAGACCGTCGGCATTCTTCTGGCCTTCGGGGACGCTCCATGAGGAACAAGCTCCTCAGCAGCGTGCGTCTTTAGATCTTTCATGGCAGAACCTCTGTGGGCGACCTCATTCCTCCCCCCACGTGAGAGACACACACAACCTGCCATTAGGGGGTGGAAGGCTTTAGAGTCCAGCAGCGAGGCTGGCGCTCCCACTCAGCGTTCCTGCACGGAACTGAGCCCGGGTGCGTGAGACCGTGAGAGGGGGCAAAGACAGGCGTACCAGCGAGCTGTTCACGGTGCACGCTGACGCATCACCCTTCAAGCTCACGTTCCTTTCATGGAGAGAACACGAGGCCTTGATTGCGCTTTCCTGTGGTACGTAAACTTTGGTCGCGTCCCCTGGTGGGCACATCGGCTCAGGACTGCCCTGTCCCAAAGGCTCCAGGTGTGGAGCCCGACTGTTGGAGCTCAGCCTCACGTGGCTCTTTCACGGACGAGACCGGCTCGCAATGGGACCGTTCACGAGCTGGGGACCGTGCTGGCTGTTAGGAGTCGGCACACCAAGAGCCCTCCGAGGGAGAGGAGCTGCTGACGTTTGCCAGCACAGTCTCCAATTCCCAACTGCAACCATTCCCTGTAAGAGGCTCCCGAAAGCTTCGACGCAGTTTCTCAGTTAGCTATAAATGGAGGCCAGTCACTTGGCAGACTCCCCCAACGCCCGGCCTCCCAGGCTGCGATACAGACACGCCGACTGCTTCAGCCAACAGGGACAGCTTGGAGTAAAAGGGAGACTCCTACGTGTCAAAGTACTTGCGTGACGCTGGCCAGAAGCTCAAACATTTAGGGCAGGGCATCAGGGCACTTCGCCGCACGCGGAGCAAGTTTGTTCTCATCTCGCCTCTGAAAGCCGAGTTTAACCAGCTAGGAAGCAAACTTCGGGAAAGGTACTCAGGGTGCCGCCGCTTCAAAATTCTCTCACCAGACAGCCCAAATCGTGTACGCCTCTTTGTATTTTCCATGGGCAGGACAAAATGGTGTCAAACCCGCACGCCTCCAGCTGGGGGTGGGTTGGGGTGGGGTGGGGTGGGGTGGGGGTGGGGGTTGGGCGACGTACACTTTCTCCATGGGAAACAGGCCCACGCCTTCAGTGTGAAAGGCCTCTATGCCTCTCCGCTTTCGCAGCCCAGGCGCAGCCTCAGCTCTGAAAAGCTTCCAGAGCAGGAAGGTCAGAAAACCTTTGAACCACCCAGCAGGTGCAGCACAGAACAAGGGCTTCTCTCTTGGCCTTGAGAACACCCACTGCCCAGCGCTCCTTTGTGTACACACGTGGTGGAGGAAGGGTGCTGCATTCGGCTCCGTGAGAACTTCTCCGGGCCACGTAGTGTGAACGCAAGTAGATGAGCCCTACATCTCATGCCAGTCTCCTGTGCGAGTTGGACAAGGCGAACTCCCTGCTTGAATCCCGGGGTGGGTTAAGTACCCTCCGGGGAAGGATCGTTGCTTGGGACCCCGGGGCTGGTGTCGAGGTGACTGTTCTGTGCATCCACCTCGCAGCTGTTCTCTCTCCGCGGGTTCTCTCCGCCTGCTGCAGCCAAAAGGGACACAGCTTAGGGTAAAGATAAAAACCCGGGGTGTAAACGTTCTTGCCTAGCCCTCGCCCCAAGCACAAGCGTATATGCCTCTGGTCAAAGGCTTTCGCCACAAGCTGAACACGTTTGGTCTCATCTAAGCCTCTGAAGCCCGAGTTCACCCAGCTACGAATCAAACTTCAGGAGAGGTGCTCAGGGTGATGCGGACTGCCAAGCGTTTCACCAGGCAGCCCAGATCGAGTACAAACACTTGTGTTTTAAACGGGCAGAGGAAATGGTGTCAAGAGCGCGCCTCCATCTCCCGGGCGACGTACACGTTCTCTCCACGAGACGCAAGCCCTTCCTCCAGTGTGAAAGGCCTCTACACTCTACACCTCTTGCGCTCGCAGCACGCAGGTGCCACCCGCTCTGAACATCTTCCAAAGGCACAGGGGTCACGCAACGTGTGAACCACCGAGCGCGGGTGCAGCACACACCTAGGTCTTCGCTGTCGGCCTGAGAACACCCACGGCACAGGGCTTCTTTGGTGCACACACGTGGTAGCGGTCGGTGATGCCTTCTGCTCCGTGAAACCTTCTCGGGGACACAGAGCGTGAGCGCACGTAGATTAGCCCTACACCTCATCCCTCTTTCTTGAGTGAGTTGTACTGCTATAAGGCAAAACTCCCTGCTGGAATCTCGGTGTGGCTTAAGTATCCTCCGGGAAGCGATCGCTGCTAGAGACACTGTGCTGCTCTCTAGGATAACGGTCTGTGCCTCCACTGCGCTGCTGTTGTCTCCAAGTCGCTTGCGAAGGCCTTTTCGAAGAGGTTGCTCACAGTGTCGTTTCTTTAGAGCAACCCACAGGCATACGAGGATGCCGGTTCTGTGAAGGAAAATGCTCCCTGCCTCAGCCACTTGGGCGCCGTTTTGTACAGGAAAGGACACTCCGCCTTGGAGGCTCTTCCTTCCGGATTGCCACTCGCACTGGCGATGTCTCCTGAATCTCGCGGGGTTACGGTGCCGTCACAGGGTCCGTATCTCAGGCCTAGAACGGCAGAGCGTCCGGCAGCTTTGAAAGAGACCGTCGGCATTCTTCTGGCCTTCGGGGACGCTCCATGAGGAACAAGCTCCTCAGCAGCGTGCGTCTTTAGATCTTTCATGGCAGAACCTCTGTGGGCGACCTCATTCCTCCCCCCACGTGAGAGACACACACAACCTGCCATTAGGGGGTGGAAGGCTTTAGAGTCCAGCAGCGAGGCTGGCGCTCCCACTCAGCGTTCCTGCACGGAACTGAGCCCGGGTGCGTGAGACCGTGAGAGGGGGCAAAGACAGGCGTACCAGCGAGCTGTTCACGGTGCACGCTGACGCATCACCCTTCAAGCTCACGTTCCTTTCATGGAGAGAACACGAGGCCTTGATTGCGCTTTCCTGTGGTACGTAAACTTTGGTCGCGTCCCCTGGTGGGCACATCGGCTCAGGACTGCCCTGTCCCAAAGGCTCCAGGTGTGGAGCCCGACTGTTGGAGCTCAGCCTCACGTGGCTCTTTCACGGACGAGACCGGCTCGCAATGGGACCGTTCACGAGCTGGGGACCGTGCTGGCTGTTAGGAGTCGGCACACCAAGAGCCCTCCGAGGGAGAGGAGCTGCTGACGTTTGCCAGCACAGTCTCCAATTCCCAACTGCAACCATTCCCTGTAAGAGGCTCCCGAAAGCTTCGACGCAGTTTCTCAGTTAGCTATAAATGGAGGCCAGTCACTTGGCAGACTCCCCCAACGCCCGGCCTCCCAGGCTGCGATACAGACACGCCGACTGCTTCAGCCAACAGGGACAGCTTGGAGTAAAAGGGAGACTCCTACGTGTCAAAGTACTTGCGTGACGCTGGCCAGAAGCTCAAACATTTAGGGCAGGGCATCAGGGCACTTCGCCGCACGCGGAGCAAGTTTGTTCTCATCTCGCCTCTGAAAGCCGAGTTTAACCAGCTAGGAAGCAAACTTCGGGAAAGGTACTCAGGGTGCCGCCGCTTCAAAATTCTCTCACCAGACAGCCCAAATCGTGTACGCCTCTTTGTATTTTCCATGGGCAGGACAAAATGGTGTCAAACCCGCACGCCTCCAGCTGGGGGTGGGTTGGGGTGGGGTGGGGTGGGGTGGGGGTGGGGGTTGGGCGACGTACACTTTCTCCATGGGAAACAGGCCCACGCCTTCAGTGTGAAAGGCCTCTACGCCTCTCCGCTTTCGCAGCCCAGGCGCAGCCTCAGCTCTGAAAAGCTTCCAGAGCAGGAAGGTCAGAAAACCTTTGAACCACCCAGCAGGTGCAGCACAGAACAAGGGCTTCTCTCTTGGCCTTGAGAACACCCACTGCCCAGCGCTCCTTTGTGTACACACGTGGTGGAGGAAGGGTGCTGCATTCGGCTCCGTGAGAACTTCTCCGGGCCACGTAGTGTGAACGCAAGTAGATGAGCCCTACATCTCATGCCAGTCTCCTGTGCGAGTTGGACAAGGCGAACTCCCTGCTTGAATCCCGGGGTGGGTTAAGTACCCTCCGGGGAAGGATCGTTGCTTGGGACCCCGGGGCTGGTGTCGAGGTGACTGTTCTGTGCATCCACCTCGCAGCTGTTCTCTCTCCGCGGGTTCTCTCCGCCTGCTGCAGCCAAAAGGGACACAGCTTAGGGTAAAGATAAAAACCCGGGGTGTAAACGTTCTTGCCTAGCCCTCGCCCCAAGCACAAGCGTATATGCCTCTGGTCAAAGGCTTTCGCCACAAGCTGAACACGTTTGGTCTCATCTAAGCCTCTGAAGCCCGAGTTCACCCAGCTACGAATCAAACTTCAGGAGAGGTGCTCAGGGTGATGCGGACTGCCAAGCGTTTCACCAGGCAGCCCAGATCGAGTACAAACACTTGTGTTTTAAACGGGCAGAGGAAATGGTGTCAAGAGCGCGCCTCCATCTCCCGGGCGACGTACACGTTCTCTCCACGAGACGCAAGCCCTTCCTCCAGTGTGAAAGGCCTCTACACTCTACACCTCTTGCGCTCGCAGCACGCAGGTGCCACCCGCTCTGAACATCTTCCAAAGGCACAGGGGTCACGCAACGTGTGAACCACCGAGCGCGGGTGCAGCACACACCTAGGTCTTCGCTGTCGGCCTGAGAACACCCACGGCACAGGGCTTCTTTGGTGCACACACGTGGTAGCGGTCGGTGATGCCTTCTGCTCCGTGAAACCTTCTCGGGGACACAGAGCGTGAGCGCACGTAGATTAGCCCTACACCTCATCCCTCTTTCTTGAGTGAGTTGTACTGCTATAAGGCAAAACTCCCTGCTGGAATCTCGGTGTGGCTTAAGTATCCTCCGGGAAGCGATCGCTGCTAGAGACACTGTGCTGCTCTCTAGGATAACGGTCTGTGCCTCCACTGCGCTGCTGTTGTCTCCAAGTCGCTTGCGAAGGCCTTTTCGAAGAGGTTGCTCACAGTGTCGTTTCTTTAGAGCAACCCACAGGCATACGAGGATGCCGGTTCTGTGAAGGAAAATGCTCCCTGCCTCAGCCACTTGGGCGCCGTTTTGTACAGGAAAGGACACTCCGCCTTGGAGGCTCTTCCTTCCGGATTGCCACTCGCACTGGCGATGTCTCCTGAATCTCGCGGGGTTACGGTGCCGTCACAGGGTCCGTATCTCAGGCCTAGAACGGCAGAGCGTCCGGCAGCTTTGAAAGAGACCGTCGGCATTCTTCTGGCCTTCGGGGACGCTCCATGAGGAACAAGCTCCTCAGCAGCGTGCGTCTTTAGATCTTTCATGGCAGAACCTCTGTGGGCGACCTCATTCCTCCCCCCACGTGAGAGACACACACAACCTGCCATTAGGGGGTGGAAGGCTTTAGAGTCCAGCAGCGAGGCTGGCGCTCCCACTCAGCGTTCCTGCACGGAACTGAGCCCGGGTGCGTGAGACCGTGAGAGGGGGCAAAGACAGGCGTACCAGCGAGCTGTTCACGGTGCACGCTGACGCATCACCCTTCAAGCTCACGTTCCTTTCATGGAGAGAACACGAGGCCTTGATTGCGCTTTCCTGTGGTACGTAAACTTTGGTCGCGTCCCCTGGTGGGCACATCGGCTCAGGACTGCCCTGTCCCAAAGGCTCCAGGTGTGGAGCCCGACTGTTGGAGCTCAGCCTCACGTGGCTCTTTCACGGACGAGACCGGCTCGCAATGGGACCGTTCACGAGCTGGGGACCGTGCTGGCTGTTAGGAGTCGGCACACCAAGAGCCCTCCGAGGGAGAGGAGCTGCTGACGTTTGCCAGCACAGTCTCCAATTCCCAACTGCAACCATTCCCTGTAAGAGGCTCCCGAAAGCTTCGACGCAGTTTCTCAGTTAGCTATAAATGGAGGCCAGTCACTTGGCAGACTCCCCCAACGCCCGGCCTCCCAGGCTGCGATACAGACACGCCGACTGCTTCAGCCAACAGGGACAGCTTGGAGTAAAAGGGAGACTCCTACGTGTCAAAGTACTTGCGTGACGCTGGCCAGAAGCTCAAACATTTAGGGCAGGGCATCAGGGCACTTCGCCGCACGCGGAGCAAGTTTGTTCTCATCTCGCCTCTGAAAGCCGAGTTTAACCAGCTAGGAAGCAAACTTCGGGAAAGGTACTCAGGGTGCCGCCGCTTCAAAATTCTCTCACCAGACAGCCCAAATCGTGTACGCCTCTTTGTATTTTCCATGGGCAGGACAAAATGGTGTCAAACCCGCACGCCTCCAGCTGGGGGTGGGTTGGGGTGGGGTGGGGTGGGGTGGGGGTGGGGGTTGGGCGACGTACACTTTCTCCATGGGAAACAGGCCCACGCCTTCAGTGTGAAAGGCCTCTACGCCTCTCCGCTTTCGCAGCCCAGGCGCAGCCTCAGCTCTGAAAAGCTTCCAGAGCAGGAAGGTCAGAAAACCTTTGAACCACCCAGCAGGTGCAGCACAGAACAAGGGCTTCTCTCTTGGCCTTGAGAACACCCACTGCCCAGCGCTCCTTTGTGTACACACGTGGTGGAGGAAGGGTGCTGCATTCGGCTCCGTGAGAACTTCTCCGGGCCACGTAGTGTGAACGCAAGTAGATGAGCCCTACATCTCATGCCAGTCTCCTGTGCGAGTTGGACAAGGCGAACTCCCTGCTTGAATCCCGGAGTGGGTTAATTACCCTCCGGGGAAGGATCGTTGCTTGGGACCCCGGGGCTGGTGTCGAGGTGACTGTTCTGTGCATCCACCTCGCAGCTGTTCTCTCTCCGCGGGTTCTCTCCGCCTGCTGCAGCCAAAAGGGACACAGCTTAGGGTAAAGATAAAAACCCGGGGTGTAAACGTTCTTGCCTAGCCCTCGCCCCAAGCACAAGCGTATATGCCTCTGGTCAAAGGCTTTCGCCACAAGCTGAACACGTTTGGTCTCATCTAAGCCTCTGAAGCCCGAGTTCACCCAGCTACGAATCAAACTTCAGGAGAGGTGCTCAGGGTGATGCGGACTGCCAAGCGTTTCACCAGGCAGCCCAGATCGAGTACAAACACTTGTGTTTTAAACGGGCAGAGGAAATGGTGTCAAGAGCGCGCCTCCATCTCCCGGGCGACGTACACGTTCTCTCCACGAGACGCAAGCCCTTCCTCCAGTGTGAAAGGCCTCTACACTCTACACCTCTTGCGCTCGCAGCACGCAGGTGCCACCCGCTCTGAACATCTTCCAAAGGCACAGGGGTCACGCAACGTGTGAACCACCGAGCGCGGGTGCAGCACACACCTAGGTCTTCGCTGTCGGCCTGAGAACACCCACGGCACAGGGCTTCTTTGGTGCACACACGTGGTAGCGGTCGGTGATGCCTTCTGCTCCGTGAAACCTTCTCGGGGACACAGAGCGTGAGCGCACGTAGATTAGCCCTACACCTCATCCCTCTTTCTTGAGTGAGTTGTACTGCTATAAGGCAAAACTCCCTGCTGGAATCTCGGTGTGGCTTAAGTATCCTCCGGGAAGCGATCGCTGCTAGAGACACTGTGCTGCTCTCTAGGATAACGGTCTGTGCCTCCACTGCGCTGCTGTTGTCTCCAAGTCGCTTGCGAAGGCCTTTTCGAAGAGGTTGCTCACAGTGTCGTTTCTTTAGAGCAACCCACAGGCATACGAGGATGCCGGTTCTGTGAAGGAAAATGCTCCCTGCCTCAGCCACTTGGGCGCCGTTTTGTACAGGAAAGGACACTCCGCCTTGGAGGCTCTTCCTTCCGGATTGCCACTCGCACTGGCGATGTCTCCTGAATCTCGCGGGGTTACGGTGCCGTCACAGGGTCCGTATCTCAGGCCTAGAACGGCAGAGCGTCCGGCAGCTTTGAAAGAGACCGTCGGCATTCTTCTGGCCTTCGGGGACGCTCCATGAGGAACAAGCTCCTCAGCAGCGTGCGTCTTTAGATCTTTCATGGCAGAACCTCTGTGGGCGACCTCATTCCTCCCCCCACGTGAGAGACACACACAACCTGCCATTAGGGGGTGGAAGGCTTTAGAGTCCAGCAGCGAGGCTGGCGCTCCCACTCAGCGTTCCTGCACGGAACTGAGCCCGGGTGCGTGAGACCGTGAGAGGGGGCAAAGACAGGCGTACCAGCGAGCTGTTCACGGTGCACGCTGACGCATCACCCTTCAAGCTCACGTTCCTTTCATGGAGAGAACACGAGGCCTTGATTGCGCTTTCCTGTGGTACGTAAACTTTGGTCGCGTCCCCTGGTGGGCACATCGGCTCAGGACTGCCCTGTCCCAAAGGCTCCAGGTGTGGAGCCCGACTGTTGGAGCTCAGCCTCACGTGGCTCTTTCACGGACGAGACCGGCTCGCAATGGGACCGTTCACGAGCTGGGGACCGTGCTGGCTGTTAGGAGTCGGCACACCAAGAGCCCTCCGAGGGAGAGGAGCTGCTGACGTTTGCCAGCACAGTCTCCAATTCCCAACTGCAACCATTCCCTGTAAGAGGCTCCCGAAAGCTTCGACGCAGTTTCTCAGTTAGCTATAAATGGAGGCCAGTCACTTGGCAGACTCCCCCAACGCCCGGCCTCCCAGGCTGCGATACAGACACGCCGACTGCTTCAGCCAACAGGGACAGCTTGGAGTAAAAGGGAGACTCCTACGTGTCAAAGTACTTGCGTGACGCTGGCCAGAAGCTCAAACATTTAGGGCAGGGCATCAGGGCACTTCGCCGCACGCGGAGCAAGTTTGTTCTCATCTCGCCTCTGAAAGCCGAGTTTAACCAGCTAGGAAGCAAACTTCGGGAAAGGTACTCAGGGTGCCGCCGCTTCAAAATTCTCTCACCAGACAGCCCAAATCGTGTACGCCTCTTTGTATTTTCCATGGGCAGGACAAAATGGTGTCAAACCCGCACGCCTCCAGCTGGGGGTGGGTTGGGGTGGGGTGGGGTGGGGTGGGGGTGGGGGTTGGGCGACGTACACTTTCTCCATGGGAAACAGGCCCACGCCTTCAGTGTGAAAGGCCTCTACGCCTCTCCGCTTTCGCAGCCCAGGCGCAGCCTCAGCTCTGAAAAGCTTCCAGAGCAGGAAGGTCAGAAAACCTTTGAACCACCCAGCAGGTGCAGCACAGAACAAGGGCTTCTCTCTTGGCCTTGAGAACACCCACTGCCCAGCGCTCCTTTGTGTACACACGTGGTGGAGGAAGGGTGCTGCATTCGGCTCCGTGAGAACTTCTCCGGGCCACGTAGTGTGAACGCAAGTAGATGAGCCCTACATCTCATGCCAGTCTCCTGTGCGAGTTGGACAAGGCGAACTCCCTGCTTGAATCCCGGGGTGGGTTAAGTACCCTCCGGGGAAGGATCGTTGCTTGGGACCCCGGGGCTGGTGTCGAGGTGACTGTTCTGTGCATCCACCTCGCAGCTGTTCTCTCTCCGCGGGTTCTCTCCGCCTGCTGCAGCCAAAAGGGACACAGCTTAGGGTAAAGATAAAAACCCGGGGTGTAAACGTTCTTGCCTAGCCCTCGCCCCAAGCACAAGCGTATATGCCTCTGGTCAAAGGCTTTCGCCACAAGCTGAACACGTTTGGTCTCATCTAAGCCTCTGAAGCCCGAGTTCACCCAGCTACGAATCAAACTTCAGGAGAGGTGCTCAGGGTGATGCGGACTGCCAAGCGTTTCACCAGGCAGCCCAGATCGAGTACAAACACTTGTGTTTTAAACGGGCAGAGGAAATGGTGTCAAGAGCGCGCCTCCATCTCCCGGGCGACGTACACGTTCTCTCCACGAGACGCAAGCCCTTCCTCCAGTGTGAAAGGCCTCTACACTCTACACCTCTTGCGCTCGCAGCACGCAGGTGCCACCCGCTCTGAACATCTTCCAAAGGCACAGGGGTCACGCAACGTGTGAACCACCGAGCGCGGGTGCAGCACACACCTAGGTCTTCGCTGTCGGCCTGAGAACACCCACGGCACAGGGCTTCTTTGGTGCACACACGTGGTAGCGGTCGGTGATGCCTTCTGCTCCGTGAAACCTTCTCGGGGACACAGAGCGTGAGCGCACGTAGATTAGCCCTACACCTCATCCCTCTTTCTTGAGTGAGTTGTACTGCTATAAGGCAAAACTCCCTGCTGGAATCTCGGTGTGGCTTAAGTATCCTCCGGGAAGCGATCGCTGCTAGAGACACTGTGCTGCTCTCTAGGATAACGGTCTGTGCCTCCACTGCGCTGCTGTTGTCTCCAAGTCGCTTGCGAAGGCCTTTTCGAAGAGGTTGCTCACAGTGTCGTTTCTTTAGAGCAACCCACAGGCATACGAGGATGCCGGTTCTGTGAAGGAAAATGCTCCCTGCCTCAGCCACTTGGGCGCCGTTTTGTACAGGAAAGGACACTCCGCCTTGGAGGCTCTTCCTTCCGGATTGCCACTCGCACTGGCGATGTCTCCTGAATCTCGCGGGGTTACGGTGCCGTCACAGGGTCCGTATCTCAGGCCTAGAACGGCAGAGCGTCCGGCAGCTTTGAAAGAGACCGTCGGCATTCTTCTGGCCTTCGGGGACGCTCCATGAGGAACAAGCTCCTCAGCAGCGTGCGTCTTTAGATCTTTCATGGCAGAACCTCTGTGGGCGACCTCATTCCTCCCCCCACGTGAGAGACACACACAACCTGTCATTAGGGGGTGGAAGGCTTTAGAGTCCAGCAGCGAGGCTGGCGCTCCCACTCAGCGTTCCTGCACGGAACTGAGCCCGGGTGCGTGAGACCGTGAGAGGGGGCAAAGACAGGCGTACCAGCGAGCTGTTCACGGTGCACGCTGACGCATCACCCTTCAAGCTCACGTTCCTTTCATGGAGAGAACACGAGGCCTTGATTGCGCTTTCCTGTGGTACGTAAACTTTGGTCGCGTCCCCTGGTGGGCACATCGGCTCAGGACTGCCCTGTCCCAAAGGCTCCAGGTGTGGAGCCCGACTGTTGGATCTCAGCCTCACGTGGCTCTTTCACGGACGAGACCGGCTCGCAATGGGACCGTTCACGAGCTGGGGACCGTGCTGGCTGTTAGGAGTCGGCACACCAAGAGCCCTCCGAGGGAGAGGAGCTGCTGACGTTTGCCAGCACAGTCTCCAATTCCCAACTGCAACCATTCCCTGTAAGAGGCTCCCGAAAGCTTCGACGCAGTTTCTCAGTTAGCTATAAATGGAGGCCAGTCACTTGGCAGACTCCCCCAACGCCCGGCCTCCCAGGCTGCGATACAGACACGCCGACTGCTTCAGCCAACAGGGACAGCTTGGAGTAAAAGGGAGACTCCTACGTGTCAAAGTACTTGCGTGACGCTGGCCAGAAGCTCAAACATTTAGGGCAGGGCATCAGGGCACTTCGCCGCACGCGGAGCAAGTTTGTTCTCATCTCGCCTCTGAAAGCCGAGTTTAACCAGCTAGGAAGCAAACTTCGGGAAAGGTACTCAGGGTGCCGCCGCTTCAAAATTCTCTCACCAGACAGCCCAAATCGTGTACGCCTCTTTGTATTTTCCATGGGCAGGACAAAATGGTGTCAAACCCGCACGCCTCCAGCTGGGGGTGGGTTGGGGTGGGGTGGGGTGGGGTGGGGGTGGGGGTTGGGCGACGTACACTTTCTCCACGGGAAACAGGCCCACGCCTTCAGTGTGAAAGGCCTCTACGCCTCTCCGCTTTCGCAGCCCAGGCGCAGCCTCAGCTCTGAAAAGCTTCCAGAGCAGGAAGGTCAGAAAACCTTTGAACCACCCAGCAGGTGCAGCACAGAACAAGGGCTTCTCTCTTGGCCTTGAGAACACCCACTGCCCAGCGCTCCTTTGTGTACACACGTGGTGGAGGAAGGGTGCTGCATTCGGCTCCGTGAGAACTTCTCCGGGCCACGTAGTGTGAACGCAAGTAGATGAGCCCTACATCTCATGCCAGTCTCCTGTGCGAGTTGGACAAGGCGAACTCCCTGCTTGAATCCCGGGGTGGGTTAAGTACCCTCCGGGGAAGGATCGTTGCTTGGGACCCCGGGGCTGGTGTCGAGGTGACTGTTCTGTGCATCCACCTCGCAGCTGTTCTCTCTCCGCGGGTTCTCTCCGCCTGCTGCAGCCAAAAGGGACACAGCTTAGGGTAAAGATAAAAACCCGGGGTGTAAACGTTCTTGCCTAGCCCTCGCCCCAAGCACAAGCGTATATGCCTCTGGTCAAAGGCTTTCGCCACAAGCTGAACACGTTTGGTCTCATCTAAGCCTCTGAAGCCCGAGTTCACCCAGCTACGAATCAAACTTCAGGAGAGGTGCTCAGGGTGATGCGGACTGCCAAGCGTTTCACCAGGCAGCCCAGATCGAGTACAAACACTTGTGTTTTAAACGGGCAGAGGAAATGGTGTCAAGAGCGCGCCTCCATCTCCCGGGCGACGTACACGTTCTCTCCACGAGACGCAAGCCCTTCCTCCAGTGTGAAAGGCCTCTACACTCTACACCTCTTGCGCTCGCAGCACGCAGGTGCCACCCGCTCTGAACATCTTCCAAAGGCACAGGGGTCACGCAACGTGTGAACCACCGAGCGCGGGTGCAGCACACACCTAGGTCTTCGCTGTCGGCCTGAGAACACCCACGGCACAGGGCTTCTTTGGTGCACACACGTGGTAGCGGTCGGTGATGCCTTCTGCTCCGTGAAACCTTCTCGGGGACACAGAGCGTGAGCGCACGTAGATTAGCCCTACACCTCATCCCTCTTTCTTGAGTGAGTTGTACTGCTATAAGGCAAAACTCCCTGCTGGAATCTCGGTGTGGCTTAAGTATCCTCCGGGAAGCGATCGCTGCTAGAGACACTGTGCTGCTCTCTAGGATAACGGTCTGTGCCTCCACTGCGCTGCTGTTGTCTCCAAGTTGCTTGCGAAGGCCTTTTCGAAGAGGTTGCTCACAGTGTCGTTTCTTTAGAGCAACCCACAGGCATACGAGGATGCCGGTTCTGTGAAGGAAAATGCTCCCTGCCTCAGCCACTTGGGCGCCGTTTTGTACAGGAAAGGACACTCCGCCTTGGAGGCTCTTCCTTCCGGATTGCCACTCGCACTGGCGATGTCTCCTGAATCTCGCGGGGTTACGGTGCCGTCACAGGGTCCGTATCTCAGACCTAGAACGGCAGAGTGTCCGGCAGCTTTGAAAGAGACCGTCGGCATTCTTCTGGCCTTCGGGGACGCTCCATGAGGAACAAGCTCCTCAGCAGCGTGCGTCTTTAGATCTTTCATGGCAGAACCTCTGTGGGCGACCTCATTCCTCCCCCCACGTGAGAGACACACACAACCTGCCATTAGGGGGTGGAAGGCTTTAGAGTCCAGCAGCGAGGCTGGCGCTCCCACTCAGCGTTCCTGCACGGAACTGAGCCCGGGTGCGTGAGACCGTGAGAGGGGGCAAAGACAGGCGTACCAGCGAGCTGTTCACGGTGCACGCTGACGCATCACCCTTCAAGCTCACGTTCCTTTCATGGAGAGAACACGAGGCCTTGATTGCGCTTTCCTGTGGTACGTAAACTTTGGTCGCGTCCCCTGGTGGGCACATCGGCTCAGGACTGCCCTGTCCCAAAGGCTCCAGGTGTGGAGCCCGACTGTTGGAGCTCAGCCTCACGTGGCTCTTTCACGGACGAGACCGGCTCGCAATGGGACCGTTCACGAGCTGGGGACCGTGCTGGCTGTTAGGAGTCGGCACACCAAGAGCCCTCCGAGGGAGAGGAGCTGCTGACGTTTGCCAGCACAGTCTCCAATTCCCAACTGCAACCATTCCCTGTAAGAGGCTCCCGAAAGCTTCGACGCAGTTTCTCAGTTAGCTATAAATGGAGGCCAGTCACTTGGCAGACTCCCCCAACGCCCGGCCTCCCAGGCTGCGATACAGACACGCCGACTGCTTCAGCCAACAGGGACAGCTTGGAGTAAAAGGGAGACTCCTACGTGTCAAAGTACTTGCGTGACGCTGGCCAGAAGCTCAAACATTTAGGGCAGGGCATCAGGGCACTTCGCCGCACGCGGAGCAAGTTTGTTCTCATCTCGCCTCTGAAAGCCGAGTTTAACCAGCTAGGAAGCAAACTTCGGGAAAGGTACTCAGGGTGCCGCCGCTTCAAAATTCTCTCACCAGACAGCCCAAATCGTGTACGCCTCTTTGTATTTTCCATGGGCAGGACAAAATGGTGTCAAACCCGCACGCCTCCAGCTGGGGGTGGGTTGGGGTGGGGTGGGGTGGGGTGGGGGTGGGGGTTGGGCGACGTACACTTTCTCCATGGGAAACAGGCCCACGCCTTCAGTGTGAAAGGCCTCTACGCCTCTCCGCTTTCGCAGCCCAGGCGCAGCCTCAGCTCTGAAAAGCTTCCAGAGCAGGAAGGTCAGAAAACCTTTGAACCACCCAGCAGGTGCAGCACAGAACAAGGGCTTCTCTCTTGGCCTTGAGAACACCCACTGCCCAGCGCTCCTTTGTGTACACACGTGGTGGAGGAAGGGTGCTGCATTCGGCTCCGTGAGAACTTCTCCGGGCCACGTAGTGTGAACGCAAGTAGATGAGCCCTACATCTCATGCCAGTCTCCTGTGCGAGTTGGACAAGGCGAACTCCCTGCTTGAATCCCGGGGTGGGTTAAGTACCCTCCGGGGAAGGATCGTTGCTTGGGACCCCGGGGCTGGTGTCGAGGTGACTGTTCTGTGCATCCACCTCGCAGCTGTTCTCTCTCCGCGGGTTCTCTCCGCCTGCTGCAGCCAAAAGGGACACAGCTTAGGGTAAAGATAAAAACCCGGGGTGTAAACGTTCTTGCCTAGCCCTCGCCCCAAGCACAAGCGTATATGCCTCTGGTCAAAGGCTTTCGCCACAAGCTGAACACGTTTGGTCTCATCTAAGCCTCTGAAGCCCGAGTTCACCCAGCTACGAATCAAACTTCAGGAGAGGTGCTCAGGGTGATGCGGACTGCCAAGCGTTTCACCAGGCAGCCCAGATCGAGTACAAACACTTGTGTTTTAAACGGGCAGAGGAAATGGTGTCAAGAGCGCGCCTCCATCTCCCGGGCGACGTACACGTTCTCTCCACGAGACGCAAGCCCTTCCTCCAGTGTGAAAGGCCTCTACACTCTACACCTCTTGCGCTCGCAGCACGCAGGTGCCACCCGCTCTGAACATCTTCCAAAGGCACAGGGGTCACGCAACGTGTGAACCACCGAGCGCGGGTGCAGCACACACCTAGGTCTTCGCTGTCGGCCTGAGAACACCCACGGCACAGGGCTTCTTTGGTGCACACACGTGGTAGCGGTCGGTGATGCCTTCTGCTCCGTGAAACCTTCTCGGGGACACAGAGCGTGAGCGCACGTAGATTAGCCCTACACCTCATCCCTCTTTCTTGAGTGAGTTGTACTGCTATAAGGCAAAACTCCCTGCTGGAATCTCGGTGTGGCTTAAGTATCCTCCGGGAAGCGATCGCTGCTAGAGACACTGTGCTGCTCTCTAGGATAACGGTCTGTGCCTCCACTGCGCTGCTGTTGTCTCCAAGTCGCTTGCGAAGGCCTTTTCGAAGAGGTTGCTCACAGTGTCGTTTCTTTAGAGCAACCCACAGGCATACGAGGATGCCGGTTCTGTGAAGGAAAATGCTCCCTGCCTCAGCCACTTGGGCGCCGTTTTGTACAGGAAAGGACACTCCGCCTTGGAGGCTCTTCCTTCCGGATTGCCACTCGCACTGGCGATGTCTCCTGAATCTCGCGGGGTTACGGTGCCGTCACAGGGTCCGTATCTCAGGCCTAGAACGGCAGAGCGTCCGGCAGCTTTGAAAGAGACCGTCGGCATTCTTCTGGCCTTCGGGGACGCTCCATGAGGAACAAGCTCCTCAGCAGCGTGCGTCTTTAGATCTTTCATGGCAGAACCTCTGTGGGCGACCTCATTCCTCCCCCCACGTGAGAGACACACACAACCTGCCATTAGGGGGTGGAAGGCTTTAGAGTCCAGCAGCGAGGCTGGCGCTCCCACTCAGCGTTCCTGCACGGAACTGAGCCCGGGTGCGTGAGACCGTGAGAGGGGGCAAAGACAGGCGTACCAGCGAGCTGTTCACGGTGCACGCTGACGCATCACCCTTCAAGCTCACGTTCCTTTCATGGAGAGAACACGAGGCCTTGATTGCGCTTTCCTGTGGTACGTAAACTTTGGTCGCGTCCCCTGGTGGGCACATCGGCTCAGGACTGCCCTGTCCCAAAGGCTCCAGGTGTGGAGCCCGACTGTTGGAGCTCAGCCTCACGTGGCTCTTTCACGGACGAGACCGGCTCGCAATGGGACCGTTCACGAGCTGGGGACCGTGCTGGCTGTTAGGAGTCGGCACACCAAGAGCCCTCCGAGGGAGAGGAGCTGCTGACGTTTGCCAGCACAGTCTCCAATTCCCAACTGCAACCATTCCCTGTAAGAGGCTCCCGAAAGCTTCGACGCAGTTTCTCAGTTAGCTATAAATGGAGGCCAGTCACTTGGCAGACTCCCCCAACGCCCGGCCTCCCAGGCTGCGATACAGACACGCCGACTGCTTCAGCCAACAGGGACAGCTTGGAGTAAAAGGGAGACTCCTACGTGTCAAAGTACTTGCGTGACGCTGGCCAGAAGCTCAAACATTTAGGGCAGGGCATCAGGGCACTTCGCCGCACGCGGAGCAAGTTTGTTCTCATCTCGCCTCTGAAAGCCGAGTTTAACCAGCTAGGAAGCAAACTTCGGGAAAGGTACTCAGGGTGCCGCCGCTTCAAAATTCTCTCACCAGACAGCCCAAATCGTGTACGCCTCTTTGTATTTTCCATGGGCAGGACAAAATGGTGTCAAACCCGCACGCCTCCAGCTGGGGGTGGGTTGGGGTGGGGTGGGGTGGGGTGGGGGTGGGGGTTGGGCGACGTACACTTTCTCCATGGGAAACAGGCCCACGCCTTCAGTGTGAAAGGCCTCTACGCCTCTCCGCTTTCGCAGCCCAGGCGCAGCCTCAGCTCTGAAAAGCTTCCAGAGCAGGAAGGTCAGAAAACCTTTGAACCACCCAGCAGGTGCAGCACAGAACAAGGGCTTCTCTCTTGGCCTTGAGAACACCCACTGCCCAGCGCTCCTTTGTGTACACACGTGGTGGAGGAAGGGTGCTGCATTCGGCTCCGTGAGAACTTCTCCGGGCCACGTAGTGTGAACGCAAGTAGATGAGCCCTACATCTCATGCCAGTCTCCTGTGCGAGTTGGACAAGGCGAACTCCCTGCTTGAATCCCGGGGTGGGTTAAGTACCCTCCGGGGAAGGATCGTTGCTTGGGACCCCGGGGCTGGTGTCGAGGTGACTGTTCTGTGCATCCACCTCGCAGCTGTTCTCTCTCCGCGGGTTCTCTCCGCCTGCTGCAGCCAAAAGGGACACAGCTTAGGGTAAAGATAAAAACCCGGGGTGTAAACGTTCTTGCCTAGCCCTCGCCCCAAGCACAAGCGTATATGCCTCTGGTCAAAGGCTTTCGCCACAAGCTGAACACGTTTGGTCTCATCTAAGCCTCTGAAGCCCGAGTTCACCCAGCTACGAATCAAACTTCAGGAGAGGTGCTCAGGGTGATGCGGACTGCCAAGCGTTTCACCAGGCAGCCCAGATCGAGTACAAACACTTGTGTTTTAAACGGGCAGAGGAAATGGTGTCAAGAGCGCGCCTCCATCTCCCGGGCGACGTACACGTTCTCTCCACGAGACGCAAGCCCTTCCTCCAGTGTGAAAGGCCTCTACACTCTACACCTCTTGCGCTCGCAGCACGCAGGTGCCACCCGCTCTGAACATCTTCCAAAGGCACAGGGGTCACGCAACGTGTGAACCACCGAGCGCGGGTGCAGCACACACCTAGGTCTTCGCTGTCGGCCTGAGAACACCCACGGCACAGGGCTTCTTTGGTGCACACACGTGGTAGCGGTCGGTGATGCCTTCTGCTCCGTGAAACCTTCTCGGGGACACAGAGCGTGAGCGCACGTAGATTAGCCCTACACCTCATCCCTCTTTCTTGAGTGAGTTGTACTGCTATAAGGCAAAACTCCCTGCTGGAATCTCGGTGTGGCTTAAGTATCCTCCGGGAAGCGATCGCTGCTAGAGACACTGTGCTGCTCTCTAGGATAACGGTCTGTGCCTCCACTGCGCTGCTGTTGTCTCCAAGTCGCTTGCGAAGGCCTTTTCGAAGAGGTTGCTCACAGTGTCGTTTCTTTAGAGCAACCCACAGGCATACGAGGATGCCGGTTCTGTGAAGGAAAATGCTCCCTGCCTCAGCCACTTGGGCGCCGTTTTGTACAGGAAAGGACACTCCGCCTTGGAGGCTCTTCCTTCCGGATTGCCACTCGCACTGGCGATGTCTCCTGAATCTCGCGGGGTTACGGTGCCGTCACAGCGTCCGTATCTCAGGCCTAGAACGGCAGAGCGTCCGGCAGCTTTGAAAGAGACCGTCGGCATTCTTCTGGCCTTCGGGGACGCTCCATGAGGAACAAGCTCCTCAGCAGCGTGCGTCTTTAGATCTTTCATGGCAGAACCTCTGTGGGCGACCTCATTCCTCCCCCCACGTGAGAGACACACACAACCTGCCATTAGGGGGTGGAAGGCTTTAGAGTCCAGCAGCGAGGCTGGCGCTCCCACTCAGCGTTCCTGCACGGAACTGAGCCCGGGTGCGTGAGACCGTGAGAGGGGGCAAAGACAGGCGTACCAGCGAGCTGTTCACGGTGCACGCTGACGCATCACCCTTCAAGCTCACGTTCCTTTCATGGAGAGAACACGAGGCCTTGATTGCGCTTTCCTGTGGTACGTAAACTTTGGTCGCGTCCCCTGGTGGGCACATCGGCTCAGGACTGCCCTGTCCCAAAGGCTCCAGGTGTGGAGCCCGACTGTTGGAGCTCAGCCTCACGTGGCTCTTTCACGGACGAGACCGGCTCGCAATGGGACCGTTCACGAGCTGGGGACCGTGCTGGCTGTTAGGAGTCGGCACACCAAGAGCCCTCCGAGGGAGAGGAGCTGCTGACGTTTGCCAGCACAGTCTCCAATTCCCAACTGCAACCATTCCCTGTAAGAGGCTCCCGAAAGCTTCGACGCAGTTTCTCAGTTAGCTATAAATGGAGGCCAGTCACTTGGCAGACTCCCCCAACGCCCGGCCTCCCAGGCTGCGATACAGACACGCCGACTGCTTCAGCCAACAGGGACAGCTTGGAGTAAAAGGGAGACTCCTACGTGTCAAAGTACTTGCGTGACGCTGGCCAGAAGCTCAAACATTTAGGGCAGGGCATCAGGGCACTTCGCCGCACGCGGAGCAAGTTTGTTCTCATCTCGCCTCTGAAAGCCGAGTTTAACCAGCTAGGAAGCAAACTTCGGGAAAGGTACTCAGGGTGCCGCCGCTTCAAAATTCTCTCACCAGACAGCCCAAATCGTGTACGCCTCTTTGTATTTTCCATGGGCAGGACAAAATGGTGTCAAACCCGCACGCCTCCAGCTGGGGGTGGGTTGGGGTGGGGTGGGGTGGGGTGGGGGTGGGGGTTGGGCGACGTACACTTTCTCCATGGGAAACAGGCCCACGCCTTCAGTGTGAAAGGCCTCTACGCCTCTCCGCTTTCGCAGCCCAGGCGCAGCCTCAGCTCTGAAAAGCTTCCAGAGCAGGAAGGTCAGAAAACCTTTGAACCACCCAGCAGGTGCAGCACAGAACAAGGGCTTCTCTCTTGGCCTTGAGAACACCCACTGCCCAGCGCTCCTTTGTGTACACACGTGGTGGAGGAAGGGTGCTGCATTCGGCTCCGTGAGAACTTCTCCGGGCCACGTAGTGTGAACGCAAGTAGATGAGCCCTACATCTCATGCCAGTCTCCTGTGCGAGTTGGACAAGGCGAACTCCCTGCTTGAATCCCGGGGTGGGTTAAGTACCCTCCGGGGAAGGATCGTTGCTTGGGACCCCAGGGCTGGTGTCGAGGTGACTGTTCTGTGCATCCACCTCGCAGCTGTTCTCTCTCCGCGGGTTCTCTCCGCCTGCTGCAGCCAAAAGGGACACAGCTTAGGGTAAAGATAAAAACCCGGGGTGTAAACGTTCTTGCCTAGCCCTCGCCCCAAGCACAAGCGTATATGCCTCTGGTCAAAGGCTTTCGCCACAAGCTGAACACGTTTGGTCTCATCTAAGCCTCTGAAGCCCGAGTTCACCCAGCTACGAATCAAACTTCAGGAGAGGTGCTCAGGGTGATGCGGACTGCCAAGCGTTTCACCAGGCAGCCCAGATCGAGTACAAACACTTGTGTTTTAAACGGGCAGAGGAAATGGTGTCAAGAGCGCGCCTCCATCTCCCGGGCGACGTACACGTTCTCTCCACGAGACGCAAGCCCTTCCTCCAGTGTGAAAGGCCTCTACACTCTACACCTCTTGCGCTCGCAGCACGCAGGTGCCACCCGCTCTGAACATCTTCCAAAGGCACAGGGGTCACGCAACGTGTGAACCACCGAGCGCGGGTGCAGCACACACCTAGGTCTTCGCTGTCGGCCTGAGAACACCCACGGCACAGGGCTTCTTTGGTGCACACACGTGGTAGCGGTCGGTGATGCCTTCTGCTCCGTGAAACCTTCTCGGGGACACAGAGCGTGAGCGCACGTAGATTAGCCCTACACCTCATCCCTCTTTCTTGAGTGAGTTGTACTGCTATAAGGCAAAACTCCCTGCTGGAATCTCGGTGTGGCTTAAGTATCCTCCGGGAAGCGATCGCTGCTAGAGACACTGTGCTGCTCTCTAGGATAACGGTCTGTGCCTCCACTGCGCTGCTGTTGTCTCCAAGTCGCTTGCGAAGGCCTTTTCGAAGAGGTTGCTCACAGTGTCGTTTCTTTAGAGCAACCCACAGGCATACGAGGATGCCGGTTCTGTGAAGGAAAATGCTCCCTGCCTCAGCCACTTGGGCGCCGTTTTGTACAGGAAAGGACACTCCGCCTTGGAGGCTCTTCCTTCCGGATTGCCACTCGCACTGGCGATGTCTCCTGAATCTCGCGGGGTTACGGTGCCGTCACAGCGTCCGTATCTCAGGCCTAGAACGGCAGAGCGTCCGGCAGCTTTGAAAGAGACCGTCGGCATTCTTCTGGCCTTCGGGGACGCTCCATGAGGAACAAGCTCCTCAGCAGCGTGCGTCTTTAGATCTTTCATGGCAGAACCTCTGTGGGCGACCTCATTCCTCCCCCCACGTGAGAGACACACACAACCTGCCATTAGGGGGTGGAAGGCTTTAGAGTCCAGCAGCGAGGCTGGCGCTCCCACTCAGCGTTCCTGCACGGAACTGAGCCCGGGTGCGTGAGACCGTGAGAGGGGGCAAAGACAGGCGTACCAGCGAGCTGTTCACGGTGCACGCTGACGCATCACCCTTCAAGCTCACGTTCCTTTCATGGAGAGAACACAAGGCCTTGATTGCGCTTTCCTGTGGTACGTAAACTTTGGTCGTGTCCCCTGGTGGGCACATCGGCTCAGGACTGCCCTGTCCCAAAGGCTCCAGGTGTGGAGCCCGACTGTTGGAGCTCAGCCTCACGTGGCTCTTTCACGGACGAGACCGGCTCGCAATGGGACCGTTCACGAGCTGGGGACCGTGCTGGCTGTTAGGAGTCGGCACACCAAGAGCCCTCCGAGGGAGAGGAGCTGCTGACGTTTGCCAGCACAGTCTCCAATTCCCAACTGCAACCATTCCCTGTAAGAGGCTCCCGAAAGCTTCGACGCAGTTTCTCAGTTAGCTATAAATGGAGGCCAGTCACTTGGCAGACTCCCCCAACGCCCGGCCTCCCAGGCTGCGATACAGACACGCCGACTGCTTCAGCCAACAGGGACAGCTTGGAGTAAAAGGGAGACTCCTACGTGTCAAAGTACTTGCGTGACGCTGGCCAGAAGCTCAAACATTTAGGGCAGGGCATCAGGGCACTTCGCCGCACGCGGAGCAAGTTTGTTCTCATCTCGCCTCTGAAAGCCGAGTTTAACCAGCTAGGAAGCAAACTTCGGGAAAGGTACTCAGGGTGCCGCCGCTTCAAAATTCTCTCACCAGACAGCCCAAATCGTGTACGCCTCTTTGTATTTTCCATGGGCAGGACAAAATGGTGTCAACCCGCACGCCTCCAGCTGGGGGTGGGTTGGGGTGGGGTGGGGTGGGGTGGGGGTGGGGGTTGGGCGATGTACACTTTCTCCACGGGAAACAGGCCCACGCCTTCAGTGTGAAAGGCCTCTACGCCTCTCCGCATTCGCAGCCCAGGCGCAGCCTCAGCTCTGAAAAGCTTCCAGAGCAGGAAGGTCAGAAAACCTTTGAACCACCCAGCAGGTGCAGCACAGAACAAGGGCTTCTCTCTTGGCCTTGAGAACACCCACTGCCCAGCGCTCCTTTGTGTACACACGTGGTGGAGGAAGGGTGCTGCATTCGGCTCCGTGAGAACTTCTCCGGGCCACGTAGTGTGAACGCAAGTAGATGAGCCCTACATCTCATGCCAGTCTCCTGTGCGAGTTGGACAAGGCGAACTCCCTGCTTGAATCCCGGGGTGGGTTAAGTACCCTCCGGGGAAGGATCGTTGCTTGGGACCCCGGGGCTGGTGTCGAGGTGACTGTTCTGTGCATCCACCTCGCAGCTGTTCTCTCTCCGCGGGTTCTCTCCGCCTGCTGCAGCCAAAAGGGACACAGCTTAGGGTAAAGATAAAAACCCGGGGTGTAAACGTTCTTGCCTAGCCCTCGCCCCAAGCACAAGCGTATATGCCTCTGGTCAAAGGCTTTCGCCACAAGCTGAACACGTTTGGTCTCATCTAAGCCTCTGAAGCCCGAGTTCACCCAGCTACGAATCAAACTTCAGGAGAGGTGCTCAGGGTGATGCGGACTGCCAAGCGTTTCACCAGGCAGCCCAGATCGAGTACAAACACTTGTGTTTTAAACGGGCAGAGGAAATGGTGTCAAGAGCGCGCCTCCATCTCCCGGGCGACGTACACGTTCTCTCCACGAGACGCAAGCCCTTCCTCCAGTGTGAAAGGCCTCTACACTCTACACCTCTTGCGCTCGCAGCACGCAGGTGCCACCCGCTCTGAACATCTTCCAAAGGCACAGGGGTCACGCAACGTGTGAACCACCGAGCGCGGGTGCAGCACACACCTAGGTCTTCGCTGTCGGCCTGAGAACACCCACGGCACAGGGCTTCTTTGGTGCACACACGTGGTAGCGGTCGGTGATGCCTTCTGCTCCGTGAAATCTTCTCGGGGACACAGAGCGTGAGCGCACGTAGATTAGCCCTACACCTCATCCCTCTTTCTTGAGTGAGTTGTACTGCTATAAGGCAAAACTCCCTGCTGGAATCTCGGTGTGGCTTAAGTATCCTCCGGGAAGCGATCGCTGCTAGAGACACTGTGCTGCTCTCTAGGATAACGGTCTGTGCCTCCACTGCGCTGCTGTTGTCTCCAAGTCGCTTGCGAAGGCCTTTTCGAAGAGGTTGCTCACAGTGTCGTTTCTTTAGAGCAACCCACAGGCATACGAGGATGCCGGTTCTGTGAAGGAAAATGCTCCCTGCCTCAGCCACTTGGGCGCCGTTTTGTACAGGAAAGGACACTCCGCCTTGGAGGCTCTTCCTTCCGGATTGCCACTCGCACTGGCGATGTCTCCTGAATCTCGCGGGGTTACGGTGCCGTCACAGGGTCCGTATCTCAGGCCTAGAACGGCAGAGCGTCCGGCAGCTTTGAAAGAGACCGTCGGCATTCTTCTGGTCTTCGGGGACGCTCCATGAGGAACAAGCTCCTCAGCAGCGTGCGTCTTTAGATCTTTCATGGCAGAACCTCTGTGGGCGACCTCATTCCTCCCCCCACGTGAGAGACACACACAACCTGCCATTAGGGGGTGGAGGGCTTTAGAGTCCAGCAGCGAGGCTGGCGCTTCCACTCAGCGTTCCTGCACGGAACTGAGCCCGGGTGCGTGAGACCGTGAGAGGGGGCAAAGACAGGCGTACCAGCGAGCTGTTCACGGTGCACGCTGACGCATCACCCTTCAAGCTCACGTTCCTTTCATGGAGAGAACACGAGGCCTTGATTGCGCTTTCCTGTGGTACGTAAACTTTGGTCGCGTCCCCTGGTGGGCACATCGGCTCAGGACTGCCCTGTCCCAAAGGCTCCAGGTGTGGAGCCCGACTGTTGGAGCTCAGCCTCACGTGGCTCTTTCACGGACGAGACCGGCTCGCAATGGGACCGTTCACGAGCTGGGGACCGTGCTGGCTGTTAGGAGTCGGCACACCAAGAGCCCTCCGAGGGAGAGGAGCTGTTGACGTTTGCCAGCACAGTCTCCAATTCCCAACTGCAACCATTCCCTGTAAGAGGCTCCCGAAAGCTTCGACGCAGTTTCTCAGTTAGCTATAAATGGAGGCCAGTCACTTGGCAGACTCCCCCAACGCCCGGCCTCCCAGGCTGCGATACAGACACGCCGACTGCTTCAGCCAACAGGGACAGCTTGGAGTAAAAGGGAGACTCCTACGTGTCAAAGTACTTGCGTGACGCTGGCCAGAAGCTCAAACATTTAGGGCAGGGCATCAGGGCACTTCGCCGCACGCGGAGCAAGTTTGTTCTCATCTCGCCTCTGAAAGCCGAGTTTAACCAGCTAGGAAGCAAACTTCGGGAAAGGTACTCAGGGTGCCGCCGCTTCAAAATTCTCTCACCAGACAGCCCAAATCGTGTACGCCTCTTTGTATTTTCCATGGGCAGGACAAAATGGTGTCAAACCCGCACGCCTCCAGCTGGGGGTGGGTTGGGGTGGGGTGGGGTGGGGTGGGGGTGGGGGTTGGGCGACGTACACTTTCTCCATGGGAAACAGGCCCACGCCTTCAGTGTGAAAGGCCTCTACGCCTCTCCGCTTTCGCAGCCCAGGCGCAGCCTCAGCTCTGAAAAGCTTCCAGAGCAGGAAGGTCAGAAAACCTTTGAACCACCCAGCAGGTGCAGCACAGAACAAGGGCTTCTCTCTTGGCCTTGAGAACACCCACTGCCCAGCGCTCCTTTGTGTACACACGTGGTGGAGGAAGGGTGCTGCATTCGGCTCCGTGAGAACTTCTCCGGGCCACGTAGTGTGAACGCAAGTAGATGAGCCCTACATCTCATGCCAGTCTCCTGTGCGAGTTGGACAAGGCGAACTCCCTGCTTGAATCCCGGGGTGGGTTAAGTACC
The DNA here is from genome assembly GCF_937001465.1 of Orcinus orca. Lineage (NCBI taxonomy): Eukaryota > Metazoa > Chordata > Mammalia > Artiodactyla > Delphinidae > Orcinus > Orcinus orca. The sequence continues at coordinate 882,106 of NW_026043854.1, read as the reverse complement.
CTCCGGGGAAGGATCGTTGCTTGGGACCCCGGGGCTGGTGTCGAGGTGACTGTTCTGTGCATCCACCTCGCAGCTGTTCTCTCTCCGCGGGTTCTCTCCGCCTGCTGCAGCCAAAAGGGACACAGCTTAGGGTAAAGATAAAAACCCGGGGTGTAAACGTTCTTGCCTAGCCCTCGCCCCAAGCACAAGCGTATATGCCTCTGGTCAAAGGCTTTCGCCACAAGCTGAACACGTTTGGTCTCATCTAAGCCTCTGAAGCCCGAGTTCACCCAGCTACGAATCAAACTTCAGGAGAGGTGCTCAGGGTGATGCGGACTGCCAAGCGTTTCACCAGGCAGCCCAGATCGAGTACAAACACTTGTGTTTTAAACGGGCAGAGGAAATGGTGTCAAGAGCGCGCCTCCATCTCCCGGGCGACGTACACGTTCTCTCCACGAGACGCAAGCCCTTCCTCCAGTGTGAAAGGCCTCTACACTCTACACCTCTTGCGCTCGCAGCACGCAGGTGCCACCCGCTCTGAACATCTTCCAAAGGCACAGGGGTCACGCAACGTGTGAACCACCGAGCGCGGGTGCAGCACACACCTAGGTCTTCGCTGTCGGCCTGAGAACACCCACGGCACAGGGCTTCTTTGGTGCACACACGTGGTAGCGGTCGGTGATGCCTTCTGCTCCGTGAAACCTTCTCGGGGACACAGAGCGTGAGCGCACGTAGATTAGCCCTACACCTCATCCCTCTTTCTTGAGTGAGTTGTACTGCTATAAGGCAAAACTCCCTGCTGGAATCTCGGTGTGGCTTAAGTATCCTCCGGGAAGCGATCGCTGCTAGAGACACTGTGCTGCTCTCTAGGATAACGGTCTGTGCCTCCACTGCGCTGCTGTTGTCTCCAAGTCGCTTGCGAAGGCCTTTTCGAAGAGGTTGCTCACAGTGTCGTTTCTTTAGAGCAACCCACAGGCATACGAGGATGCCGGTTCTGTGAAGGAAAATGCTCCCTGCCTCAGCCACTTGGGCGCCGTTTTGTACAGGAAAGGACACTCCGCCTTGGAGGCTCTTCCTTCCGGATTGCCACTCGCACTGGCGATGTCTCCTGAATCTCGCGGGGTTACGGTGCCGTCACAGGGTCCGTATCTCAGGCCTAGAACGGCAGAGCGTCCGGCAGCTTTGAAAGAGACCGTCGGCATTCTTCTGGCCTTCGGGGACGCTCCATGAGGAACAAGCTCCTCAGCAGCGTGCGTCTTTAGATCTTTCATGGCAGAACCTCTGTGGGCGACCTCATTCCTCCCCCCACGTGAGAGACACACACAACCTGCCATTAGGGGGTGGAAGGCTTTAGAGTCCAGCAGCGAGGCTGGCGCTCCCACTCAGCGTTCCTGCACGGAACTGAGCCCGGGTGCGTGAGACCGTGAGAGGGGGCAAAGACAGGCGTACCAGCGAGCTGTTCACGGTGCACGCTGACGCATCACCCTTCAAGCTCACGTTCCTTTCATGAAGAGAACACGAGGCCTTGATTGCGCTTTCCTGTGGTACGTAAACTTTGGTCGCGTCCCCTGGTGGGCACATCGGCTCAGGACTGCCCTGTCCCAAAGGCTCCAGGTGTGGAGCCCGACTGTTGGAGCTCAGCCTCACGTGGCTCTTTCACGGACGAGACCGGCTCGCAATGGGACCGTTCACGAGCTGGGGACCGTGCTGGCTGTTAGGAGTCGGCACACCAAGAGCCCTCCGAGGGAGAGGAGCTGCTGACGTTTGCCAGCACAGTCTCCAATTCCCAACTGCAACCATTCCCTGTAAGAGGCTCCCGAAAGCTTCGACGCAGTTTCTCAGTTAGCTATAAATGGAGGCCAGTCACTTGGCAGACTCCCCCAACGCCCGGCCTCCCAGGCTGCGATACAGACACGCCGACTGCTTCAGCCAACAGGGACAGCTTGGAGTAAAAGGGAGACTCCTACGTGTCAAAGTACTTGCGTGACGCTGGCCAGAAGCTCAAACATTTAGGGCAGGGCATCAGGGCACTTCGCCGCACGCGGAGCAAGTTTGTTCTCATCTCGCCTCTGAAAGCCGAGTTTAACCAGCTAGGAAGCAAACTTCGGGAAAGGTACTCAGGGTGCCGCCGCTTCAAAATTCTCTCACCAGACAGCCCAAATCGTGTACGCCTCTTTGTATTTTCCATGGGCAGGACAAAATGGTGTCAAACCCGCACGCCTCCAGCTGGGGGTGGGTTGGGGTGGGGTGGGGTGGGGTGGGGGTGGGGGTTGGGCGACGTACACTTTCTCCATGGGAAACAGGCCCACGCCTTCAGTGTGAAAGGCCTCTATGCCTCTCCGCTTTCGCAGCCCAGGCGCAGCCTCAGCTCTGAAAAGCTTCCAGAGCAGGAAGGTCAGAAAACCTTTGAACCATCCAGCAGGTGCAGCACAGAACAAGGGCTTCTCTCTTGGCCTTGAGAACACCCACTGCCCAGCGCTCCTTTGTGTACACACGTGGTGGAGGAAGGGTGCTGCATTCGGCTCCGTGAGAACTTCTCCGGGCCACGTAGTGTGAACGCAAGTAGATGAGCCCTACATCTCATGCCAGTCTCCTGTGCGAGTTGGACAAGGCGAACTCCCTGCTTGAATCCCGGGGTGGGTTAAGTACCCTCCGGGGAAGGATCGTTGCTTGGGACCCCGGGGCTGGTGTCGAGGTGACTGTTCTGTGCATCCACCTCGCAGCTGTTCTCTCTCCGCGGGTTCTCTCCGCCTGCTGCAGCCAAAAGGGACACAGCTTAGGGTAAAGATAAAAACCCGGGGTGTAAACGTTCTTGCCTAGCCCTCGCCCCAAGCACAAGCGTATATGCCTCTGGTCAAAGGCTTTCGCCACAAGCTGAACACGTTTGGTCTCATCTAAGCCTCTGAAGCCCGAGTTCACCCAGCTACGAATCAAACTTCAGGAGAGGTGCTCAGGGTGATGCGGACTGCCAAGCGTTTCACCAGGCAGCCCAGATCGAGTACAAACACTTGTGTTTTAAACGGGCAGAGGAAATGGTGTCAAGAGCGCGCCTCCATCTCCCGGGCGACGTACACGTTCTCTCCACGAGACGCAAGCCCTTCCTCCAGTGTGAAAGGCCTCTACACTCTACACCTCTTGCGCTCGCAGCACGCAGGTGCCACCCGCTCTGAACATCTTCCAAAGGCACAGGGGTCACGCAACGTGTGAACCACCGAGCGCGGGTGCAGCACACACCTAGGTCTTCGCTGTCGGCCTGAGAACACCCACGGCACAGGGCTTCTTTGGTGCACACACGTGGTAGCGGTCGGTGATGCCTTCTGCTCCGTGAAACCTTCTCGGGGACACAGAGTGTGAGCGCACGTAGATTAGCCCTACACCTCATCCCTCTTTCTTGAGTGAGTTGTACTGCTATAAGGCAAAACTCCCTGCTGGAATCTCGGTGTGGCTTAAGTATCCTCCGGGAAGCGATCGCTGCTAGAGACACTGTGCTGCTCTCTAGGATAACGGTCTGTGCCTCCACTGCGCTGCTGTTGTCTCCAAGTCACTTGCGAAGGCCTTTTCGAAGAGGTTGCTCACAGTGTCGTTTCTTTAGAGCAACCCACAGGCATACGAGGATGCCGGTTCTGTGAAGGAAAATGCTCCCTGCCTCAGCCACTTGGGCGCCGTTTTGTACAGGAAAGGACACTCCGCCTTGGAGGCTCTTCCTTCCGGATTGCCACTCGCACTGGCGATGTCTCCTGAATCTCGCGGGGTTACGGTGCCGTCACAGGGTCCGTATCTCAGGCCTAGAACGGCAGAGCGTCCGGCAGCTTTGAAAGAGACCGTCGGCATTCTTCTGGCCTTCGGGGACGCTCCATGAGGAACAAGCTCCTCAGCAGCGTGCGTCTTTAGATCTTTCATGGCAGAACCTCTGTGGGCGACCTCATTCCTCCCCCCACGTGAGAGACACACACAACCTGCCATTAGGGGGTGGAAGGCTTTAGAGTCCAGCAGCGAGGCTGGCGCTCCCACTCAGCGTTCCTGCACGGAACTGAGCCCGGGTGCGTGAGACCGTGAGAGGGGGCAAAGACAGGCGTACCAGCGAGCTGTTCACGGTGCACGCTGACGCATCACCCTTCAAGCTCACGTTCCTTTCATGGAGAGAACACGAGGCCTTGATTGCGCTTTCCTGTGGTACGTAAACTTTGGTCGCGTCCCCTGGTGGGCACATCGGCTCAGGACTGCCCTGTCCCAAAGGCTCCAGGTGTGGAGCCCGACTGTTGGAGCTCAGCCTCACGTGGCTCTTTCACGGACGAGACCGGCTCGCAATGGGACCGTTCACGAGCTGGGGACCGTGCTGGCTGTTAGGAGTCGGCACACCAAGAGCCCTCCGAGGGAGAGGAGCTGCTGACGTTTGCCAGCACAGTCTCCAATTCCCAACTGCAACCATTCCCTGTAAGAGGCTCCCGAAAGCTTCGACGCAGTTTCTCAGTTAGCTATAAATGGAGGCCAGTCACTTGGCAGACTCCCCCAACGCCCGGCCACCCAGGCTGCGATACAGACACGCCGACTGCTTCAGCCAACAGGGACAGCTTGGAGTAAAAGGGAGACTCCTACGTGTCAAAGTACTTGCGTGACGCTGGCCAGAAGCTCAAACATTTAGGGCAGGGCATCAGGGCACTTCGCCGCACGCGGAGCAAGTTTGTTCTCATCTCGCCTCTGAAAGCCGAGTTTAACCAGCTAGGAAGCAAACTTCGGGAAAGGTACTCAGGGTGCCGCCGCTTCAAAATTCTCTCACCAGACAGCCCAAATCGTGTACGCCTCTTTGTATTTTCCATGGGCAGGACAAAATGGTGTCAAACCCGCACGCCTCCAGCTGGGGGTGGGTTGGGGTGGGGTGGGGTGGGGTGGGGGTGGGGGTTGGGCGACGTACACTTTCTCCATGGGAAACAGGCCCACGCCTTCAGTGTGAAAGGCCTCTACGCCTCTCCGCTTTCGCAGCCCAGGCGCAGCCTCAGCTCTGAAAAGCTTCCAGAGCAGGAAGGTCAGAAAACCTTTGAACCACCCAGCAGGTGCAGCACAGAACAAGGGCTTCTCTCTTGGCCTTGAGAACACCCACTGCCCAGCGCTCCTTTGTGTACACACGTGGTGGAGGAAGGGTGCTGCATTCGGCTCCGTGAGAACTTCTCCGGGCCACGTAGTGTGAACGCAAGTAGATGAGCCCTACATCTCATGCCAGTCTCCTGTGCGAGTTGGACAAGGCGAACTCCCTGCTTGAATCCCGGGGTGGGTTAAGTACCCTCCGGGGAAGGATCGTTGCTTGGGACCCCGGGGCTGGTGTCGAGGTGACTGTTCTGTGCATCCACCTCGCAGCTGTTCTCTCTCCGCGGGTTCTCTCCGCCTGCTGCAGCCAAAAGGGACACAGCTTAGGGTAAAGATAAAAACCCGGGGTGTAAACGTTCTTGCCTAGCCCTCGCCCCAAGCACAAGCGTATATGCCTCTGGTCAAAGGCTTTCGCCACAAGCTGAACACGTTTGGTCTCATCTAAGCCTCTGAAGCCTGAGTTCACCCAGCTACGAATCAAACTTCAGGAGAGGTGCTCAGGGTGATGCGGACTGCCAAGCGTTTCACCAGGCAGCCCAGATCGAGTACAAACACTTGTGTTTTAAACGGGCAGAGGAAATGGTGTCAAGAGCGCGCCTCCATCTCCCGGGCGACGTACACGTTCTCTCCACGAGACGCAAGCCCTTCCTCCAGTGTGAAAGGCCTCTACACTCTACACCTCTTGCGCTCGCAGCACGCAGGTGCCACCCGCTCTGAACATCTTCCAAAGGCACAGGGGTCACGCAACGTGTGAACCACCGAGCGCGGGTGCAGCACACACCTAGGTCTTCGCTGTCGGCCTGAGAACACCCACGGCACAGGGCTTCTTTGGTGCACACACGTGGTAGCGGTCGGTGATGCCTTCTGCTCCGTGAAACCTTCTCGGGGACACAGAGCGTGAGCGCACGTAGATTAACCCTACACCTCATCCCTCTTTCTTGAGTGAGTTGTACTGCTATAAGGCAAAACTCCCTGCTGGAATCTCGGTGTGGCTTAAGTATCCTCCGGGAAGCGATCGCTGCTAGAGACACTGTGCTGCTCTCTAGGATAACGGTCTGTGCCTCCACTGCGCTGCTGTTGTCTCCAAGTCGCTTGCGAAGGCCTTTTCGAAGAGGTTGCTCACAGTGTCGTTTCTTTAGAGCAACCCACAGGCATACGAGGATGCCGGTTCTGTGAAGGAAAATGCTCCCTGCCTCAGCCACTTGGGCGCCGTTTTGTACAGGAAAGGACACTCCGCCTTGGAGGCTCTTCCTTCCGGATTGCCACTCGCACTGGCGATGTCTCCTGTATCTCGCGGGGTTACGGTGCCGTCACAGGGTCCGTATCTCAGGCCTAGAACGGCAGAGCGTCCGGCAGCTTTGAAAGAGACCGTCGGCATTCTTCTGGCCTTCGGGGACGCTCCATGAGGAACAAGCTCCTCAGCAGCGTGCGTCTTTAGATCTTTCATGGCAGAACCTCTGTGGGCGACCTCATTCCTCCCCCCACGTGAGAGACACACACAACCTGCCATTAGGGGGTGGAAGGCTTTAGAGTCCAGCAGCGAGGCTGGCGCTCCCACTCAGCGTTCCTGCACGGAACTGAGCCCGGGTGCGTGAGACCGTGAGAGGGGGCAAAGACAGGCGTACCAGCGAGCTGTTCACGGTGCACGCTGACGCATCACCCTTCAAGCTCACGTTCCTTTCATGGAGAGAACACGAGGCCTTGATTGCGCTTTCCTTTGGTACGTAAACTTTGGTCGCGTCCCCTGGTGGGCACATCGGCTCAGGACTGCCCTGTCCCAAAGGCTCCAGGTGTGGAGCCCGACTGTTGGAGCTCAGCCTCACGTGGCTCTTTCACGGACGAGACCGGCTCGCAATGGGACCGTTCACGAGCTGGGGACCGTGCTGGCTGTTAGGAGTCGGCACACCAAGAGCCCTCCGAGGGAGAGGAGCTGCTGACGTTTGCCAGCACAGTCTCCAATTCCCAACTGCAACCATTCCCTGTAAGAGGCTCCCGAAAGCTTCGATGCAGTTTCTCAGTTAGCTATAAATGGAGGCCAGTCACTTGGCAGACTCCCCCAATGCCCGGCCTCCCAGGCTGCGATACAGACACGCCGACTGCTTCAGCCAACAGGGACAGCTTGGAGTAAAAGGGAGACTCCTACGTGTCAAAGTACTTGCGTGACGCTGGCCAGAAGCTCAAACATTTAGGGCAGGGCATCAGGGCACTTCGCCGCACGCGGAGCAAGTTTGTTCTCATCTCGCCTCTGAAAGCCGAGTTTAACCAGCTAGGAAGCAAACTTCGGGAAAGGTACTCAGGGTGCCGCCGCTTCAAAATTCTCTCACCAGACAGCCCAAATCGTGTACGCCTCTTTGTATTTTCCATGGGCAGGACAAAATGGTGTCAAACCCGCACGCCTCCAGCTGGGGGTGGGTTGGGGTGGGGTGGGGTGGGGTGGGGGTGGGGGTTGGGCGACGTACACTTTCTCCACGGGAAACAGGCCCACGCCTTCAGTGTGAAAGGCGTCTACGCCTCTCCGCTTTCGCAGCCCAGGCGCAGCCTCAGCTCTGAAAAGCTTCCAGAGCAGGAAGGTCAGAAAACCTTTGAACCACCCAGCAGGTGCAGCACAGAACAAGGGCTTCTCTCTTGGCCTTGAGAACACCCACTGCCCAGCGCTCCTTTGTGTACACACGTGGTGGAGGAAGGGTGCTGCATTCGGCTCCGTGAGAACTTCTCCGGGCCACGTAGTGTGAACGCAAGTAGATGAGCCCTACATCTCATGCCAGTCTCCTGTGCGAGTTGGACAAGGCGAACTCCCTGCTTGAATCCCGGGGTGGGTTAAGTACCCTCCGGGGAAGGATCGTTGCTTGGGACCCCGGGGCTGGTGTCGAGGTGACTGTTCTGTGCATCCACCTCGCAGCTGTTCTCTCTCCGCGGGTTCTCTCCGCCTGCTGCAGCCAAAAGGGACACAGCTTAGGGTAAAGATAAAAACCCGGGGTGTAAACGTTCTTGCCTAGCCCTCGCCCCAAGCACAAGCGTATATGCCTCTGGTCAAAGGCTTTCGCCACAAGCTGAACACGTTTGGTCTCATCTAAGCCTCTGAAGCCCGAGTTCACCCAGCTACGAATCAAACTTCAGGAGAGGTGCTCAGGGTGATGCGGACTGCCAAGCGTTTCACCAGGCAGCCCAGATCGAGTACAAACACTTGTGTTTTAAACGGGCAGAGGAAATGGTGTCAAGAGCGCGCCTCCATCTCCCGGGCGATGTACACGTTCTCTCCACGAGACGCAAGCCCTTCCTCCAGTGTGAAAGGCCTCTACACTCTACACCTCTTGCGCTCGCAGCACGCAGGTGCCACCCGCTCTGAACATCTTCCAAAGGCACAGGGGTCACGCAACGTGTGAACCACCGAGCGCGGGTGCAGCACACACCTAGGTCTTCGCTGTCGGCCTGAGAACACCCACGGCACAGGGCTTCTTTGGTGCACACACGTGGTAGCGGTCGGTGATGCCTTCTGCTCCGTGAAACCTTCTCGGGGACACAGAGCGTGAGCGCACGTAGATTAACCCTACACCTCATCCCTCTTTCTTGAGTGAGTTGTACTGCTATAAGGCAAAACTCCCTGCTGGAATCTCGGTGTGGCTTAAGTATCCTCCGGGAAGCGATCGCTGCTAGAGACACTGTGCTGCTCTCTAGGATAACGGTCTGTGCCTCCACTGCGCTGCTGTTGTCTCCAAGTCGCTTGCGAAGGCCTTTTCGAAGAGGTTGCTCACAGTGTCGTTTCTTTAGAGCAACCCACAGGCATACGAGGATGCCGGTTCTGTGAAGGAAAATGCTCCCTGCCTCAGCCACTTGGGCGCCGTTTTGTACAGGAAAGGACACTCCGCCTTGGAGGCTCTTCCTTCCGGATTGCCACTCGCACTGGCGATGTCTCCTGAATCTCGCGGGGTTACGGTGCCGTCACAGGGTCCGTATCTCAGGCCTAGAACGGCAGAGCGTCCGGCAGCTTTGAAAGAGACCGTCGGCATTCTTCTGGCCTTCGGGGATGCTCCATGAGGAACAAGCTCCTCAGCAGCGTGCGTCTTTAGATCTTTCATGGCAGAACCTCTGTGGGCGACCTCATTCCTCCCCCCACGTGAGAGACACACACAACCTGCCATTAGGGGGTGGAAGGCTTTAGAGTCCAGCAGCGAGGCTGGCGCTCCCACTCAGCGTTCCTGCACGGAACTGAGCCCGGGTGCGTGAGACCGTGAGAGGGGGCAAAGACAGGCGTACCAGCGAGCTGTTCACGGTGCACGCTGACGCATCACCCTTCAAGCTCACGTTCCTTTCATGGAGAGAACACGAGGCCTTGATTGCGCTTTCCTGTGGTACGTAAACTTTGGTCGCGTCCCCTGGTGGGCACATCGGCTCAGGACTGCCCTGTCCCAAAGGCTCCAGGTGTGGAGCCCGACTGTTGGAGCTCAGCCTCACGTGGCTCTTTCACGGACGAGACCGGCTCGCAATGGGACCGTTCACGAGCTGGGGACCGTGCTGGCTGTTAGGAGTCAGCACACCAAGAGCCCTCCGAGGGAGAGGAGCTGCTGACGTTTGCCAGCACAGTCTCCAATTCCCAACTGCAACCATTCCCTGTAAGAGGCTCCCGAAAGCTTCGACGCAGTTTCTCAGTTAGCTATAAATGGAGGCCAGTCACTTGGCAGACTCCCCCAACGCCCGGCCTCCCAGGCTGCGATACAGACACACCGACTGCTTCAGCCAACAGGGACAGCTTGGAGTAAAAGGGAGACTCCTACGTGTCAAAGTACTTGCGTGACGCTGGCCAGAAGCTCAAACATTTAGGGCAGGGCATCAGGGCACTTCGCCGCACGCGGAGCAAGTTTGTTCTCATCTCGCCTCTGAAAGCCGAGTTTAACCAGCTAGGAAGCAAACTTCGGGAAAGGTACTCAGGGTGCTGCCGCTTCAAAATTCTCTCACCAGACAGCCCAAATCGTGTACGCCTCTTTGTATTTTCCATGGGCAGGACAAAATGGTGTCAAACCCGCACGCCTCCAGCTGGGGGTGGGTTGGGGTGGGGTGGGGTGGGGTGGGGGTGGGGGTTGGGCGACGTACACTTTCTCCATGGGAAACAGGCCCACGCCTTCAGTGTGAAAGGCCTCTACGCCTCTCCGCTTTCGCAGCCCAGGCGCAGCCTCAGCTCTGAAAAGCTTCCAGAGCAGGAAGGTCAGAAAACCTTTGAACCACCCAGCAGGTGCAGCACAGAACAAGGGCTTCTCTCTTGGCCTTGAGAACACCCACTGCCCAGCGCTCCTTTGTGTACACACGTGGTGGAGGAAGGGTGCTGCATTCGGCTCCGTGAGAACTTCTCCGGGCCACGTAGTGTGAACGCAAGTAGATGAGCCCTACATCTCATGCCAGTCTCCTGTGCGAGTTGGACAAGGCGAACTCCCTGCTTGAATCCCGGGGTGGGTTAAGTACCCTCCGGGGAAGGATCGTTGCTTGGGACCCCGGGGCTGGTGTCGAGGTGACTGTTCTGTGCATCCACCTCGCAGCTGTTCTCTCTCCGCGGGTTCTCTCCGCCTGCTGCAGCCAAAAGGGACACAGCTTAGGGTAAAGATAAAAACCCGGGGTGTAAACGTTCTTGCCTAGCCCTCGCCCCAAGCACAAGCGTATATGCCTCTGGTCAAAGGCTTTCGCCACAAGCTGAACACGTTTGGTCTCATCTAAGCCTCTGAAGCCCGAGTTCACCCAGCTACGAATCAAACTTCAGGAGAGGTGCTCAGGGTGATGCGGACTGCCAAGCGTTTCACCAGGCAGCCCAGATCGAGTACAAACACTTGTGTTTTAAACGGGCAGAGGAAATGGTGTCAAGAGCGCGCCTCCATCTCCCGGGCGACGTACACGTTCTCTCCACGAGACGCAAGCCCTTCCTCCAGTGTGAAAGGCCTCTACACTCTACACCTCTTGCGCTCGCAGCACGCAGGTGCCACCCGCTCTGAACATCTTCCAAAGGCACAGGGGTCACGCAACGTGTGAACCACCGAGCGCGGGTGCAGCACACACCTAGGTCTTCGCTGTCGGCCTGAGAACACCCACGGCACAGGGCTTCTTTGGTGCACACACGTGGTAGCGGTCGGTGATGCCTTCTGCTCCGTGAAACCTTCTCGGGGACACAGAGCGTGAGCGCACGTAGATTAGCCCTACACCTCATCCCTCTTTCTTGAGTGAGTTGTACTGCTATAAGGCAAAACTCCCTGCTGGAATCTCGGTGTGGCTTAAGTATCCTCCGGGAAGCGATCGCTGCTAGAGACACTGTGCTGCTCTCTAGGATAACGGTCTGTGCCTCCACTGCGCTGCTGTTGTCTCCAAGTCGCTTGCGAAGGCCTTTTCGAAGAGGTTGCTCACAGTGTCGTTTCTTTAGAGCAACCCACAGGCATACGAGGATGCCGGTTCTGTGAAGGAAAATGCTCCCTGCCTCAGCCACTTGGGCGCCGTTTTGTACAGGAAAGGACACTCCGCCTTGGAGGCTCTTCCTTCCGGATTGCCACTCGCACTGGCGATGTCTCCTGAATCTCGCGGGGTTACGGTGCCGTCACAGGGTCCGTATCTCAGGCCTAGAACGGCAGAGCGTCCGGCAGCTTTGAAAGAGACCGTCGGCATTCTTCTGGCCTTCGGGGACGCTCCATGAGGAACAAGCTCCTCAGCAGCGTGCGTCTTTAGATCTTTCATGGCAGAACCTCTGTGGGCGACCTCATTCCTCCCCCCACGTGAGAGACACACACAACCTGCCATTAGGGGGTGGAAGGCTTTAGAGTCCAGCAGCGAGGCTGGCGCTCCCACTCAGCGTTCCTGCACGGAACTGAGCCCGGGTGCGTGAGACCGTGAGAGGGGGCAAAGACAGGCGTACCAGCGAGCTGTTCACGGTGCACGCTGACGCATCACCCTTCAAGCTCACGTTCCTTTCATGGAGAGAACACGAGGCCTTGATTGCGCTTTCCTGTGGTACGTAAACTTTGGTCGCGTCCCCTGGTGGGCACATCGGCTCAGGACTGCCCTGTCCCAAAGGCTCCAGGTGTGGAGCCCGACTGTTGGAGCTCAGCCTCACGTGGCTCTTTCACGGACGAGACCGGCTCGCAATGGGACCGTTCACGAGCTGGGGACCGTGCTGGCTGTTAGGAGTCGGCACACCAAGAGCCCTCCGAGGGAGAGGAGCTGCTGACGTTTGCCAGCACAGTCTCCAATTCCCAACTGCAACCATTCCCTGTAAGAGGCTCCCGAAAGCTTCGACGCAGTTTCTCAGTTAGCTATAAATGGAGGCCAGTCACTTGGCAGACTCCCCCAACGCCCGGCCTCCCAGGCTGCGATACAGACACGCCGACTGCTTCAGCCAACAGGGACAGCTTGGAGTAAAAGGGAGACTCCTACGTGTCAAAGTACTTGCGTGACGCTGGCCAGAAGCTCAAACATTTAGGGCAGGGCATCAGGGCACTTCGCCGCACGCGGAGCAAGTTTGTTCTCATCTCGCCTCTGAAAGCCGAGTTTAACCAGCTAGGAAGCAAACTTCGGGAAAGGTACTCAGGGTGCCGCCGCTTCAACATTCTCTCACCAGACAGCCCAAATCGTGTACGCCTCTTTGTATTTTCCATGGGCAGGACAAAATGGTGTCAAACCCGCACGCCTCCAGCTGGGGGTGGGTTGGGGTGGGTTGGGGTGGGGTGGGGGTGGGGGTTGGGCGACGTACACTTTCTCCATGGGAAACAGGCCCACGCCTTCAGTGTGAAAGGCCTCTACGCCTCTCCGCTTTCGGAGCCCAGGCGCAGCCTCAGCTCTGAAAAGCTTCCAGAGCAGGAAGGTCAGAAAACCTTTGAACCACCCAGCAGGTGCAGCACAGAACAAGGGCTTCTCTCTTGGCCTTGAGAACACCCACTGCCCAGCGCTCCTTTGTGTACACACGTGGTGGAGGAAGGGTGCTGCATTCGGCTCCGTGAGAACTTCTCCGGGCCACGTAGTGTGAACGCAAGTAGATGAGCCCTACATCTCATGCCAGTCTCCTGTGCGAGTTGGACAAGGCGAACTCCCTGCTTGAATCCCGGGGTGGGTTAAGTACCCTCCGGGGAAGGATCGTTGCTTGGGACCCCGGGGCTGGTGTCGAGGTGACTGTTCTGTGCATCCACCTCGCAGCTGTTCTCTCTCCGCGGGTTCTCTCCGCCTGCTGCAGCCAAAAGGGACACAGCTTAGGGTAAAGATAAAAACCCGGGGTGTAAACGTTCTTGCCTAGCCCTCGCCCCAAGCACAAGCGTATATGCCTCTGGTCAAAGGCTTTCGCCACAAGCTGAACACGTTTGGTCTCATCTAAGCCTCTGAAGCCCGAGTTCACCCAGCTACGAATCAAACATCAGGAGAGGTGCTCAGGGTGATGCGGACTGCCAAGCGTTTCACCAGGCAGCCCAGATCGAGTACAAACACTTGTGTTTTAAACGGGCAGAGGAAATGGTGTCAAGAGCGCGCCTCCATCTCCCGGGCGACGTACACGTTCTCTCCACGAGACGCAAGCCCTTCCTGCAGTGTGAAAGGCCTCTACACTCTACACCTCTTGCGCTCGCAGCACGCAGGTGCCACCCGCTCTGAACATCTTCCAAAGGCACAGGGGTCACGCAACGTGTGAACCACCGAGCGCGGGTGCAGCACACACCTAGGTCTTCGCTGTCGGCCTGAGAACACCCACGGCACAGGGCTTCTTTGGTGCACACACGTGGTAGCGGTCGGTGATGCCTTCTGCTCCGTGAAACCTTCTCGGGGACACAGAGCGTGAGCGCACGTAGATTAGCCCTACACCTCATCCCTCTTTCTTGAGTGAGTTGTACTGCTATAAGGCAAAACTCCCTGCTGGAATCTCTGTGTGGCTTAAGTATCCTCCGGGAAGCGATCGCTGCTAGAGACACTGTGCTGCTCTCTAGGATAACGGTCTGTGCCTCCACTGCGCTGCTGTTGTCTCCAAGTCGCTTGCGAAGGCCTTTTCGAAGAGGTTGCTCACAGTGTCGTTTCTTTAGAGCAACCCACAGGCATACGAGGATGCCGGTTCTGTGAAGGAAAATGCTCCCTGCCTCAGCCACTTGGGCGCCGTTTTGTACAGGAAAGGACACTCCGCCTTGGAGGCTCTTCCTTCTGGATTGCCACTCACACTGGCGATGTCTCCTGAATCTCGCAGGGTTACGGTGCCGACACAGGGTCCGTATCTCAGGCCTAGAATGGCAGAGCGTCCGGCAGCTTTGAAAGAGACCGTCGGCATTCTTCTGGCCTTCGGGGACGCTCCATGAGGAACAAGCTCCTCAGCAGCGTGCGTCTTTAGATCTTTCATGGCAGAACCTCTGTGGGCGACCTCATTCCTCCCCCCACGTGAGAGACACACACAACCTGCCATTAGGGGGTGGAAGGCTTTAGAGTCCAGCAGCGAGGCTGGCGCTCCCACTCAGCGTTCCTGCACGGAACTGAGCCCGGGTGCGTGAGACCGTGAGAGGGGGCAAAGACAGGCGTACCAGCGAGCTGTTCACGGTGCACGCTGACGCATCACCCTTCAAGCTCACGTTCCTTTCATGGAGAGAACACGAGGCCTTGATTGCGCTTTCCTGTGGTACGTAAACTTTGGTCGCGTCCCCTGGTGGGCACATCGGCTCAGGACTGCCCTGTCCCAAAGGCTCCAGGTGTGGAGCCCGACTGTTGGAGCTCAGCCTCACGTGGCTCTTTCACGGACGAGACCGGCTCGCAATGGGACCGTTCACGAGCTGGGGACCGTGCTGGCTGTTAGGAGTCGGCACACCAAGAGCCCTCCGAGGGAGAGGAGCTGCTGACGTTTGCCAGCACAGTCTCCAATTCCCAACTGCAACCATTCCCTGTAAGAGGCTCCCGAAAGCTTCGACGCAGTTTCTCAGTTAGCTATAAATGGAGGCCAGTCACTTGGCAGACTCCCCCAACGCCCGGCCTCCCAGGCTGCGATACAGACACGCCGACTGCTTCAGCCAACAGGGACAGCTTGGAGTAAAAGGGAGACTCCTACGTGTCAAAGTACTTGCGTGACGCTGGCCAGAAGCTCAAACATTTAGGGCAGGGCATCAGGGCACTTCGCCGCACGCGGAGCAAGTTTGTTCTCATCTCGCCTCTGAAAGCCGAGTTTAACCAGCTAGGAAGCAAACTTCGGGAAAGGTACTCAGGGTGCCGCCGCTTCAACATTCTCTCACCAGACAGCCCAAATCGTGTACGCCTCTTTGTATTTTCCATGGGCAGGACAAAATGGTGTCAAACCCGCACGCCTCCAGCTGGGGGTGGGTTGGGGTGGGGTGGGGTGGGGTGGGGGTGGGGGTTGGGCGACGTACACTTTCTCCATGGGAAACAGGCCCACGCCTTCAGTGTGAAAGGCCTCTACGCCTCTCCGCTTTCGCAGCCCAGGCGCAGCCTCAGCTCTGAAAAGCTTCCAGAGCAGGAAGGTCAGAAAACCTTTGAACCACCCAGCAGGTGCAGCACAGAACAAGGGCTTCTCTCTTGGCCTTGAGAACACCCACTGCCCAGCGCTCCTTTGTGTACACACGTGGTGGAGGAAGGGTGCTGCATTCGGCTCCGTGAGAACTTCTCCGGGCCACGTAGTGTGAACGCAAGTAGATGAGCCCTACATCTCATGCCAGTCTCCTGTGCGAGTTGGACAAGGCGAACTCCCTGCTTGAATCCCGGGGTGGGTTAAGTACCCTCCGGGGAAGGATCGTTGCTTGGGACCCCGGGGCTGGTGTCGAGGTGACTGTTCTGTGCATCCACCTCGCAGCTGTTCTCTCTCCGCGGGTTCTCTCCGCCTGCTGCAGCCAAAAGGGACACAGCTTAGGGTAAAGATAAAAACCCGGGGTGTAAACGTTCTTGCCTAGCCCTCGCCCCAAGCACAAGCGTATATGCCTCTGGTCAAAGGCTTTCGCCACAAGCTGAACACGTTTGGTCTCATCTAAGCCTCTGAAGCCCGAGTTCACCCAGCTACGAATCAAACTTCAGGAGAGGTGCTCAGGGTGATGCGGACTGCCAAGCGTTTCACCAGGCAGCCCAGATCGAGTACAAACACTTGTGTTTTAAACGGGCAGAGGAAATGGTGTCAAGAGCGCGCCTCCATCTCCCGGGCGACGTACACGTTCTCTCCACGAGACGCAAGCCCTTCCTCCAGTGTGAAAGGCCTCTACACTCTACACCTCTTGCGCTCGCAGCACGCAGGTGCCACCCGCTCTGAACATCTTCCAAAGGCACAGGGGTCACGCAACGTGTGAACCACCGAGCGCGGGTGCAGCACACACCTAGGTCTTCGCTGTCGGCCTGAGAACACCCACGGCACAGGGCTTCTTTGGTGCACACACGTGGTAGCGGTCGGTGATGCCTTCTGCTCCGTGAAACCTTCTCGGGGACACAGAGCGTGAGCGCACGTAGATTAGCCCTACACCTCATCCCTCTTTCTTGAGTGAGTTGTACTGCTATAAGGCAAAACTCCCTGCTGGAATCTCGGTGTGGCTTAAGTATCCTCCGGGAAGCGATCGCTGCTAGAGACACTGTGCTGCTCTCTAGGATAACGGTCTGTGCCTCCACTGCGCTGCTGTTGTCTCCAAGTCGCTTGCGAAGGCCTTTTCGAAGAGGTTGCTCACAGTGTCGTTTCTTTAGAGCAACCCACAGGCATACGAGGATGCCGGTTCTGTGAAGGAAAATGCTCCCTGCCTCAGCCACTTGGGCGCCGTTTTGTACAGGAAAGGACACTCCGCCTTGGAGGCTCTTCCTTCCGGATTGCCACTCGCACTGGCGATGTCTCCTGAATCTCGCGGGGTTACGGTGCCGTCACAGGGTCCGTATCTCAGGCCTAGAACGGCAGAGCGTCCGGCAGCTTTGAAAGAGACCGTCGGCATTCTTCTGGCCTTCGGGGACGCTCCATGAGGAACAAGCTCCTCAGCAGCGTGCGTCTTTAGATCTTTCATGGCAGAACCTCTGTGGGCGACCTCATTCCTCCCCCCACGTGAGAGACACACACAACCTGCCATTAGGGGGTGGAAGGCTTTAGAGTCCAGCAGCGAGGCTGGCGCTCCCACTCAGCGTTCCTGCACGGAACTGAGCCCGGGTGCGTGAGACCGTGAGAGGGGGCAAAGACAGGCGTACCAGCGAGCTGTTCACGGTGCACGCTGACGCATCACCCTTCAAGCTCACGTTCCTTTCATGGAGAGAACACGAGGCCTTGATTGCGCTTTCCTGTGGTACGTAAACTTTGGTCGCGTCCCCTGGTGGGCACATCGGCTCAGGACTGCCCTGTCCCAAAGGCTCCAGGTGTGGAGCCCGACTGTTGGAGCTCAGCCTCACGTGGCTCTTTCACGGACGAGACCGGCTCGCAATGGGACCGTTCACGAGCTGGGGACCGTGCTGGCTGTTAGGAGTCGGCACACCAAGAGCCCTCCGAGGGAGAGGAGCTGCTGACGTTTGCCAGCACAGTCTCCAATTCCCAACTGCAACCATTCCCTGTAAGAGGCTCCCGAAAGCTTCGACGCAGTTTCTCAGTTAGCTATAAATGGAGGCCAGTCACTTGGCAGACTCCCCCAACGCCCGGCCTCCCAGGCTGCGATACAGACACGCCGACTGCTTCAGCCAACAGGGACAGCTTGGAGTAAAAGGGAGACTCCTACGTGTCAAAGTACTTGCGTGACGCTGGCCAGAAGCTCAAACATTTAGGGCAGGGCATCAGGGCACTTCGCCGCACGCGGAGCAAGTTTGTTCTCATCTCGCCTCTGAAAGCCGAGTTTAACCAGCTAGGAAGCAAACTTCGGGAAAGGTACTCAGGGTGCCGCCGCTTCAACATTCTCTCACCAGACAGCCCAAATCGTGTACGCCTCTTTGTATTTTCCATGGGCAGGACAAAATGGTGTCAAACCCGCACGCCTCCAGCTGGGGGTGGGTTGGGGTGGGGTGGGGGTGGGGGTTGGGCGACGTACACTTTCTCCATGGGAAACAGGCCCACGCCTTCAGTGTGAAAGGCCTCTACGCCTCTCCGCTTTCGCAGCCCAGGCGCAGCCTCAGCTCTGAAAAGCTTCCAGAGCAGGAAGGTCAGAAAACCTTTGAACCACCCAGCAGGTGCAGCACAGAACAAGGGCTTCTCTCTTGGCCTTGAGAACACCCACTGCCCAGCGCTCCTTTGTGTACACACGTGGTGGAGGAAGGGTGCTGCATTCGGCTCCGTGAGAACTTCTCCGGGCCACGTAGTGTGAACGCAAGTAGATGAGCCCTACATCTCATGCCAGTCTCCTGTGCGAGTTGGACAAGGCGAACTCCCTGCTTGAATCCCGGGGTGGGTTAAGTACCCTCCGGGGAAGGATCGTTGCTTGGGACCCCGGGGCTGGTGTCGAGGTGACTGTTCTGTGCATCCACCTCGCAGCTGTTCTCTCTCCGCGGGTTCTCTCCGCCTGCTGCAGCCAAAAGGGACACAGCTTAGGGTAAAGATAAAAACCCGGGGTGTAAACGTTCTTGCCTAGCCCTCGCCCCAAGCACAAGCGTATATGCCTCTGGTCAAAGGCTTTCGCCACAAGCTGAACACGTTTGGTCTCATCTAAGCCTCTGAAGCCCGAGTTCACCCAGCTACGAATCAAACTTCAGGAGAGGTGCTCAGGGTGATGCGGACTGCCAAGCGTTTCACCAGGCAGCCCAGATCGAGTACAAACACTTGTGTTTTAAACGGGCAGAGGAAATGGTGTCAAGAGCGCGCCTCCATCTCCCGGGCGACGTACACGTTCTCTCCACGAGACGCAAGCCCTTCCTCCAGTGTGAAAGGCCTCTACACTCTACACCTCTTGCGCTCGCAGCACGCAGGTGCCACCCGCTCTGAACATCTTCCAAAGGCACAGGGGTCACACAACGTGTGAACCACCGAGCGCGGGTGCAGCACACACCTAGGTCTTCGCTGTCAGCCTGAGAACACCCACGGCACAGGGCTTCTTTGGTGCACACACGTGGTAGCGGTCGGTGATGCCTTCTGCTCCGTGAAACCTTCTCGGGGACACAGAGCGTGAGCGCACGTAGATTAGCCCTACACCTCATCCCTCTTTCTTGAGTGAGTTGTACTGCTATAAGGCAAAACTCCCTGCTGGAATCTCGGTGTGGCTTAAGTATCCTCCGGGAAGCGATCGCTGCTAGAGACACTGTGCTGCTCTCTAGGATAACGGTCTGTGCCTCCACTGCGCTGCTGTTGTCTCCAAGTCGCTTGCGAAGGCCTTTTCGAAGAGGTTGCTCACAGTGTCGTTTCTTTAGAGCAACCCACAGGCATACGGGGATGCCGGTTCTGTGAAGTAAAATGCTCCCTGCCTCAGCCACTTGGGCGCCGTTTTGTACAGGAAAGGACACTCCGCCTTGGAGGCTCTTCCTTCCGGATTGCCACTCGCACTGGCGATGTCTCCTGAATCTCGCGGGGTTACGGTGCCGTCACAGGGTCCGTATCTCAGGCCTAGAACGGCAGAGCGTCCGGCAGCTTTGAAAGAGACCGTCGGCATTCTTCTGGCCTTCGGGGACGCTCCATGAGGAACAAGCTCCTCAGCAGCGTGCGTCTTTAGATCTTTCATGGCAGAACCTCTGTGGGCGACCTCATTCCTCCCCCCACGTGAGAGACACACACAACCTGCCATTAGGGGGTGGAAGGCTTTAGAGTCCAGCAGCGAGGCTGGCGCTCCCACTCAGCGTTCCTGCACGGAACTGAGCCCGGGTGCGTGAGACCGTGAGAGGGGGCAAAGACAGGCGTACCAGCGAGCTGTTCACGGTGCACGCTGACGCATCACCCTTCAAGCTCACGTTCCTTTCATGGAGAGAACACGAGGCCTTGATTGCGCTTTCCTGTGGTACGTAAACTTTGGTCGCGTCCCCTGGTGGGCACATCGGCTCAGGACTGCCCTGTCCCAAAGGCTCCAGGTGTGGAGCCCGACTGTTGGAGCTCAGCCTCACGTGGCTCTTTCACGGACGAGACCGGCTCGCAATGGGACCGTTCACGAGCTGGGGACCGTGCTGGCTGTTAGGAGTCGGCACACCAAGAGCCCTCCGAGGGAGAGGAGCTGCTGACGTTTGCCAGCACAGTCTCCAATTCCCAACTGCAACCATTCCCTGTAAGAGGCTCCCGAAAGCTTCGACGCAGTTTCTCAGTTAGCTATAAATGGAGGCCAGTCACTTGGCAGACTCCCCCAACGCCCGGCCTCCCAGGCTGCGATACAGACACGCCGACTGCTTCAGCCAACAGGGACAGCTTGGAGTAAAAGGGAGACTCCTACGTGTCAAAGTACTTGCGTGACGCTGGCCAGAAGCTCAAACATTTAGGGCAGGGCATCAGGGCACTTCGCCGCACGCGGAGCAAGTTTGTTCTCATCTCGCCTCTGAAAGCCGAGTTTAACCAGCTAGGAAGCAAACTTCGGGAAAGGTACTCAGGGTGCCGCCGCTTCAAAATTCTCTCACCAGACAGCCCAAATCGTGTACGCCTCTTTGTATTTTCCATGGGCAGGACAAAATGGTGTCAAACCCGCACGCCTCCAGCTGGGGGTGGGTTGGGGTGGGGTGGGGTGGGGTGGGGGTGGGGGTTGGGCGACGTACACTTTCTCCACGGGAAACAGGCCCACGCCTTCAGTGTGAAAGGCCTCTACGCCTCTCCGCTTTCGCAGCCCAGGCGCAGCCTCAGCTCTGAAAAGCTTCCAGAGCAGGAAGGTCAGAAAACCTTTGAACCACCCAGCAGGTGCAGCACAGAACAAGGGCTTCTCTCTTGGCCTTGAGAACACCCACTGCCCAGCGCTCCTTTGTGTACACACGTGGTGGAGGAAGGGTGCTGCATTCGGCTCCGTGAGAACTTCTCCGGGCCACATAGTGTGAACGCAAGTAGATGAGCCCTACATCTCATGCCAGTCTCCTGTGCGAGTTGGACAAGGCGAACTCCCTGCTTGAATCCCGGGGTGGGTTAAGTACCCTCCGGGGAAGGATCGTTGCTTGGGACCCCGGGGCTGGTGTCGAGGTGACTGTTCTGTGCATCCACCTCGCAGCTGTTCTCTCTCCGCGGGTTCTCTCCGCCTGCTGCAGCCAAAAGGGACACAGCTTAGGGTAAAGATAAAAACCCGGGGTGTAAACGTTCTTGCCTAGCCCTCGCCCCAAGCACAAGCGTATATGCCTCTGGTCAAAGGCTTTCGCCACAAGCTGAACACGTTTGGTCTCATCTAAGCCTCTGAAGCCCGAGTTCACCCAGCTACGAATCAAACTTCAGGAGAGGTGCTCAGGGTGATGCGGACTGCCAAGCGTTTCACCAGGCAGCCCAGATCGAGTACAAACACTTGTGTTTTAAACGGGCAGAGGAAATGGTGTCAAGAGCGCGCCTCCATCTCCCGGGCGACGTACACGTTCTCTCCACGAGACGCAAGCCCTTCCTCCAGTGTGAAAGGCCTCTACACTCTACACCTCTTGCGCTCGCAGCACGCAGGTGCCACCCGCTCTGAACATCTTCCAAAGGCACAGGGGTCACGCAACGTGTGAACCACCGAGCGCGGGTGCAGCACACACCTAGGTCTTCGCTGTCGGCCTGAGAACACCCACGGCACAGGGCTTCTTTGGTGCACACACGTGGTAGCGGTCGGTGATGCCTTCTGCTCCGTGAAACCTTCTCGGGGACACAGAGCGTGAGCGCACGTAGATTAGCCCTACACCTCATCCCTCTTTCTTGAGTGAGTTGTACTGCTATAAGGCAAAACTCCCTGCTGGAATCTCGGTGTGGCTTAAGTATCCTCCGGGAAGCGATCGCTGCTAGAGACACTGTGCTGCTCTCTAGGATAACGGTCTGTGCCTCCACTGCGCTGCTGTTGTCTCCAAGTCGCTTGCGAAGGCCTTTTCGAAGAGGTTGCTCACAGTGTCGTTTCTTTAGAGCAACCCACAGGCATACGAGGATGCCGGTTCTGTGAAGGAAAATGCTCCCTGCCTCAGCCACTTGGGCGCCGTTTTGTACAGGAAAGGACACTCCGCCTTGGAGGCTCTTCCTTCCGGATTGCCACTCGCACTGGCGATGTCTCCTGAATCTCGCGGGGTTACGGTGCCGTCACAGGGTCCGTATCTCAGGCCTAGAACGGCAGAGCGTCCGGCAGCTTTGAAAGAGACCGTCGGCATTCTTCTGGCCTTCGGGGACGCTCCATGAGGAACAAGCTCCTCAGCAGCGTGCGTCTTTAGATCTTTCATGGCAGAACCTCTGTGGGCGACCTCATTCCTCCCCCCACGTGAGAGACACACACAACCTGCCATTAGGGGGTGGAAGGCTTTAGAGTCCAGCAGCGAGGCTGGCGCTCCCACTCAGCGTTCCTGCACGGAACTGAGCCCGGGTGCGTGAGACCGTGAGAGGGGGCAAAGACAGGCGTACCAGCGAGCTGTTCACGGTGCACGCTGACGCATCACCCTTCAAGCTCACGTTCCTTTCATGGAGAGAACACGAGGCCTTGATTGCGCTTTCCTGTGGTACGTAAACTTTGGTCGCGTCCCCTGGTGGGCACATCGGCTCAGGACTGCCCTGTCCCAAAGGCTCCAGGTGTGGAGCCCGACTGTTGGAGCTCAGCCTCACGTGGCTCTTTCACGGACGAGACCGGCTCGCAATGGGACCGTTCACGAGCTGGGGACCGTGCTGGCTGTTAGGAGTCGGCACACCAAGAGCCCTCCGAGGGAGAGGAGCTGCTGACGTTTGCCAGCACAGTCTCCAATTCCCAACTGCAACCATTCCCTGTAAGAGGCTCCCGAAAGCTTCGACGCAGTTTCTCAGTTAGCTATAAATGGAGGCCAGTCACTTGGCAGACTCCCCCAACGCCCGGCCTTCCAGGCTGCGATACAGACACGCCGACTGCTTCAGCCAACAGGGACAGCTTGGAGTAAAAGGGAGACTCCTACGTGTCAAAGTACTTGCGTGACGCTGGCCAGAAGCTCAAACATTTAGGGCAGGGCATCAGGGCACTTCGCCGCACGCGGAGCAAGTTTGTTCTCATCTCGCCTCTGAAAGCCGAGTTTAACCAGCTAGGAAGCAAACTTCGGGAAAGGTACTCAGGGTGCTGCCGCTTCAAAATTCTCTCACCAGACAGCCCAAATCGTGTACGCCTCTTTGTATTTTCCATGGGCAGGACAAAATGGTGTCAAACCCGCACGCCTCCAGCTGGGGGTGGGTTGGGGTGGGGTGGGGTGGGGTGGGGGTGGGGGTTGGGCGACGTACACTTTCTCCATGGGAAACAGGCCCACGCCTTCAGTGTGAAAGGCCTCTACGCCTCTCCGCTTTCGGAGCCCAGGCGCAGCCTCAGCTCTGAAAAGCTTCCAGAGCAGGAAGGTCAGAAAACCTTTGAACCACCCAGCAGGTGCAGCACAGAACAAGGGCTTCTCTCTTGGCCTTGAGAACACCCACTGCCCAGCGCTCATTTGTGTACACACCTGGTGGAGGAAGGGTGCTGCATTCGGCTCCGTGAGAACTTCTCCGGGCCACGTAGTGTGAACGCAAGTAGATGAGCCCTACATCTCATGCCAGTCTCCTGTGCGAGTTGGACAAGGCGAACTCCCTGCTTGAATCCCGGGGTGGGTTAAGTACCCTCCGGGGAAGGATCGTTGCTTGGGACCCCGGGGCTGGTGTCGAGGTGACTGTTCTGTGCATCCACCTCGCAGCTGTTCTCTCTCCGCGGGTTCTCTCCGCCTGCTGCAGCCAAAAGGGACACAGCTTAGGGTAAAGATAAAAACCCGGGGTGTAAACGTTCTTGCCTAGCCCTCGCCCCAAGCACAAGCATATATGCCTCTGGTCAAAGGCTTTCGCCACAAGCTGAACACGTTTGGTCTCATCTAAGCCTCTGAAGCCCGAGTTCACCCAGCTACGAATCAAACTTCAAGAGAGGTGCTCAGGGTGATGCGGACTGCCAAGCGTTTCACCAGGCAGCCCAGATCGAGTACAAACACTTGTGTTTTAAACGGGCAGAGGAAATGGTGTCAAGAGCGCGCCTCCATCTCCCGGGCGACGTACACGTTCTCTCCACGAGACGCAAGCCCTTCCTCCAGTGTGAAAGGCCTCTACACTCTACACCTCTTGCGCTCGCAGCACGCAGGTGCCACCCGCTCTGAACATCTTCCAAAGGCACAGGGGTCACGCAACGTGTGAACCACCGAGCGCGGGTGCAGCACACACCTAGGTCTTCGCTGTCGGCCTGAGAACACCCACGGCACAGGGCTTCTTTGGTGCACACACGTGGTAGCGGTCGGTGATGCCTTCTGCTCCGTGAAACCTTCTCGGGGACACAGAGCGTGAGCGCACGTAGATTAGCCCTACACCTCATCCCTCTTTCTTGAGTGAGTTGTACTGCTATAAGGCAAAACTCCCTGCTGGAATCTCGGTGTGGCTTAAGTATCCTCCGGGAAGCGATCGCTGCTAGAGACACTGTGCTGCTCTCTAGGATAACGGTCTGTGCCTCCACTGCGCTGCTGTTGTCTCCAAGTCGCTTGCGAAGGCCTTTTCGAAGAGGTTGCTCACAGTGTCGTTTCTTTAGAGCAACCCACAGGCATACGAGGATGCCGGTTCTGTGAAGGAAAATGCTCCCTGCCTCAGCCACTTGGGCGCCGTTTTGTACAGGAAAGGACACTCCGCCTTGGAGGCTCTTCCTTCCGGATTGCCACTCACACTGGCGATGTCTCCTGAATCTCGCGGGGTTACGGTGCCGTCACAGGGTCCGTATCTCAGGCCTAGAACGGCAGAGCGTCCGGCAGCTTTGAAAGAGACCGTCGGCATTCTTCTGGCCTTCGGGGACGCTCCATGAGGAACAAGCTCCTCAGCAGCGTGCGTCTTTAGATCTTTCATGGCAGAACCTCTGTGGGCGACCTCATTCCTCCCCCCACGTGAGAGACACACACAACCTGCCATTAGGGGGTGGAAGGCTTTAGAGTCCAGCAGCGAGGCTGGCGCTCCCACTCAGCGTTCCTGCACGGAACTGAGCCCGGGTGCGTGAGACCGTGAGAGGGGGCAAAGACAGGCGTACCAGCGAGCTGTTCACGGTGCACGCTGACGCATCACCCTTCAAGCTCACGTTCCTTTCATGGAGAGAACACGAGGCCTTGATTGCGCTTTCCTGTGGTACGTAAACTTTGGTCGCGTCCCCTGGTGGGCACATCGGCTCAGGACTGCCCTGTCCCAAAGGCTCCAGGTGTGGAGCCCGACTGTTGGAGCTCAGCCTCACGTGGCTCTTTCACGGACGAGACCGGCTCGCAATGGGACCATTCACGAGCTGGGGACCGTGCTGGCTGTTAGGAGTCGGCACACCAAGAGCCCTCCGAGGGAGAGGAGCTGCTGACGTTTGCCAGCACAGTCTCCAATTCCCAACTGCAACCATTCCCTGTAAGAGGCTCCCGAAAGCTTCGACGCAGTTTCTCAGTTAGCTATAAATGGAGGCCAGTCACTTGGCAGACTCCCCCAACGCCCGGCCTCCCAGGCTGCGATACAGACACGCCGACTGCTTCAGCCAACAGGGACAGCTTGGAGTAAAAGGGAGACTCCTACGTGTCAAAGTACTTGCGTGACGCTGGCCAGAAGCTCAAACATTTAGGGCAGGGCATCAGGGCACTTCGCCGCACGCGGAGCAAGTTTGTTCTCATCTCGCCTCTGAAAGCCGAGTTTAACCAGCTAGGAAGCAAACTTCGGGAAAGGTACTCAGGGTGCCGCCGCTTCAAAATTCTCTCACCAGACAGCCCAAATCGTGTACGCCTCTTTGTATTTTCCATGGGCAGGACAAAATGGTGTCAAACCCGCACGCCTCCAGCTGGGGGTGGGTTGGGGTGGGGTGGGGGTGGGGGTTGGGCGACGTACACTTTCTCCATGGGAAACAGGCCCACGCCTTCAGTGTGAAAGGCCTCTACGCCTCTCCGCTTTCGCAGCCCAGGCGCAGCCTCAGCTCTGAAAAGCTTCCAGAGCAGGAAGGTCAGAAAACCTTTGAACCACCCAGCAGGTGCAGCACAGAACAAGGGCTTCTCTCTTGGCCTTGAGAACACCCACTGCCCAGCGCTCCTTTGTGTACACACGTGGTGGAGGAAGGGTGCTGCATTCGGCTCCGTGAGAACTTCTCCGGGCCACGTAGTGTGAACGCAAGTAGATGAGCCCTACATCTCATGCCAGTCTCCTGTGCGAGTTGGACAAGGCGAACTCCCTGCTTGAATCCCGGGGTGGGTTAAGTACCCTCCGGGGAAGGATCATTGCTTGGGACCCCGGAGCTGGTGTCGAGGTGACTGTTCTGTGCATCCACCTCGCAGCTGTTCTCTCTCCGCGGGTTCTCTCCACCTGCTGCAGCCAAAAGGGACACAGCTTAGGGTAAAGATAAAAACCCGGGGTGTAAACGTTCTTGCCTAGCCCTCGCCCCAAGCACAAGCGTATATGCCTCTGGTCAAAGGCTTTCGCCACAAGCTGAACACGTTTGGTCTCATCTAAGCCTCTGAAGCCCGAGTTCACCCAGCTACGAATCAAACTTCAGGAGAGGTGCTCAGGGTGATGCGGACTGCCAAGCGTTTCACCAGGCAGCCCAGATCGAGTACAAACACTTGTGTTTTAAACGGGCAGAGGAAATGGTGTCAAGAGCGCGCCTCCATCTCCTGGGTGACGTACACGTTCTCTCCACGAGACGCAAGCCCTTCCTCCAGTGTGAAAGGCCTCTACACTCTACACCTCTTGCGCTCGCAGCACGCAGGTGCCACCCGCTCTGAACATCTTCCAAAGGCACAGGGGTCACGCAACGTGTGAACCACCGAGCGCGGGTGCAGCACACACCTAGGTCTTCGCTGTCGGCCTGAGAACACCCACGGCACAGGGCTTCTTTGGTGCACACACGTGGTAGCGGTCGGTGATGCCTTCTGCTCCGTGAAACCTTCTCAGGGACACAGAGCGTGAGCGCACGTAGATTAGCCCTACACCTCATCCCTCTTTCTTGAGTGAGTTGTACTGCTATAAGGCAAAACTCCCTGCTGGAATCTCGGTGTGGCTTAAGTATCCTCCGGGAAGCGATCGCTGCTAGAGACACTGTGCTGCTCTCTAGGATAACGGTCTGTGCCTCCACTGCGCTGCTGTTGTCTCCAAGTCGCTTGCGAAGGCCTTTTCGAAGAGGTTGCTCACAGTGTCGTTTCTTTAGAGCAACCCACAGGCATACGAGGATGCCGGTTCTGTGAAGGAAAATGCTCCCTGCCTCAGCCACTTGGGCGCCGTTTTGTACAGGAAAGGACACTCCGCCTTGGAGGCTCTTCCTTCCGGATTGCCACTCGCACTGGCGATGTCTCCTGAATCTCGCGGGGTTACGGTGCCGTCACAGGGTCCGTATCTCAGGCCTAGAACGGCAGAGCGTCCGGCAGCTTTGAAAGAGACCGTCGGCATTCTTCTGGCCTTCGGGGACGCTCCATGAGGAACAAGCTCCTCAGCAGCGTGCGTCTTTAGATCTTTCATGGCAGAACCTCTGTGGGCGACCTCATTCCTCCCCCCACGTGAGAGACACACACAACCTGCCATTAGGGGGTGGAAGGCTTTAGAGTCCAGCAGCGAGGCTGGCGCTCCCACTCAGCGTTCCTGCACGGAACTGAGCCCGGGTGCGTGAGACCGTGAGAGGGGGCAAAGACAGGCGTACCAGCGAGCTGTTCACGGTGCACGCTGACGCATCACCCTTCAAGCTCACGTTCCTTTCATGGAGAGAACACGAGGCCTTGATTGCGCTTTCCTGTGGTACGTAAACTTTGGTCGCGTCCCCTGGTGGGCACATCGGCTCAGGACTGCCCTGTCCCAAAGGCTCCAGGTGTGGAGCCCGACTGTTGGAGCTCAGCCTCACGTGGCTCTTTCACGGACGAGACCGGCTCGCAATGGGACCGTTCACGAGCTGGGGACCGTGCTGGCTGTTAGGAGTCGGCACACCAAGAGCCCTCCGAGGGAGAGGAGCTGCTGACGTTTGCCAGCACAGTCTCCAATTCCCAACTGCAACCATTCCCTGTAAGAGGCTCCCGAAAGCTTCGACGCAGTTTCTCAGTTAGCTATAAATGGAGGCCAGTCACTTGGCAGACTCCCCCAACGCCCGGCCTCCCAGGCTGCGATACAGACACGCCGACTGCTTCAGCCAACAGGGACAGCTTGGAGTAAAAGGGAGACTCCTACGTGTCAAAGTACTTGCGTGACGCTGGCCAGAAGCTCAAACATTTAGGGCAGGGCATCAGGGCACTTCGCCGCACGCGGAGCAAGTTTGTTCTCATCTCGCCTCTGAAAGCCGAGTTTAACCAGCTAGGAAGCAAACTTCGGGAAAGGTACTCAGGGTGCCGCCGCTTCAAAATTCTCTCACCAGACAGCCCAAATCGTGTACGCCTCTTTGTATTTTCCATGGGCAGGACAAAATGGTGTCAAACCCGCACGCCTCCAGCTGGGGGTGGGTTGGGGTGGGGTGGGGGTGGGGGTTGGGCGACGTACACTTTCTCCATGGGAAACAGGCCCACGCCTTCAGTGTGAAAGGCCTCTACGCCTCTCCGCTTTCGCAGCCCAGGCGCAGCCTCAGCTCTGAAAAGCTTCCAGAGCAGGAAGGTCAGAAAACCTTTGAACCACCCAGCAGGTGCAGCACAGAACAAGGGCTTCTCTCTTGGCCTTGAGAACACCCACTGCCCAGCGCTCCTTTGTGTACACACGTGGTGGAGGAAGGGTGCTGCATTCGGCTCCGTGAGAACTTCTCCGGGCCACGTAGTGTGAACGCAAGTAGATGAGCCCTACATCTCATGCCAGTCTCCTGTGCGAGTTGGACAAGGCGAACTCCCTGCTTGAATCCCGGGGTGGGTTAAGTACCCTCCGGGGAAGGATCATTGCTTGGGACCCCGGGGCTGGTGTCGAGGTGACTGTTCTGTGCATCCACCTCGCAGCTGTTCTCTCTCCGCGGGTTCTCTCCGCCTGCTGCAGCCAAAAGGGACACAGCTTAGGGTAAAGATAAAAACCCGGGGTGTAAACGTTCTTGCCTAGCCCTCGCCCCAAGCACAAGCGTATATGCCTCTGGTCAAAGGCTTTCGCCACAAGCTGAACACGTTTGGTCTCATCTAAGCCTCTGAAGCCCGAGTTCACCCAGCTACGAATCAAACTTCAGGAGAGGTGCTCAGGGTGATGCGGACTGCCAAGCGTTTCACCAGGCAGCCCAGATCGAGTACAAACACTTGTGTTTTAAACGGGCAGAGGAAATGGTGTCAAGAGCGCGCCTCCATCTCCCGGGCGACGTACACGTTCTCTCCACGAGACGCAAGCCCTTCCTCCAGTGTGAAAGGCCTCTACACTCTACACCTCTTGCGCTCGCAGCACGCAGGTGCCACCCGCTCTGAACATCTTCCAAAGGCACAGGGGTCACGCAACGTGTGAACCACCGAGCGCGGGTGCAGCACACACCTAGGTCTTCGCTGTCGGCCTGAGAACACCCACGGCACAGGGCTTCTTTGGTGCACACACGTGGTAGCGGTCGGTGATGCCTTCTGCTCCGTGAAACCTTCTCGGGGACACAGAGCGTGAGCGCACGTAGATTAGCCCTACACCTCATCCCTCTTTCTTGAGTGAGTTGTACTGCTATAAGGCAAAACTCCCTGCTGGAATCTCGGTGTGGCTTAAGTATCCTCCGGGAAGCGATCGCTGCTAGAGACACTGTGCTGCTCTCTAGGATAACGGTCTGTGCCTCCACTGCGCTGCTGTTGTCTCCAAGTCGCTTGCGAAGGCCTTTTCGAAGAGGTTGCTCACAGTGTCGTTTCTTTAGAGCAACCCACAGGCATACGAGGATGCCGGTTCTGTGAAGGAAAATGCTCCCTGCCTCAGCCACTTGGGCGCCGTTTTGTACAGGAAAGGACACTCCGCCTTGGAGGCTCTTCCTTCCGGATTGCCACTCGCACTGGCGATGTCTCCTGAATCTCGCGGGGTTACGGTGCCGTCACAGGGTCCGTATCTCAGGCCTAGAACGGCAGAGCATCCGGCAGCTTTGAAAGAGACCGTCGGCATTCTTCTGGCCTTCGGGGACGCTCCATGAGGAACAAGCTCCTCAGCAGCGTGCGTCTTTAGATCTTTCATGGCAGAACCTCTGTGGGCGACCTCATTCCTCCCCCCACGTGAGAGACACACACAACCTGCCATTAGGGGGTGGAAGGCTTTAGAGTCCAGCAGCGAGGCTGGCGCTCCCACTCAGCGTTCCTGCACGGAACTGAGCCCGGGTGCGTGAGACCGTGAGAGGGGGCAAAGACAGGCGTACCAGCGAGCTGTTCACGGTGCACGCTGACGCATCACCCTTCAAGCTCACGTTCCTTTCATGGAGAGAACACGAGGCCTTGATTGCGCTTTCCTGTGGTACGTAAACTTTGGTCGCGTCCCCTGGTGGGCACATCGGCTCAGGACTGCCCTGTCCCAAAGGCTCCAGGTGTGGAGCCCGACTGTTGGAGCTCAGCCTCACGTGGCTCTTTCACGGACGAGACCGGCTCGCAATGGGACCGTTCACGAGCTGGGGACCGTGCTGGCTGTTAGGAGTCGGCACACCAAGAGCCCTCCGAGGGAGAGGAGCTGCTGACGTTTGCCAGCACAGTCTCCAATTCCCAACTGCAACCATTCCCTGTAAGAGGCTCCCGAAAGCTTCGACGCAGTTTCTCAGTTAGCTATAAATGGAGGCCAGTCACTTGGCAGACTCCCCCAACGCCCGGCCTCCCAGGCTGCGATACAGACACGCCGACTGCTTCAGCCAACAGGGACAGCTTGGAGTAAAAGGGAGACTCCTACGTGTCAAAGTACTTGCGTGACGCTGGCCAGAAGCTCAAACATTTAGGGCAGGGCATCAGGGCACTTCGCCGCACGCGGAGCAAGTTTGTTCTCATCTCGCCTCTGAAAGCCGAGTTTAACCAGCTAGGAAGCAAACTTCGGGAAAGGTACTCAGGGTGCCGCCGCTTCAAAATTCTCTCACCAGACAGCCCAAATCGTGTACGCCTCTTTGTATTTTCCATGGGCAGGACAAAATGGTGTCAAACCCGCACGCCTCCAGCTGGGGGTGGGTTGGGGTGGGGTGGGGTGGGGTGGGGGTGGGGGTTGGGCGACGTACACTTTCTCCACGGGAAACAGGCCCACGCCTTCAGTGTGAAAGGCCTCTACGCCTCTCCGCTTTCGCAGCCCAGGCGCAGCCTCAGCTCTGAAAAGCTTCCAGAGCAGGAAGGTCAGAAAACCTTTGAACCACCCAGCAGGTGCAGCACAGAACAAGGGCTTCTCTCTTGGCCTTGAGAACACCCACTGCCCAGCGCTCCTTTGTGTACACACGTGGTGGAGGAAGGGTGCTGCATTCGGCTCCGTGAGAACTTCTCCGGGCCACGTAGTGTGAACGCAAGTAGATGAGCCCTACATCTCATGCCAGTCTCCTGTGCGAGTTGGACAAGGCGAACTCCCTGCTTGAATCCCGGGGTGGGTTAAGTACCCTCCGGGGAAGGATCGTTGCTTGGGACCCCGGGGCTGGTGTCGAGGTGACTGTTCTGTGCATCCACCTCGCAGCTGTTCTCTCTCCGCGGGTTCTCTCCGCCTGCTGCAGCCAAAAGGGACACAGCTTAGGGTAAAGATAAAAACCCGGGGTGTAAACGTTCTTGCCTAGCCCTCGCCCCAAGCACAAGCGTATATGCCTCTGGTCAAAGGCTTTCGCCACAAGCTGAACACGTTTGGTCTCATCTAAGCCTCTGAAGCCCGAGTTCACCCAGCTACGAATCAAACTTCAGGAGAGGTGCTCAGGGTGATGCGGACTGCCAAGCGTTTCACCAGGCAGCCCAGATCGAGTACAAACACTTGTGTTTTAAACGGGCAGAGGAAATGGTGTCAAGAGCGCGCCTCCATCTCCCGGGCGACGTACACGTTCTCTCCACGAGACGCAAGCCCTTCCTCCAGTGTGAAAGGCCTCTACACTCTACACCTCTTGCGCTCGCAGCACGCAGGTGCCACCCGCTCTGAACATCTTCCAAAGGCACAGGGGTCACGCAACGTGTGAACCACCGAGCGCGGGTGCAGCACACACCTAGGTCTTCGCTGTCGGCCTGAGAACACCCACGGCACAGGGCTTCTTTGGTGCACACACGTGGTAGCGGTCGGTGATGCCTTCTGCTCCGTGAAACCTTCTCGGGGACACAGAGCGTGAGCGCACGTAGATTAACCCTACACCTCATCCCTCTTTCTTGAGTGAGTTGTACTGCTATAAGGCAAAACTCCCTGCTGGAATCTCGGTGTGGCTTAAGTATCCTCCGGGAAGCGATCGCTGCTAGAGACACTGTGCTGCTCTCTAGGATAACGGTCTGTGCCTCCACTGCGCTGCTGTTGTCTCCAAGTCGCTTGCGAAGGCCTTTTCGAAGAGGTTGCTCACAGTGTCGTTTCTTTAGAGCAACCCACAGGCATACGAGGATGCCGGTTCTGTGAAGGAAAATGCTCCCTGCCTCAGCCACTTGGGCGCCGTTTTGTACAGGAAAGGACACTCCGCCTTGGAGGCTCTTCCTTCCGGATTGCCACTCGCACTGGCGATGTCTCCTGAATCTCGCGGGGTTACGGTGCCGTCACAGGGTCCGTATCTCAGGCCTAGAACGGCAGAGCGTCCGGCAGCTTTGAAAGAGACCGTCGGCATTCTTCTGGCCTTCGGGGACGCTCCATGAGGAACAAGCTCCTCAGCAGCGTGCGTCTTTAGATCTTTCATGGCAGAACCTCTGTGGGCGACCTCATTCCTCCCCCCACGTGAGAGACACACACAACCTGCCATTAGGGGGTGGAAGGCTTTAGAGTCCAGCAGCGAGGCTGGCGCTCCCACTCAGCGTTCCTGCACGGAACTGAGCCCGGGTGCGTGAGACCGTGAGAGGGGGCAAAGACAGGCGTACCAGCGAGCTGTTCACGGTGCACGCTGACGCATCACCCTTCAAGCTCACGTTCCTTTCATGGAGAGAACACGAGGCCTTGATTGCGCTTTCCTGTGGTACGTAAACTTTGGTCGCGTCCCCTGGTGGGCACATCGGCTCAGGACTGCCCTGTCCCAAAGGCTCCAGGTGTGGAGCCCGACTGTTGGAGCTCAGCCTCACGTGGCTCTTTCACGGACGAGACCGGCTCGCAATGGGACCGTTCACGAGCTGGGGACCGTGCTGGCTGTTAGGAGTCAGCACACCAAGAGCCCTCCGAGGGAGAGGAGCTGCTGACGTTTGCCAGCACAGTCTCCAATTCCCAACTGCAACCATTCCCTGTAAGAGGCTCCCGAAAGCTTCGACGCAGTTTCTCAGTTAGCTATAAATGGAGGCCAGTCACTTGGCAGACTCCCCCAACGCCCGGCCTCCCAGGCTGCGATACAGACACGCCGACTGCTTCAGCCAACAGGGACAGCTTGGAGTAAAAGGGAGACTCCTACGTGTCAAAGTACTTGCGTGACGCTGGCCAGAAGCTCAAACATTTAGGGCAGGGCATCAGGGCACTTCGCCGCACGCGGAGCAAGTTTGTTCTCATCTCGCCTCTGAAAGCCGAGTTTAACCAGCTAGGAAGCAAACTTCGGGAAAGGTACTCAGGGTGCCGCCGCTTCAAAATTCTCTCACCAGACAGCCCAAATCGTGTACGCCTCTTTGTATTTTCCATGGGCAGGACAAAATGGTGTCAAACCCGCACGCCTCCAGCTGGGGGTGGGTTGGGGTGGGGTGGGGTGGGGTGGGGGTGGGGGTTGGGCGACGTACACTTTCTCCACGGGAAACAGGCCCACGCCTTCAGTGTGAAAGGCCTCTACGCCTCTCCGCTTTCGCAGCCCAGGCGCAGCCTCAGCTCTGAAAAGCTTCCAGAGCAGGAAGGTCAGAAAACCTTTGAACCACCCAGCAGGTGCAGCACAGAACAAGGGCTTCTCTCTTGGCCTTGAGAACACCCACTGCCCAGCGCTCCTTTGTGTACACACGTGGTGGAGGAAGGGTGCTGCATTCGGCTCCGTGAGAACTTCTCCGGGCCACGTAGTGTGAACGCAAGTAGATGAGCCCTACATCTCATGCCAGTCTCCTGTGCGAGTTGGACAAGGCGAACTCCCTGCTTGAATCCCGGGGTGGGTTAAGTACCCTCCGGGGAAGGATCGTTGCTTGGGACCCCGGGGCTGGTGTCGAGGTGACTGTTCTGTGCATCCACCTCGCAGCTGTTCTCTCTCCGCGGGTTCTCTCCGCCTGCTGCAGCCAAAAGGGACACAGCTTAGGGTAAAGATAAAAACCCGGGGTGTAAACGTTCTTGCCTAGCCCTCGCCCCAAGCACAAGCGTATATGCCTCTGGTCAAAGGCTTTCGCCACAAGCTGAACACGTTTGGTCTCATCTAAGCCTCTGAAGCCCGAGTTCACCCAGCTACGAATCAAACTTCAGGAGAGGTGCTCAGGGTGATGCGGACTGCCAAGCGTTTCACCAGGCAGCCCAGATCGAGTACAAACACTTGTGTTTTAAACGGGCAGAGGAAATGGTGTCAAGAGCGCGCCTCCATCTCCCGGGCGACGTACACGTTCTCTCCACGAGACGCAAGCCCTTCCTCCAGTGTGAAAGGCCTCTACACTCTACACCTCTTGCGCTCGCAGCACGCAGGTGCCACCCGCTCTGAACATCTTCCAAAGGCACAGGGGTCACGCAACGTGTGAACCACCGAGCGCGGGTGCAGCACACACCTAGGTCTTCGCTGTCGGCCTGAGAACACCCACGGCACAGGGCTTCTTTGGTGCACACACGTGGTAGCGGTCGGTGATGCCTTCTGCTCCGTGAAACCTTCTCGGGGACACAGAGCGTGAGCGCACGTAGATTAGCCCTACACCTCATCCCTCTTTCTTGAGTGAGTTGTACTGCTATAAGGCAAAACTCCCTGCTGGAATCTCGGTGTGGCTTAAGTATCCTCCGGGAAGCGATCGCTGCTAGAGACACTGTGCTGCTCTCTAGGATAACGGTCTGTGCCTCCACTGCGCTGCTGTTGTCTCCAAGTCGCTTGCGAAGGCCTTTTCGAAGAGGTTGCTCACAGTGTCGTTTCTTTAGAGCAACCCACAGGCATACGAGGATGCCGGTTCTGTGAAGGAAAATGCTCCCTGCCTCAGCCACTTGGGCGCCGTTTTGTACAGGAAAGGACACTCCGCCTTGGAGGCTCTTCCTTCCGGATTGCCACTCGCACTGGCGATGTCTCCTGAATCTCGCGGGGTTACGGTGCCGTCACAGGGTCCGTATCTCAGGCCTAGAACGGCAGAGCGTCCGGCAGCTTTGAAAGAGACCGTCGGCATTCTTCTGGCCTTCGGGGACGCTCCATGAGGAACAAGCTCCTCAGCAGCGTGCGTCTTTAGATCTTTCATGGCAGAACCTCTGTGGGCGACCTCATTCCTCCCCCCACGTGAGAGACACACACAACCTGCCATTAGGGGGTGGAAGGCTTTAGAGTCCAGCAGCGAGGCTGGCGCTCCCACTCAGCATTCCTGCACGGAACTGAGCCCGGGTGCGTGAGACCGTGAGAGGGGGCAAAGACAGGCGTACCAGCGAGCTGTTTACGGTGCACGCTGACGCATCACCCTTCAAGCTCACGTTCCTTTCATGGAGAGAACACGAGGCCTTGATTGCGCTTTCCTGTGGTACGTAAACTTTGGTCGCGTCCCCTGGTGGGCACATCGGCTCAGGACTGCCCTGTCCCAAAGGCTCCAGGTGTGGAGCCCGACTGTTGGAGCTCAGCCTCACGTGGCTCTTTCACGGACGAGACCGGCTCGCAATGGGACCGTTCACGAGCTGGGGACCGTGCTGGCTGTTAGGAGTCGGCACACCAAGAGCCCTCCGAGGGAGAGGAGCTGCTGACGTTTGCCAGCACAGTCTCCAATTCCCAACTGCAACCATTCCCTGTAAGAGGCTCCCGAAAGCTTCGACGCAGTTTCTCAGTTAGCTATAAATGGAGGCCAGTCACTTGGCAGACTCCCCCAACGCCCGGCCTCCCAGGCTGCGATACAGACACGCCGACTGCTTCAGCCAACAGGGACAGCTTGGAGTAAAAGGGAGACTCCTACGTGTCAAAGTACTTGCGTGACGCTGGCCAGAAGCTCAAACATTTAGGGCAGGGCATCAGGGCACTTCGCCGCACGCGGAGCAAGTTTGTTCTCATCTCGCCTCTGAAAGCCGAGTTTAACCAGCTAGGAAGCAAACTTCGGGAAAGGTACTCAGGGTGCCGCCGCTTCAAAATTCTCTCACCAGACAGCCCAAATCGTGTACGCCTCTTTGTATTTTCCATGGGCAGGACAAAATGGTGTCAAACCCGCACGCCTCCAGCTGGGGGTGGGTTGGGGTGGGGTGGGGTGGGGTGGGGGTGGGGGTTGGGCGACGTACACTTTCTCCACGGGAAACAGGCCCACGCCTTCAGTGTGAAAGGCCTCTACGCCTCTCCGCTTTCGGAGCCCAGGCGCAGCCTCAGCTCTGAAAAGCTTCCAGAGCAGGAAGGTCAGAAAACCTTTGAACCACCCAGCAGGTGCAGCACAGAACAAGGGCTTCTCTCTTGGCCTTGAGAACACCCACTGCCCAGCGCTCCTTTGTGTACACACGTGGTGGAGGAAGGGTGCTGCATTCGGCTCCGTGAGAACTTCTCCGGGCCACGTAGTGTGAACGCAAGTAGATGAGCCCTACATCTCATGCCAGTCTCCTGTGCGAGTTGGACAAGGCGAACTCCCTGCTTGAATCCCGGGGTGGGTTAAGTACCCTCCGGGGAAGGATCGTTGCTTGGGACCCCGGGGCTGGTGTCGAGGTGACTGTTCTGTGCATCCACCTCGCAGCTGTTCTCTCTCCGCGGGTTCTCTCCGCCTGCTGCAGCCAAAAGGGACACAGCTTAGGGTAAAGATAAAAACCCGGGGTGTAAACGTTCTTGCCTAGCCCTCGCCCCAAGCACAAGCGTATATGCCTCTGGTCAAAGGCTTTCGCCACAAGCTGAACACGTTTGGTCTCATCTAAGCCTCTGAAGCCCGAGTTCACCCAGCTACGAATCAAACTTCAGGAGAGGTGCTCAGGGTGATGCGGACTGCCAAGCGTTTCACCAGGCAGCCCAGATCGAGTACAAACACTTGTGTTTTAAACGGGCAGAGGAAATGGTGTCAAGAGCGCGCCTCCATCTCCCGGGCGACGTACACGTTCTCTCCACGAGACGCAAGCCCTTCCTCCAGTGTGAAAGGCCTCTACACTCTACACCTCTTGCGCTCGCAGCACGCAGGTGCCACCCGCTCTGAACATCTTCCAAAGGCACAGGGGTCACGCAACGTGTGAACCACCGAGCGCGGGTGCAGCACACACCTAGGTCTTCGCTGTCGGCCTGAGAACACCCACGGCACAGGGCTTCTTTGGTGCACACACGTGGTAGCGGTCGGTGATGCCTTCTGCTCCGTGAAACCTTCTCGGGGACACAGAGCGTGAGCGCACGTAGATTAGCCCTACACCTCATCCCTCTTTCTTGAGTGAGTTGTACTGCTATAAGGCAAAACTCCCTGCTGGAATCTCGGTGTGGCTTAAGTATCCTCCGGGAAGCGATCGCTGCTAGAGACACTGTGCTGCTCTCTAGGATAACGGTCTGTGCCTCCACTGCGCTGCTGTTGTCTCCAAGTCGCTTGCGAAGGCCTTTTCGAAGAGGTTGCTCACAGTGTCGTTTCTTTAGAGCAACCCACAGGCATACGAGGATGCCGGTTCTGTGAAGGAAAATGCTCCCTGCCTCAGCCACTTGGGCGCCGTTTTGTACAGGAAAGGACACTCCGCCTTGGAGGCTCTTCCTTCCGGATTGCCACTCGCACTGGCGATGTCTCCTGAATCTCGCGGGGTTACGGTGCCGTCACAGGGTCCGTATCTCAGGCCTAGAACGGCAGAGCGTCCGGCAGATTTGAAAGAGACCGTCGGCATTCTTCTGGCCTTCGGGGACGCTCCATGAGGAACAAGCTCCTCAGCAGCGTGCGTCTTTAGATCTTTCATGGCAGAACCTCTGTGGGCGACCTCATTCCTCCCCCCACGTGAGAGACACACACAACCTGCCATTAGGGGGTGGAAGGCTTTAGAGTCCAGCAGCGAGGCTGGCGCTCCCACTCAGCGTTCCTGCACGGAACTGAGCCCGGGTGCGTGAGACCGTGAGAGGGGGCAAAGACAGGCGTACCAGCGAGCTGTTTACGGTGCACGCTGACGCATCACCCTTCAAGCTCACGTTCCTTTCATGGAGAGAACACGAGGCCTTGATTGCGCTTTCCTGTGGTACGTAAACTTTGGTCGCGTCCCCTGGTGGGCACATCGGCTCAGGACTGCCCTGTCCCAAAGGCTCCAGGTGTGGAGCCCGACTGTTGGAGCTCAGCCTCACGTGGCTCTTTCACGGACGAGACCGGCTCGCAATGGGACCGTTCACGAGCTGGGGACCGTGCTGGCTGTTAGGAGTCGGCACACCAAGAGCCCTCCGAGGGAGAGGAGCTGCTGACGTTTGCCAGCACAGTCTCCAATTCCCAACTGCAACCATTCCCTGTAAGAGGCTCCCGAAAGCTTCGACGCAGTTTCTCAGTTAGCTATAAATGGAGGCCAGTCACTTGGCAGACTCCCCCAACGCCCGGCCTTCCAGGCTGCGATACAGACACGCCGACTGCTTCAGCCAACAGGGACAGCTTGGAGTAAAAGGGAGACTCCTACGTGTCAAAGTACTTGCGTGACGCTGGCCAGAAGCTCAAACATTTAGGGCAGGGCATCAGGGCACTTCGCCGCACGCGGAGCAAGTTTGTTCTCATCTCGCCTCTGAAAGCCGAGTTTAACCAGCTAGGAAGCAAACTTCGGGAAAGGTACTCAGGGTGCCGCCGCTTCAAAATTCTCTCACCAGACAGCCCAAATCGTGTACGCCTCTTTGTATTTTCCATGGGCAGGACAAAATGGTGTCAAACCCGCACGCCTCCAGCTGGGGGTGGGTTGGGGTGGGGTGGGGTGGGGTGGGGGTGGGGGTTGGGCGACGTACACTTTCTCCATGGGAAACAGGCCCACGCCTTCAGTGTGAAAGGCCTCTACGCCTCTCCGCTTTCGGAGCCCAGGCGCAGCCTCAGCTCTGAAAAGCTTCCAGAGCAGGAAGGTCAGAAAACCTTTGAACCACCCAGCAGGTGCAGCACAGAACAAGGGCTTCTCTCTTGGCCTTGAGAACACCCACTGCCCAGCGCTCATTTGTGTACACACCTGGTGGAGGAAGGGTGCTGCATTCGGCTCCGTGAGAACTTCTCCGGGCCACGTAGTGTGAACGCAAGTAGATGAGCCCTACATCTCATGCCAGTCTCCTGTGCGAGTTGGACAAGGCGAACTCCCTGCTTGAATCCCGGGGTGGGTTAAGTACCCTCCGGGGAAGGATCGTTGCTTGGGACCCCGGGGCTGGTGTCGAGGTGACTGTTCTGTGCATCCACCTCGCAGCTGTTCTCTCTCCGCGGGTTCTCTCCGCCTGCTGCAGCCAAAAGGGACACAGCTTAGGGTAAAGATAAAAACCCGGGGTGTAAACGTTCTTGCCTAGCCCTCGCCCCAAGCACAAGCATATATGCCTCTGGTCAAAGGCTTTCGCCACAAGCTGAACACGTTTGGTCTCATCTAAGCCTCTGAAGCCCGAGTTCACCCAGCTACGAATCAAACTTCAAGAGAGGTGCTCAGGGTGATGCGGACTGCCAAGCGTTTCACCAGGCAGCCCAGATCGAGTACAAACACTTGTGTTTTAAACGGGCAGAGGAAATGGTGTCAAGAGCGCGCCTCCATCTCCCGGGCGACGTACACGTTCTCTCCACGAGACGCAAGCCCTTCCTCCAGTGTGAAAGGCCTCTACACTCTACACCTCTTGCGCTCGCAGCACGCAGGTGCCACCCGCTCTGAACATCTTCCAAAGGCACAGGGGTCACGCAACGTGTGAACCACCGAGCGCGGGTGCAGCACACACCTAGGTCTTCGCTGTCGGCCTGAGAACACCCACGGCACAGGGCTTCTTTGGTGCACACACGTGGTAGCGGTCGGTGATGCCTTCTGCTCCGTGAAACCTTCTCGGGGACACAGAGCGTGAGCGCACGTAGATTAGCCCTACACCTCATCCCTCTTTCTTGAGTGAGTTGTACTGCTATAAGGCAAAACTCCCTGCTGGAATCTCGGTGTGGCTTAAGTATCCTCCGGGAAGCGATCGCTGCTAGAGACACTGTGCTGCTCTCTAGGATAACGGTCTGTGCCTCCACTGCGCTGCTGTTGTCTCCAAGTCGCTTGCGAAGGCCTTTTCGAAGAGGTTGCTCACAGTGTCGTTTCTTTAGAGCAACCCACAGGCATACGAGGATGCCGGTTCTGTGAAGGAAAATGCTCCCTGCCTCAGCCACTTGGGCGCCGTTTTGTACAGGAAAGGACACTCCGCCTTGGAGGCTCTTCCTTCCGGATTGCCACTCACACTGGCGATGTCTCCTGAATCTCGCGGGGTTACGGTGCCGTCACAGGGTCCGTATCTCAGGCCTAGAACGGCAGAGCATCCGGCAGCTTTGAAAGAGACCGTCGGCATTCTTCTGGCCTTCGGGGACGCTCCATGAGGAACAAGCTCCTCAGCAGCGTGCGTCTTTAGATCTTTCATGGCAGAACCTCTGTGGGCGACCTCATTCCTCCCCCCACGTGAGAGACACACACAACCTGCCATTAGGGGGTGGAAGGCTTTAGAGTCCAGCAGCGAGGCTGGCGCTCCCACTCAGCGTTCCTGCACGGAACTGAGCCCGGGTGCGTGAGACCGTGAGAGGGGGCAAAGACAGGCGTACCAGCGAGCTGTTCACGGTGCACGCTGACGCATCACCCTTCAAGCTCACGTTCCTTTCATGGAGAGAACACGAGGCCTTGATTGCGCTTTCCTGTGGTACGTAAACTTTGGTCGCGTCCCCTGGTGGGCACATCGGCTCAGGACTGCCCTGTCCCAAAG
Source organism: Orcinus orca (assembly GCF_937001465.1). Taxonomy (NCBI): domain Eukaryota; kingdom Metazoa; phylum Chordata; class Mammalia; order Artiodactyla; family Delphinidae; genus Orcinus; species Orcinus orca. Next base: position 841,115 of record NW_026043854.1, on the reverse strand, counting down.
GCTCCAGGTGTGGAGCCCGACTGTTGGAGCTCAGCCTCACGTGGCTCTTTCACGGACGAGACCGGCTCGCAATGGGACCATTCACGAGCTGGGGACCGTGCTGGCTGTTAGGAGTCGGCACACCAAGAGCCCTCCGAGGGAGAGGAGCTGCTGACGTTTGCCAGCACAGTCTCCAATTCCCAACTGCAACCATTCCCTGTAAGAGGCTCCCGAAAGCTTCGACGCAGTTTCTCAGTTAGCTATAAATGGAGGCCAGTCACTTGGCAGACTCCCCCAACGCCCGGCCTCCCAGGCTGCGATACAGACACGCCGACTGCTTCAGCCAACAGGGACAGCTTGGAGTAAAAGGGAGACTCCTACGTGTCAAAGTACTTGCGTGACGCTGGCCAGAAGCTCAAACATTTAGGGCAGGGCATCAGGGCACTTCGCCGCACGCGGAGCAAGTTTGTTCTCATCTCGCCTCTGAAAGCCGAGTTTAACCAGCTAGGAAGCAAACTTCGGGAAAGGTACTCAGGGTGCCGCCGCTTCAAAATTCTCTCACCAGACAGCCCAAATCGTGTACGCCTCTTTGTATTTTCCATGGGCAGGACAAAATGGTGTCAAACCCGCACGCCTCCAGCTGGGGGTGGGTTGGGGTGGGGTGGGGGTGGGGGTTGGGCGACGTACACTTTCTCCATGGGAAACAGGCCCACGCCTTCAGTGTGAAAGGCCTCTACGCCTCTCCGCTTTCGCAGCCCAGGCGCAGCCTCAGCTCTGAAAAGCTTCCAGAGCAGGAAGGTCAGAAAACCTTTGAACCACCCAGCAGGTGCAGCACAGAACAAGGGCTTCTCTCTTGGCCTTGAGAACACCCACTGCCCAGCGCTCCTTTGTGTACACACGTGGTGGAGGAAGGGTGCTGCATTCGGCTCCGTGAGAACTTCTCCGGGCCACGTAGTGTGAACGCAAGTAGATGAGCCCTACATCTCATGCCAGTCTCCTGTGCGAGTTGGACAAGGCGAACTCCCTGCTTGAATCCCGGGGTGGGTTAAGTACCCTCCGGGGAAGGATCATTGCTTGGGACCCCGGAGCTGGTGTCGAGGTGACTGTTCTGTGCATCCACCTCGCAGCTGTTCTCTCTCCGCGGGTTCTCTCCACCTGCTGCAGCCAAAAGGGACACAGCTTAGGGTAAAGATAAAAACCCGGGGTGTAAACGTTCTTGCCTAGCCCTCGCCCCAAGCACAAGCGTATATGCCTCTGGTCAAAGGCTTTCGCCACAAGCTGAACACGTTTGGTCTCATCTAAGCCTCTGAAGCCCGAGTTCACCCAGCTACGAATCAAACTTCAGGAGAGGTGCTCAGGGTGATGCGGACTGCCAAGCGTTTCACCAGGCAGCCCAGATCGAGTACAAACACTTGTGTTTTAAACGGGCAGAGGAAATGGTGTCAAGAGCGCGCCTCCATCTCCCGGGCGACGTACACGTTCTCTCCACGAGACGCAAGCCCTTCCTCCAGTGTGAAAGGCCTCTACACTCTACACCTCTTGCGCTCGCAGCACGCAGGTGCCACCCGCTCTGAACATCTTCCAAAGGCACAGGGGTCACGCAACGTGTGAACCACCGAGCGCGGGTGCAGCACACACCTAGGTCTTCGCTGTCGGCCTGAGAACACCCACGGCACAGGGCTTCTTTGGTGCACACACGTGGTAGCGGTCGGTGATGCCTTCTGCTCCGTGAAACCTTCTCAGGGACACAGAGCGTGAGCGCACGTAGATTAGCCCTACACCTCATCCCTCTTTCTTGAGTGAGTTGTACTGCTATAAGGCAAAACTCCCTGCTGGAATCTCGGTGTGGCTTAAGTATCCTCCGGGAAGCGATCGCTGCTAGAGACACTGTGCTGCTCTCTAGGATAACGGTCTGTGCCTCCACTGCGCTGCTGTTGTCTCCAAGTCGCTTGCGAAGGCCTTTTCGAAGAGGTTGCTCACAGTGTCGTTTCTTTAGAGCAACCCACAGGCATACGAGGATGCCGGTTCTGTGAAGGAAAATGCTCCCTGCCTCAGCCACTTGGGCGCCGTTTTGTACAGGAAAGGACACTCCGCCTTGGAGGCTCTTCCTTCCGGATTGCCACTCGCACTGGCGATGTCTCCTGAATCTCGCGGGGTTACGGTGCCGTCACAGGGTCCGTATCTCAGGCCTAGAACGGCAGAGCGTCCGGCAGCTTTGAAAGAGACCGTCGGCATTCTTCTGGCCTTCGGGGACGCTCCATGAGGAACAAGCTCCTCAGCAGCGTGCGTCTTTAGATCTTTCATGGCAGAACCTCTGTGGGCGACCTCATTCCTCCCCCCACGTGAGAGACACACACAACCTGCCATTAGGGGGTGGAAGGCTTTAGAGTCCAGCAGCGAGGCTGGCGCTCCCACTCAGCGTTCCTGCACGGAACTGAGCCCGGGTGCGTGAGACCGTGAGAGGGGGCAAAGACAGGCGTACCAGCGAGCTGTTCACGGTGCACGCTGACGCATCACCCTTCAAGCTCACGTTCCTTTCATGGAGAGAACACGAGGCCTTGATTGCGCTTTCCTGTGGTACGTAAACTTTGGTCGCGTCCCCTGGTGGGCACATCGGCTCAGGACTGCCCTGTCCCAAAGGCTCCAGGTGTGGAGCCCGACTGTTGGAGCTCAGCCTCACGTGGCTCTTTCACGGACGAGACCGGCTCGCAATGGGACCGTTCACGAGCTGGGGACCGTGCTGGCTGTTAGGAGTCGGCACACCAAGAGCCCTCCGAGGGAGAGGAGCTGCTGACGTTTGCCAGCACAGTCTCCAATTCCCAACTGCAACCATTCCCTGTAAGAGGCTCCCGAAAGCTTCGACGCAGTTTCTCAGTTAGCTATAAATGGAGGCCAGTCACTTGGCAGACTCCCCCAACGCCCGGCCTCCCAGGCTGCGATACAGACACGCCGACTGCTTCAGCCAACAGGGACAGCTTGGAGTAAAAGGGAGACTCCTACGTGTCAAAGTACTTGCGTGACGCTGGCCAGAAGCTCAAACATTTAGGGCAGGGCATCAGGGCACTTCGCCGCACGCGGAGCAAGTTTGTTCTCATCTCGCCTCTGAAAGCCGAGTTTAACCAGCTAGGAAGCAAACTTCGGGAAAGGTACTCAGGGTGCCGCCGCTTCAAAATTCTCTCACCAGACAGCCCAAATCGTGTACGCCTCTTTGTATTTTCCATGGGCAGGACAAAATGGTGTCAAACCCGCACGCCTCCAGCTGGGGGTGGGTTGGGGTGGGGTGGGGGTGGGGGTTGGGCGACGTACACTTTCTCCATGGGAAACAGGCCCACGCCTTCAGTGTGAAAGGCCTCTACGCCTCTCCGCTTTCGCAGCCCAGGCGCAGCCTCAGCTCTGAAAAGCTTCCAGAGCAGGAAGGTCAGAAAACCTTTGAACCACCCAGCAGGTGCAGCACAGAACAAGGGCTTCTCTCTTGGCCTTGAGAACACCCACTGCCCAGCGCTCCTTTGTGTACACACGTGGTGGAGGAAGGGTGCTGCATTCGGCTCCGTGAGAACTTCTCCGGGCCACGTAGTGTGAACGCAAGTAGATGAGCCCTACATCTCATGCCAGTCTCCTGTGCGAGTTGGACAAGGCGAACTCCCTGCTTGAATCCCGGGGTGGGTTAAGTACCCTCCGGGGAAGGATCATTGCTTGGGACCCCGGGGCTGGTGTCGAGGTGACTGTTCTGTGCATCCACCTCGCAGCTGTTCTCTCTCCGCGGGTTCTCTCCGCCTGCTGCAGCCAAAAGGGACACAGCTTAGGGTAAAGATAAAAACCCGGGGTGTAAACGTTCTTGCCTAGCCCTCGCCCCAAGCACAAGCGTATATGCCTCTGGTCAAAGGCTTTTGCCACAAGCTGAACACGTTTGGTCTCATCTAAGCCTCTGAAGCCCGAGTTCACCCAGCTACGAATCAAACTTCAGGAGAGGTGCTCAGGGTGATGCGGACTGCCAAGCGTTTCACCAGGCAGCCCAGATCGAGTACAAACACTTGTGTTTTAAACGGGCAGAGGAAATGGTGTCAAGAGCGCGCCTCCATCTCCCGGGCGACGTACACGTTCTCTCCACGAGACGCAAGCCCTTCCTCCAGTGTGAAAGGCCTCTACACTCTACACCTCTTGCGCTCGCAGCACGCAGGTGCCACCCGCTCTGAACATCTTCCAAAGGCACAGGGGTCACGCAACGTGTGAACCACCGAGCGCGGGTGCAGCACACACCTAGGTCTTCGCTGTCGGCCTGAGAACACCCACGGCACAGGGCTTCTTTGGTGCACACACGTGGTAGCGGTCGGTGATGCCTTCTGCTCCGTGAAACCTTCTCGGGGACACAGAGCGTGAGCGCACGTAGATTAGCCCTACACCTCATCCCTCTTTCTTGAGTGAGTTGTACTGCTATAAGGCAAAACTCCCTGCTGGAATCTCGGTGTGGCTTAAGTATCCTCCGGGAAGCGATCGCTGCTAGAGACACTGTGCTGCTCTCTAGGATAACGGTCTGTGCCTCCACTGCGCTGCTGTTGTCTCCAAGTCGCTTGCGAAGGCCTTTTCGAAGAGGTTGCTCACAGTGTCGTTTCTTTAGAGCAACCCACAGGCATACGAGGATGCCGGTTCTGTGAAGGAAAATGCTCCCTGCCTCAGCCACTTGGGCGCCGTTTTGTACAGGAAAGGACACTCCGCCTTGGAGGCTCTTCCTTCCGGATTGCCACTCGCACTGGCGATGTCTCCTGAATCTCGCGGGGTTACGGTGCCGTCACAGGGTCCGTATCTCAGGCCTAGAACGGCAGAGCATCCGGCAGCTTTGAAAGAGACCGTCGGCATTCTTCTGGCCTTCGGGGACGCTCCATGAGGAACAAGCTCCTCAGCAGCGTGCGTCTTTAGATCTTTCATGGCAGAACCTCTGTGGGCGACCTCATTCCTCCCCCCACGTGAGAGACACACACAACCTGCCATTAGGGGGTGGAAGGCTTTAGAGTCCAGCAGCGAGGCTGGCGCTCCCACTCAGCGTTCCTGCACGGAACTGAGCCCGGGTGCGTGAGACCGTGAGAGGGGGCAAAGACAGGCGTACCAGCGAGCTGTTCACGGTGCACGCTGACGCATCACCCTTCAAGCTCACGTTCCTTTCATGGAGAGAACACGAGGCCTTGATTGCGCTTTCCTGTGGTACGTAAACTTTGGTCGCGTCCCCTGGTGGGCACATCGGCTCAGGACTGCCCTGTCCCAAAGGCTCCAGGTGTGGAGCCCGACTGTTGGAGCTCAGCCTCACGTGGCTCTTTCACGGACGAGACCGGCTCGCAATGGGACCGTTCACGAGCTGGGGACCGTGCTGGCTGTTAGGAGTCGGCACACCAAGAGCCCTCCGAGGGAGAGGAGCTGCTGACGTTTGCCAGCACAGTCTCCAATTCCCAACTGCAACCATTCCCTGTAAGAGGCTCCCGAAAGCTTCGACGCAGTTTCTCAGTTAGCTATAAATGGAGGCCAGTCACTTGGCAGACTCCCCCAACGCCCGGCCTCCCAGGCTGCGATACAGACACGCCGACTGCTTCAGCCAACAGGGACAGCTTGGAGTAAAAGGGAGACTCCTACGTGTCAAAGTACTTGCGTGACGCTGGCCAGAAGCTCAAACATTTAGGGCAGGGCATCAGGGCACTTCGCCGCACGCGGAGCAAGTTTGTTCTCATCTCGCCTCTGAAAGCCGAGTTTAACCAGCTAGGAAGCAAACTTCGGGAAAGGTACTCAGGGTGCCGCCGCTTCAAAATTCTCTCACCAGACAGCCCAAATCGTGTACGCCTCTTTGTATTTTCCATGGGCAGGACAAAATGGTGTCAAACCCGCACGCCTCCAGCTGGGGGTGGGTTGGGGTGGGGTGGGGTGGGGTGGGGGTGGGGGTTGGGCGACGTACACTTTCTCCACGGGAAACAGGCCCACGCCTTCAGTGTGAAAGGCCTCTACGCCTCTCCGCTTTCGCAGCCCAGGCGCAGCCTCAGCTCTGAAAAGCTTCCAGAGCAGGAAGGTCAGAAAACCTTTGAACCACCCAGCAGGTGCAGCACAGAACAAGGGCTTCTCTCTTGGCCTTGAGAACACCCACTGCCCAGCGCTCCTTTGTGTACACACGTGGTGGAGGAAGGGTGCTGCATTCGGCTCCGTGAGAACTTCTCCGGGCCACGTAGTGTGAACGCAAGTAGATGAGCCCTACATCTCATGCCAGTCTCCTGTGCGAGTTGGACAAGGCGAACTCCCTGCTTGAATCCCGGGGTGGGTTAAGTACCCTCCGGGGAAGGATCATTGCTTGGGACCCCGGAGCTGGTGTCGAGGTGACTGTTCTGTGCATCCACCTCGCAGCTGTTCTCTCTCCGCGGGTTCTCTCCACCTGCTGCAGCCAAAAGGGACACAGCTTAGGGTAAAGATAAAAACCCGGGGTGTAAACGTTCTTGCCTAGCCCTCGCCCCAAGCACAAGCGTATATGCCTCTGGTCAAAGGCTTTCGCCACAAGCTGAACACGTTTGGTCTCATCTAAGCCTCTGAAGCCCGAGTTCACCCAGCTACGAATCAAACTTCAGGAGAGGTGCTCAGGGTGATGCGGACTGCCAAGCGTTTCACCAGGCAGCCCAGATCGAGTACAAACACTTGTGTTTTAAACGGGCAGAGGAAATGGTGTCAAGAGCGCGCCTCCATCTCCCGGGCGACGTACACGTTCTCTCCACGAGACGCAAGCCCTTCCTCCAGTGTGAAAGGCCTCTACACTCTACACCTCTTGCGCTCGCAGCACGCAGGTGCCACCCGCTCTGAACATCTTCCAAAGGCACAGGGGTCACGCAACGTGTGAACCACCGAGCGCGGGTGCAGCACACACCTAGGTCTTCGCTGTCGGCCTGAGAACACCCACGGCACAGGGCTTCTTTGGTGCACACACGTGGTAGCGGTCGGTGATGCCTTCTGCTCCGTGAAACCTTCTCAGGGACACAGAGCGTGAGCGCACGTAGATTAGCCCTACACCTCATCCCTCTTTCTTGAGTGAGTTGTACTGCTATAAGGCAAAACTCCCTGCTGGAATCTCGGTGTGGCTTAAGTATCCTCCGGGAAGCGATCGCTGCTAGAGACACTGTGCTGCTCTCTAGGATAACGGTCTGTGCCTCCACTGCGCTGCTGTTGTCTCCAAGTCGCTTGCGAAGGCCTTTTCGAAGAGGTTGCTCACAGTGTCGTTTCTTTAGAGCAACCCACAGGCATACGAGGATGCCGGTTCTGTGAAGGAAAATGCTCCCTGCCTCAGCCACTTGGGCGCCGTTTTGTACAGGAAAGGACACTCCGCCTTGGAGGCTCTTCCTTCCGGATTGCCACTCGCACTGGCGATGTCTCCTGAATCTCGCGGGGTTACGGTGCCGTCACAGGGTCCGTATCTCAGGCCTAGAACGGCAGAGCGTCCGGCAGCTTTGAAAGAGACCGTCGGCATTCTTCTGGCCTTCGGGGACGCTCCATGAGGAACAAGCTCCTCAGCAGCGTGCGTCTTTAGATCTTTCATGGCAGAACCTCTGTGGGCGACCTCATTCCTCCCCCCACGTGAGAGACACACACAACCTGCCATTAGGGGGTGGAAGGCTTTAGAGTCCAGCAGCGAGGCTGGCGCTCCCACTCAGCGTTCCTGCACGGAACTGAGCCCGGGTGCGTGAGACCGTGAGAGGGGGCAAAGACAGGCGTACCAGCGAGCTGTTCACGGTGCACGCTGACGCATCACCCTTCAAGCTCACGTTCCTTTCATGGAGAGAACACGAGGCCTTGATTGCGCTTTCCTGTGGTACGTAAACTTTGGTCGCGTCCCCTGGTGGGCACATCGGCTCAGGACTGCCCTGTCCCAAAGGCTCCAGGTGTGGAGCCCGACTGTTGGAGCTCAGCCTCACGTGGCTCTTTCACGGACGAGACCGGCTCGCAATGGGACCGTTCACGAGCTGGGGACCGTGCTGGCTGTTAGGAGTCGGCACACCAAGAGCCCTCCGAGGGAGAGGAGCTGCTGACGTTTGCCAGCACAGTCTCCAATTCCCAACTGCAACCATTCCCTGTAAGAGGCTCCCGAAAGCTTCGACGCAGTTTCTCAGTTAGCTATAAATGGAGGCCAGTCACTTGGCAGACTCCCCCAACGCCCGGCCTCCCAGGCTGCGATACAGACACGCCGACTGCTTCAGCCAACAGGGACAGCTTGGAGTAAAAGGGAGACTCCTACGTGTCAAAGTACTTGCGTGACGCTGGCCAGAAGCTCAAACATTTAGGGCAGGGCATCAGGGCACTTCGCCGCACGCGGAGCAAGTTTGTTCTCATCTCGCCTCTGAAAGCCGAGTTTAACCAGCTAGGAAGCAAACTTCGGGAAAGGTACTCAGGGTGCCGCCGCTTCAAAATTCTCTCACCAGACAGCCCAAATCGTGTACGCCTCTTTGTATTTTCCATGGGCAGGACAAAATGGTGTCAAACCCGCACGCCTCCAGCTGGGGGTGGGTTGGGGTGGGGTGGGGGTGGGGGTTGGGCGACGTACACTTTCTCCATGGGAAACAGGCCCACGCCTTCAGTGTGAAAGGCCTCTACGCCTCTCCGCTTTCGCAGCCCAGGCGCAGCCTCAGCTCTGAAAAGCTTCCAGAGCAGGAAGGTCAGAAAACCTTTGAACCACCCAGCAGGTGCAGCACAGAACAAGGGCTTCTCTCTTGGCCTTGAGAACACCCACTGCCCAGCGCTCCTTTGTGTACACACGTGGTGGAGGAAGGGTGCTGCATTCGGCTCCGTGAGAACTTCTCCGGGCCACGTAGTGTGAACGCAAGTAGATGAGCCCTACATCTCATGCCAGTCTCCTGTGCGAGTTGGACAAGGCGAACTCCCTGCTTGAATCCCGGGGTGGGTTAAGTACCCTCCGGGGAAGGATCATTGCTTGGGACCCCGGGGCTGGTGTCGAGGTGACTGTTCTGTGCATCCACCTCGCAGCTGTTCTCTCTCCGCGGGTTCTCTCCGCCTGCTGCAGCCAAAAGGGACACAGCTTAGGGTAAAGATAAAAACCCGGGGTGTAAACGTTCTTGCCTAGCCCTCGCCCCAAGCACAAGCGTATATGCCTCTGGTCAAAGGCTTTTGCCACAAGCTGAACACGTTTGGTCTCATCTAAGCCTCTGAAGCCCGAGTTCACCCAGCTACGAATCAAACTTCAGGAGAGGTGCTCAGGGTGATGCGGACTGCCAAGCGTTTCACCAGGCAGCCCAGATCGAGTACAAACACTTGTGTTTTAAACGGGCAGAGGAAATGGTGTCAAGAGCGCGCCTCCATCTCCCGGGCGACGTACACGTTCTCTCCACGAGACGCAAGCCCTTCCTCCAGTGTGAAAGGCCTCTACACTCTACACCTCTTGCGCTCGCAGCACGCAGGTGCCACCCGCTCTGAACATCTTCCAAAGGCACAGGGGTCACGCAACGTGTGAACCACCGAGCGCGGGTGCAGCACACACCTAGGTCTTCGCTGTCGGCCTGAGAACACCCACGGCACAGGGCTTCTTTGGTGCACACACGTGGTAGCGGTCGGTGATGCCTTCTGCTCCGTGAAACCTTCTCGGGGACACAGAGCGTGAGCGCACGTAGATTAGCCCTACACCTCATCCCTCTTTCTTGAGTGAGTTGTACTGCTATAAGGCAAAACTCCCTGCTGGAATCTCGGTGTGGCTTAAGTATCCTCCGGGAAGCGATCGCTGCTAGAGACACTGTGCTGCTCTCTAGGATAACGGTCTGTGCCTCCACTGCGCTGCTGTTGTCTCCAAGTCGCTTGCGAAGGCCTTTTCGAAGAGGTTGCTCACAGTGTCGTTTCTTTAGAGCAACCCACAGGCATACGAGGATGCCGGTTCTGTGAAGGAAAATGCTCCCTGCCTCAGCCACTTGGGCGCCGTTTTGTACAGGAAAGGACACTCCGCCTTGGAGGCTCTTCCTTCCGGATTGCCACTCGCACTGGCGATGTCTCCTGAATCTCGCGGGGTTACGGTGCCGTCACAGGGTCCGTATCTCAGGCCTAGAACGGCAGAGCATCCGGCAGCTTTGAAAGAGACCGTCGGCATTCTTCTGGCCTTCGGGGACGCTCCATGAGGAACAAGCTCCTCAGCAGCGTGCGTCTTTAGATCTTTCATGGCAGAACCTCTGTGGGCGACCTCATTCCTCCCCCCACGTGAGAGACACACACAACCTGCCATTAGGGGGTGGAAGGCTTTAGAGTCCAGCAGCGAGGCTGGCGCTCCCACTCAGCGTTCCTGCACGGAACTGAGCCCGGGTGCGTGAGACCGTGAGAGGGGGCAAAGACAGGCGTACCAGCGAGCTGTTCACGGTGCACGCTGACGCATCACCCTTCAAGCTCACGTTCCTTTCATGGAGAGAACACGAGGCCTTGATTGCGCTTTCCTGTGGTACGTAAACTTTGGTCGCGTCCCCTGGTGGGCACATCGGCTCAGGACTGCCCTGTCCCAAAGGCTCCAGGTGTGGAGCCCGACTGTTGGAGCTCAGCCTCACGTGGCTCTTTCACGGACGAGACCGGCTCGCAATGGGACCGTTCACGAGCTGGGGACCGTGCTGGCTGTTAGGAGTCGGCACACCAAGAGCCCTCCGAGGGAGAGGAGCTGCTGACGTTTGCCAGCACAGTCTCCAATTCCCAACTGCAACCATTCCCTGTAAGAGGCTCCCGAAAGCTTCGACGCAGTTTCTCAGTTAGCTATAAATGGAGGCCAGTCACTTGGCAGACTCCCCCAACGCCCGGCCTCCCAGGCTGCGATACAGACACGCCGACTGCTTCAGCCAACAGGGACAGCTTGGAGTAAAAGGGAGACTCCTACGTGTCAAAGTACTTGCGTGACGCTGGCCAGAAGCTCAAACATTTAGGGCAGGGCATCAGGGCACTTCGCCGCACGCGGAGCAAGTTTGTTCTCATCTCGCCTCTGAAAGCCGAGTTTAACCAGCTAGGAAGCAAACTTCGGGAAAGGTACTCAGGGTGCCGCCGCTTCAAAATTCTCTCACCAGACAGCCCAAATCGTGTACGCCTCTTTGTATTTTCCATGGGCAGGACAAAATGGTGTCAAACCCGCACGCCTCCAGCTGGGGGTGGGTTGGGGTGGGGTGGGGTGGGGTGGGGGTGGGGGTTGGGCGACGTACACTTTCTCCACGGGAAACAGGCCCACGCCTTCAGTGTGAAAGGCCTCTACGCCTCTCCGCTTTCGCAGCCCAGGCGCAGCCTCAGCTCTGAAAAGCTTCCAGAGCAGGAAGGTCAGAAAACCTTTGAACCACCCAGCAGGTGCAGCACAGAACAAGGGCTTCTCTCTTGGCCTTGAGAACACCCACTGCCCAGCGCTCCTTTGTGTACACACGTGGTGGAGGAAGGGTGCTGCATTCGGCTCCGTGAGAACTTCTCCGGGCCACGTAGTGTGAACGCAAGTAGATGAGCCCTACATCTCATGCCAGTCTCCTGTGCGAGTTGGACAAGGCGAACTCCCTGCTTGAATCCCGGGGTGGGTTAAGTACCCTCCGGGGAAGGATCGTTGCTTGGGACCCCGGGGCTGGTGTCGAGGTGACTGTTCTGTGCATCCACCTCGCAGCTGTTCTCTCTCCGCGGGTTCTCTCCGCCTGCTGCAGCCAAAAGGGACACAGCTTAGGGTAAAGATAAAAACCCGGGGTGTAAACGTTCTTGCCTAGCCCTCGCCCCAAGCACAAGCGTATATGCCTCTGGTCAAAGGCTTTCGCCACAAGCTGAACACGTTTGGTCTCATCTAAGCCTCTGAAGCCCGAGTTCACCCAGCTACGAATCAAACTTCAGGAGAGGTGCTCAGGGTGATGCGGACTGCCAAGCGTTTCACCAGGCAGCCCAGATCGAGTACAAACACTTGTGTTTTAAACGGGCAGAGGAAATGGTGTCAAGAGCGCGCCTCCATCTCCCGGGCGACGTACACGTTCTCTCCACGAGACGCAAGCCCTTCCTCCAGTGTGAAAGGCCTCTACACTCTACACCTCTTGCGCTCGCAGCACGCAGGTGCCACCCGCTCTGAACATCTTCCAAAGGCACAGGGGTCACGCAACGTGTGAACCACCGAGCGCGGGTGCAGCACACACCTAGGTCTTCGCTGTCGGCCTGAGAACACCCACGGCACAGGGCTTCTTTGGTGCACACACGTGGTAGCGGTCGGTGATGCCTTCTGCTCCGTGAAACCTTCTCGGGGACACAGAGCGTGAGCGCACGTAGATTAACCCTACACCTCATCCCTCTTTCTTGAGTGAGTTGTACTGCTATAAGGCAAAACTCCCTGCTGGAATCTCGGTGTGGCTTAAGTATCCTCCGGGAAGCGATCGCTGCTAGAGACACTGTGCTGCTCTCTAGGATAACGGTCTGTGCCTCCACTGCGCTGCTGTTGTCTCCAAGTCGCTTGCGAAGGCCTTTTCGAAGAGGTTGCTCACAGTGTCGTTTCTTTAGAGCAACCCACAGGCATACGAGGATGCCGGTTCTGTGAAGGAAAATGCTCCCTGCCTCAGCCACTTGGGCGCCGTTTTGTACAGGAAAGGACACTCCGCCTTGGAGGCTCTTCCTTCCGGATTGCCACTCGCACTGGCGATGTCTCCTGAATCTCGCGGGGTTACGGTGCCGTCACAGGGTCCGTATCTCAGGCCTAGAACGGCAGAGCGTCCGGCAGCTTTGAAAGAGACCGTCGGCATTCTTCTGGCCTTCGGGGACGCTCCATGAGGAACAAGCTCCTCAGCAGCGTGCGTCTTTAGATCTTTCATGGCAGAACCTCTGTGGGCGACCTCATTCCTCCCCCCACGTGAGAGACACACACAACCTGCCATTAGGGGGTGGAAGGCTTTAGAGTCCAGCAGCGAGGCTGGCGCTCCCACTCAGCGTTCCTGCACGGAACTGAGCCCGGGTGCGTGAGACCGTGAGAGGGGGCAAAGACAGGCGTACCAGCGAGCTGTTCACGGTGCACGCTGACGCATCACCCTTCAAGCTCACGTTCCTTTCATGGAGAGAACACGAGGCCTTGATTGCGCTTTCCTGTGGTACGTAAACTTTGGTCGCGTCCCCTGGTGGGCACATCGGCTCAGGACTGCCCTGTCCCAAAGGCTCCAGGTGTGGAGCCCGACTGTTGGAGCTCAGCCTCACGTGGCTCTTTCACGGACGAGACCGGCTCGCAATGGGACCGTTCACGAGCTGGGGACCGTGCTGGCTGTTAGGAGTCAGCACACCAAGAGCCCTCCGAGGGAGAGGAGCTGCTGACGTTTGCCAGCACAGTCTCCAATTCCCAACTGCAACCATTCCCTGTAAGAGGCTCCCGAAAGCTTCGACGCAGTTTCTCAGTTAGCTATAAATGGAGGCCAGTCACTTGGCAGACTCCCCCAACGCCCGGCCTCCCAGGCTGCGATACAGACACGCCGACTGCTTCAGCCAACAGGGACAGCTTGGAGTAAAAGGGAGACTCCTACGTGTCAAAGTACTTGCGTGACGCTGGCCAGAAGCTCAAACATTTAGGGCAGGGCATCAGGGCACTTCGCCGCACGCGGAGCAAGTTTGTTCTCATCTCGCCTCTGAAAGCCGAGTTTAACCAGCTAGGAAGCAAACTTCGGGAAAGGTACTCAGGGTGCCGCCGCTTCAAAATTCTCTCACCAGACAGCCCAAATCGTGTACGCCTCTTTGTATTTTCCATGGGCAGGACAAAATGGTGTCAAACCCGCACGCCTCCAGCTGGGGGTGGGTTGGGGTGGGGTGGGGTGGGGTGGGGGTGGGGGTTGGGCGACGTACACTTTCTCCACGGGAAACAGGCCCACGCCTTCAGTGTGAAAGGCCTCTACGCCTCTCCGCTTTCGCAGCCCAGGCGCAGCCTCAGCTCTGAAAAGCTTCCAGAGCAGGAAGGTCAGAAAACCTTTGAACCACCCAGCAGGTGCAGCACAGAACAAGGGCTTCTCTCTTGGCCTTGAGAACACCCACTGCCCAGCGCTCCTTTGTGTACACACGTGGTGGAGGAAGGGTGCTGCATTCGGCTCCGTGAGAACTTCTCCGGGCCACGTAGTGTGAACGCAAGTAGATGAGCCCTACATCTCATGCCAGTCTCCTGTGCGAGTTGGACAAGGCGAACTCCCTGCTTGAATCCCGGGGTGGGTTAAGTACCCTCCGGGGAAGGATCGTTGCTTGGGACCCCGGGGCTGGTGTCGAGGTGACTGTTCTGTGCATCCACCTCGCAGCTGTTCTCTCTCCGCGGGTTCTCTCCGCCTGCTGCAGCCAAAAGGGACACAGCTTAGGGTAAAGATAAAAACCCGGGGTGTAAACGTTCTTGCCTAGCCCTCGCCCCAAGCACAAGCGTATATGCCTCTGGTCAAAGGCTTTCGCCACAAGCTGAACACGTTTGGTCTCATCTAAGCCTCTGAAGCCCGAGTTCACCCAGCTACGAATCAAACTTCAGGAGAGGTGCTCAGGGTGATGCGGACTGCCAAGCGTTTCACCAGGCAGCCCAGATCGAGTACAAACACTTGTGTTTTAAACGGGCAGAGGAAATGGTGTCAAGAGCGCGCCTCCATCTCCCGGGCGACGTACACGTTCTCTCCACGAGACGCAAGCCCTTCCTCCAGTGTGAAAGGCCTCTACACTCTACACCTCTTGCGCTCGCAGCACGCAGGTGCCACCCGCTCTGAACATCTTCCAAAGGCACAGGGGTCACGCAACGTGTGAACCACCGAGCGCGGGTGCAGCACACACCTAGGTCTTCGCTGTCGGCCTGAGAACACCCACGGCACAGGGCTTCTTTGGTGCACACACGTGGTAGCGGTCGGTGATGCCTTCTGCTCCGTGAAACCTTCTCGGGGACACAGAGCGTGAGCGCACGTAGATTAGCCCTACACCTCATCCCTCTTTCTTGAGTGAGTTGTACTGCTATAAGGCAAAACTCCCTGCTGGAATCTCGGTGTGGCTTAAGTATCCTCCGGGAAGCGATCGCTGCTAGAGACACTGTGCTGCTCTCTAGGATAACGGTCTGTGCCTCCACTGCGCTGCTGTTGTCTCCAAGTCGCTTGCGAAGGCCTTTTCGAAGAGGTTGCTCACAGTGTCGTTTCTTTAGAGCAACCCACAGGCATACGAGGATGCCGGTTCTGTGAAGGAAAATGCTCCCTGCCTCAGCCACTTGGGCGCCGTTTTGTACAGGAAAGGACACTCCGCCTTGGAGGCTCTTCCTTCCGGATTGCCACTCGCACTGGCGATGTCTCCTGAATCTCGCGGGGTTACGGTGCCGTCACAGGGTCCGTATCTCAGGCCTAGAACGGCAGAGCGTCCGGCAGCTTTGAAAGAGACCGTCGGCATTCTTCTGGCCTTCGGGGACGCTCCATGAGGAACAAGCTCCTCAGCAGCGTGCGTCTTTAGATCTTTCATGGCAGAACCTCTGTGGGCGACCTCATTCCTCCCCCCACGTGAGAGACACACACAACCTGCCATTAGGGGGTGGAAGGCTTTAGAGTCCAGCAGCGAGGCTGGCGCTCCCACTCAGCGTTCCTGCACGGAACTGAGCCCGGGTGCGTGAGACCGTGAGAGGGGGCAAAGACAGGCGTACCAGCGAGCTGTTTACGGTGCACGCTGACGCATCACCCTTCAAGCTCACGTTCCTTTCATGGAGAGAACACGAGGCCTTGATTGCGCTTTCCTGTGGTACGTAAACTTTGGTCGCGTCCCCTGGTGGGCACATCGGCTCAGGACTGCCCTGTCCCAAAGGCTCCAGGTGTGGAGCCCGACTGTTGGAGCTCAGCCTCACGTGGCTCTTTCACGGACGAGACCGGCTCGCAATGGGACCGTTCACGAGCTGGGGACCGTGCTGGCTGTTAGGAGTCGGCACACCAAGAGCCCTCCGAGGGAGAGGAGCTGCTGACGTTTGCCAGCACAGTCTCCAATTCCCAACTGCAACCATTCCCTGTAAGAGGCTCCCGAAAGCTTCGACGCAGTTTCTCAGTTAGCTATAAATGGAGGCCAGTCACTTGGCAGACTCCCCCAACGCCCGGCCTCCCAGGCTGCGATACAGACACGCCGACTGCTTCAGCCAACAGGGACAGCTTGGAGTAAAAGGGAGACTCCTACGTGTCAAAGTACTTGCGTGACGCTGGCCAGAAGCTCAAACATTTAGGGCAGGGCATCAGGGCACTTCGCCGCACGCGGAGCAAGTTTGTTCTCATCTCGCCTCTGAAAGCCGAGTTTAACCAGCTAGGAAGCAAACTTCGGGAAAGGTACTCAGGGTGCCGCCGCTTCAAAATTCTCTCACCAGACAGCCCAAATCGTGTACGCCTCTTTGTATTTTCCATGGGCAGGACAAAATGGTGTCAAACCCGCACGCCTCCAGCTGGGGGTGGGTTGGGGTGGGGTGGGGTGGGGTGGGGGTGGGGGTTGGGCGACGTACACTTTCTCCACGGGAAACAGGCCCACGCCTTCAGTGTGAAAGGCCTCTACGCCTCTCCGCTTTCGGAGCCCAGGCGCAGCCTCAGCTCTGAAAAGCTTCCAGAGCAGGAAGGTCAGAAAACCTTTGAACCACCCAGCAGGTGCAGCACAGAACAAGGGCTTCTCTCTTGGCCTTGAGAACACCCACTGCCCAGCGCTCCTTTGTGTACACACGTGGTGGAGGAAGGGTGCTGCATTCGGCTCCGTGAGAACTTCTCCGGGCCACGTAGTGTGAACGCAAGTAGATGAGCCCTACATCTCATGCCAGTCTCCTGTGCGAGTTGGACAAGGCGAACTCCCTGCTTGAATCCCGGGGTGGGTTAAGTACCCTCCGGGGAAGGATCGTTGCTTGGGACCCCGGGGCTGGTGTCGAGGTGACTGTTCTGTGCATCCACCTCGCAGCTGTTCTCTCTCCGCGGGTTCTCTCCGCCTGCTGCAGCCAAAAGGGACACAGCTTAGGGTAAAGATAAAAACCCGGGGTGTAAACGTTCTTGCCTAGCCCTCGCCCCAAGCACAAGCGTATATGCCTCTGGTCAAAGGCTTTCGCCACAAGCTGAACACGTTTGGTCTCATCTAAGCCTCTGAAGCCCGAGTTCACCCAGCTACGAATCAAACTTCAGGAGAGGTGCTCAGGGTGATGCGGACTGCCAAGCGTTTCACCAGGCAGCCCAGATCGAGTACAAACACTTGTGTTTTAAACGGGCAGAGGAAATGGTGTCAAGAGCGCGCCTCCATCTCCCGGGCGACGTACACGTTCTCTCCACGAGACGCAAGCCCTTCCTCCAGTGTGAAAGGCCTCTACACTCTACACCTCTTGCGCTCGCAGCACGCAGGTGCCACCCGCTCTGAACATCTTCCAAAGGCACAGGGGTCACGCAACGTGTGAACCACCGAGCGCGGGTGCAGCACACACCTAGGTCTTCGCTGTCGGCCTGAGAACACCCACGGCACAGGGCTTCTTTGGTGCACACACGTGGTAGCGGTCGGTGATGCCTTCTGCTCCGTGAAACCTTCTCGGGGACACAGAGCGTGAGCGCACGTAGATTAGCCCTACACCTCATCCCTCTTTCTTGAGTGAGTTGTACTGCTATAAGGCAAAACTCCCTGCTGGAATCTCGGTGTGGCTTAAGTATCCTCCGGGAAGCGATCGCTGCTAGAGACACTGTGCTGCTCTCTAGGATAACGGTCTGTGCCTCCACTGCGCTGCTGTTGTCTCCAAGTCGCTTGCGAAGGCCTTTTCGAAGAGGTTGCTCACAGTGTCGTTTCTTTAGAGCAACCCACAGGCATACGAGGATGCCGGTTCTGTGAAGGAAAATGCTCCCTGCCTCAGCCACTTGGGCGCCGTTTTGTACAGGAAAGGACACTCCGCCTTGGAGGCTCTTCCTTCCGGATTGCCACTCGCACTGGCGATGTCTCCTGAATCTCGCGGGGTTACGGTGCCGTCACAGGGTCCGTATCTCAGGCCTAGAACGGCAGAGCGTCCGGCAGCTTTGAAAGAGACCGTCGGCATTCTTCTGGCCTTCGGGGACGCTCCATGAGGAACAAGCTCCTCAGCAGCGTGCGTCTTTAGATCTTTCATGGCAGAACCTCTGTGGGCGACCTCATTCCTCCCCCCACGTGAGAGACACACACAACCTGCCATTAGGGGGTGGAAGGCTTTAGAGTCCAGCAGCGAGGCTGGCGCTCCCACTCAGCGTTCCTGCACGGAACTGAGCCCGGGTGCGTGAGACCGTGAGAGGGGGCAAAGACAGGCGTACCAGCGAGCTGTTTACGGTGCACGCTGACGCATCACCCTTCAAGCTCACGTTCCTTTCATGGAGAGAACACGAGGCCTTGATTGCGCTTTCCTGTGGTACGTAAACTTTGGTCGCGTCCCCTGGTGGGCACATCGGCTCAGGACTGCCCTGTCCCAAAGGCTCCAGGTGTGGAGCCCGACTGTTGGAGCTCAGCCTCACGTGGCTCTTTCACGGACGAGACCGGCTCGCAATGGGACCGTTCACGAGCTGGGGACCGTGCTGGCTGTTAGGAGTCGGCACACCAAGAGCCCTCCGAGGGAGAGGAGCTGCTGACGTTTGCCAGCACAGTCTCCAATTCCCAACTGCAACCATTCCCTGTAAGAGGCTCCCGAAAGCTTCGACGCAGTTTCTCAGTTAGCTATAAATGGAGGCCAGTCACTTGGCAGACTCCCCCAACGCCCGGCCTCCCAGGCTGCGATACAGACACGCCGACTGCTTCAGCCAACAGGGACAGCTTGGAGTAAAAGGGAGACTCCTACGTGTCAAAGTACTTGCGTGACGCTGGCCAGAAGCTCAAACATTTAGGGCAGGGCATCAGGGCACTTTGCCGCACGCGGAGCAAGTTTGTTCTCATCTCGCCTCTGAAAGCCGAGTTTAACCAGCTAGGAAGCAAACTTCGGGAAAGGTACTCAGGGTGCCGCCGCTTCAAAATTCTCTCACCAGACAGCCCAAATCGTGTACGCCTCTTTGTATTTTCCATGGGCAGGACAAAATGGTGTCAAACCCGCACGCCTCTAGCTGGGGGTGGGTTGGGGTGGGGTGGGGTGGGGTGGGGGTGGGGGTTGGGCGACGTACACTTTCTCCACGGGAAACAGGCCCACGCCTTCAGTGTGAAAGGCCTCTACGCCTCTCCGCTTTCGGAGCCCAGGCGCAGCCTCAGCTCTGAAAAGCTTCCAGAGCAGGAAGGTCAGAAAACCTTTGAACCACCCAGCAGGTGCAGCACAGAACAAGGGCTTCTCTCTTGGCCTTGAGAACACCCACTGCCCAGCGCTCCTTTGTGTACACACGTGGTGGAGGAAGGGTGCTGCATTCGGCTCCGTGAGAACTTCTCCGGGCCACGTAGTGTGAACGCAAGTAGATGAGCCCTACATCTCATGCCAGTCTCCTGTGCGAGTTGGACAAGGCGAACTCCCTGCTTGAATCCCGGGGTGGGTTAAGTACCCTCCGGGGAAGGATCGTTGCTTGGGACCCCGGGGCTGGTGTCGAGGTGACTGTTCTGTGCATCCACCTCGCAGCTGTTCTCTCTCCGCGGGTTCTCTCCGCCTGCTGCAGCCAAAAGGGACACAGCTTAGGGTAAAGATAAAAACCCGGGGTGTAAACGTTCTTGCCTAGCCCTCGCCCCAAGCACAAGCGTATATGCCTCTGGTCAAAGGCTTTCGCCACAAGCTGAACACGTTTGGTCTCATCTAAGCCTCTGAAGCCCGAGTTCACCCAGCTACGAATCAAACTTCAGGAGAGGTGCTCAGGGTGATGCGGACTGCCAAGCGTTTCACCAGGCAGCCCAGATCGAGTACAAACACTTGTGTTTTAAACGGGCAGAGGAAATGGTGTCAAGAGCGCGCCTCCATCTCCCGGGCGACGTACACGTTCTCTCCACGAGACGCAAGCCCTTCCTCCAGTGTGAAAGGCCTCTACACTCTACACCTCTTGCGCTCGCAGCACGCAGGTGCCACCCGCTCTGAACATCTTCCAAAGGCACAGGGGTCACGCAACGTGTGAACCACCGAGCGCGGGTGCAGCACACACCTAGGTCTTCGCTGTCGGCCTGAGAACACCCACGGCACAGGGCTTCTTTGGTGCACACACGTGGTAGCGGTCGGTGATGCCTTCTGCTCCGTGAAACCTTCTCGGGGACACAGAGCGTGAGCGCACGTAGATTAGCCCTACACCTCATCCCTCTTTCTTGAGTGAGTTGTACTGCTATAAGGCAAAACTCCCTGCTGGAATCTCGGTGTGGCTTAAGTATCCTCCGGGAAGCGATCGCTGCTAGAGACACTGTGCTGCTCTCTAGGATAACGGTCTGTGCCTCCACTGCGCTGCTGTTGTCTCCAAGTCGCTTGCGAAGGCCTTTTCGAAGAGGTTGCTCACAGTGTCGTTTCTTTAGAGCAACCCACAGGCATACGAGGATGCCGGTTCTGTGAAGGAAAATGCTCCCTGCCTCAGCCACTTGGGCGCCGTTTTGTACAGGAAAGGACACTCCGCCTTGGAGGCTCTTCCTTCCGGATTGCCACTCGCACTGGCGATGTCTCCTGAATCTCGCGGGGTTACGGTGCCGTCACAGGGTCCGTATCTCAGGCCTAGAACGGCAGAGCGTCCGGCAGCTTTGAAAGAGACCGTCGGCATTCTTCTGGCCTTCGGGGACGCTCCATGAGGAACAAGCTCCTCAGCAGCGTGCGTCTTTAGATCTTTCATGGCAGAACCTCTGTGGGCGACCTCATTCCTCCCCCCACGTGAGAGACACACACAACCTGCCATTAGGGGGTGGAAGGCTTTAGAGTCCAGCAGCGAGGCTGGCGCTCCCACTCAGCGTTCCTGCACGGAACTGAGCCCGGGTGCGTGAGACCGTGAGAGGGGGCAAAGACAGGCGTACCAGCGAGCTGTTTACGGTGCACGCTGACGCATCACCCTTCAAGCTCACGTTCCTTTCATGGAGAGAACACGAGGCCTTGATTGCGCTTTCCTGTGGTACGTAAACTTTGGTCGCGTCCCCTGGTGGGCACATCGGCTCAGGACTGCCCTGTCCCAAAGGCTCCAGGTGTGGAGCCCGACTGTTGGAGCTCAGCCTCACGTGGCTCTTTCATGGACGAGACCGGCTCGCAATGGGACCGTTCACGAGCTGGGGACCGTGCTGGCTGTTAGGAGTCGGCACACCAAGAGCCCTCCGAGGGAGAGGAGCTGCTGACGTTTGCCAGCACAGTCTCCAATTCCCAACTGCAACCATTCCCTGTAAGAGGCTCCCGAAAGCTTCGACGCAGTTTCTCAGTTAGCTATAAATGGAGGCCAGTCACTTGGCAGACTCCCCCAACGCCCGGCCTCCCAGGCTGCGATACAGACACGCCGACTGCTTCAGCCAACAGGGACAGCTTGGAGTAAAAGGGAGACTCCTACGTGTCAAAGTACTTGCGTGACGCTGGCCAGAAGCTCAAACATTTAGGGCAGGGCATCAGGGCACTTCGCCGCACGCGGAGCAAGTTTGTTCTCATCTCGCCTCTGAAAGCCGAGTTTAACCAGCTAGGAAGCAAACTTCGGGAAAGGTACTCAGGGTGCCGCCGCTTCAAAATTCTCTCACCAGACAGCCCAAATCGTGTACGCCTCTTTGTATTTTCCATGGGCAGGACAAAATGGTGTCAAACCCGCACGCCTCCAGCTGGGGGTGGGTTGGGGTGGGGTGGGGTGGGGTGGGGGTGGGGGTTGGGCGACGTACACTTTCTCCATGGGAAACAGGCCCACGCCTTCAGTGTGAAAGGCCTCTACGCCTCTCCGCTTTCGGAGCCCAGGCGCAGCCTCAGCTCTGAAAAGCTTCCAGAGCAGGAAGGTCAGAAAACCTTTGAACCACCCAGCAGGTGCAGCACAGAACAAGGGCTTCTCTCTTGGCCTTGAGAACACCCACTGCCCAGCGCTCCTTTGTGTACACACGTGGTGGAGGAAGGGTGCTGCATTCGGCTCCGTGAGAACTTCTCCGGGCCACGTAGTGTGAACGCAAGTAGATGAGCCCTACATCTCATGCCAGTCTCCTGTGCGAGTTGGACAAGGCGAACTCCCTGCTTGAATCCCGGGGTGGGTTAAGTACCCTCCGGGGAAGGATCGTTGCTTGGGACCCCGGGGCTGGTGTCGAGGTGACTGTTCTGTGCATCCACCTCGCAGCTGTTCTCTCTCCGCGGGTTCTCTCCGCCTGCTGCAGCCAAAAGGGACACAGCTTAGGGTAAAGATAAAAACCCGGGGTGTAAACGTTCTTGCCTAGCCCTCGCCCCAAGCACAAGCGTATATGCCTCTGGTCAAAGGCTTTCGCCACAAGCTGAACACGTTTGGTCTCATCTAAGCCTCTGAAGCCCGAGTTCAGCCAGCTACGAATCAAACTTCAGGAGAGGTGCTCAGGGTGATGCGGACTGCCAAGCGTTTCACCAGGCAGCCCAGATCGAGTACAAACACTTGTGTTTTAAACGGGCAGAGGAAATGGTGTCAAGAGCGCGCCTCCATCTCCCGGGCGATGTACACGTTCTCTCCACGAGACGCAAGCCCTTCCTCCAGTGTGAAAGGCCTCTACACTCTACACCTCTTGCGCTCGCAGCACGCAGGTGCCACCCGCTCTGAACATCTTCCAAAGGCACAGGGGTCACGCAACGTGTGAACCACCGAGCGCGGGTGCAGCACACACCTAGGTCTTCGCTGTCGGCCTGAGAACACCCACGGCACAGGGCTTCTTTGGTGCACACACGTGGTAGCGGTCGGTGATGCCTTCTGCTCCGTGAAACCTTCTCGGGGACACAGAGCGTGAGCGCACGTAGATTAGCCCTACACCTCATCCCTCTTTCTTGAGTGAGTTGTACTGCTATAAGGCAAAACTCCCTGCTGGAATCTCGGTGTGGCTTAAGTATCCTCCGGGAAGCGATCGCTGCTAGAGACACTGTGCTGCTCTCTAGGATAACGGTCTGTGCCTCCACTGCGCTGCTGTTGTCTCCAAGTCGCTTGCGAAGGCCTTTTCGAAGAGGTTGCTCACAGTGTCGTTTCTTTAGAGCAACCCACAGGCATACGAGGATGCCGGTTCTGTGAAGGAAAATGCTCCCTGCCTCAGCCACTTGGGCGCCGTTTTGTACAGGAAAGGACACTCCGCCTTGGAGGCTCTTCCTTCCGGATTGCCACTCGCACTGGCGATGTCTCCTGAATCTCGCGGGGTTACGGTGCCGTCACAGGGTCCGTATCTCAGGCCTAGAACGGCAGAGCGTCCGGCAGCTTTGAAAGAGACCGTCGGCATTCTTCTGGCCTTCGGGGACGCTCCATGAGGAACAAGCTCCTCAGCAGCGTGCGTCTTTAGATCTTTCATGGCAGAACCTCTGTGGGCGACCTCATTCCTCCCCCCACGTGAGAGACACACACAACCTGCCATTAGGGGGTGGAAGGCTTTAGAGTCCAGCAGCGAGGCTGGCGCTCCCACTCAGCGTTCCTGCACGGAACTGAGCCCGGGTGCGTGAGACCGTGAGAGGGGGCAAAGACAGGCGTACCAGCGAGCTGTTCACGGTGCACGCTGACGCATCACCCTTCAAGCTCACGTTCCTTTCATGGAGAGAACACGAGGCCTTGATTGCGCTTTCCTGTGGTACGTAAACTTTGGTCGCGTCCCCTGGTGGGCACATCGGCTCAGGACTGCCCTGTCCCAAAGGCTCCAGGTGTGGAGCCCGACTGTTGGAGCTCAGCCTCACGTGGCTCTTTCACGGACGAGACCGGCTCACAATGGGACCGTTCACGAGCTGGGGACCGTGCTGGCTGTTAGGAGTCGGCACACCAAGAGCCCTCCGAGGGAGAGGAGCTGCTGACGTTTGCCAGCACAGTCTCCAATTCCCAACTGCAACCATTCCCTGTAAGAGGCTCCCGAAAACTTCGACGCAGTTTCTCAGTTAGCTATAAATGGAGGCCAGTCACTTGGCAGACTCCCCCAACGCCCGGCCTCCCAGGCTGCGATACAGACACGCCGACTGCTTCAGCCAACAGGGACAGCTTGGAGTAAAAGGGAGACTCCTACGTGTCAAAGTACTTGCGTGACGCTGGCCAGAAGCTCAAACATTTAGGGCAGGGCATCAGGGCACTTCGCCGCACGCGGAGCAAGTTTGTTCTCATCTCGCCTCTGAAAGCCGAGTTTAACCAGCTAGGAAGCAAACTTCGGGAAAGGTACTCAGGGTGCCGCCGCTTCAAAATTCTCTCACCAGACAGCCCAAATCGTGTACGCCTCTTTGTATTTTCCATGGGCAGGACAAAATGGTGTCAAACCCGCACGCCTCCAGCTGGGGGTGGGTTGGGGTGGGGTGGGGTGGGGTGGGGGTGGGGGTTGGGCGACGTACACTTTCTCCATGGGAAACAGGCCCACGCCTTCAGTGTGAAAGGCCTCTACGCCTCTCCGCTTTCGCAGCCCAGGCGCAGCCTCAGCTCTGAAAAGCTTCCAGAGCAGGAAGGTCAGAAAACCTTTGAACCACCCAGCAGGTGCAGCACAGAACAAGGGCTTCTCTCTTGGCCTTGAGAACACCCACTGCCCAGCGCTCCTTTGTGTACACACGTGGTGGAGGAAGGGTGCTGCATTCGGCTCCGTGAGAACTTCTCCGGGCCACGTAGTGTGAACGCAAGTAGATGAGCCCTACATCTCATGCCAGTCTCCTGTGCGAGTTGGACAAGGCGAACTCCCTGCTTGAATCCCGGGGTGGGTTAAGTACCCTCCGGGGAAGGATCGTTGCTTGGGACCCCGGGGCTGGTGTCGAGGTGACTGTTCTGTGCATCCACCTCGCAGCTGTTCTCTCTCCGCGGGTTCTCTCCGCCTGCTGCAGCCAAAAGGGACACAGCTTAGGGTAAAGATAAAAACCCGGGGTGTAAACGTTCTTGCCTAGCCCTCGCCCCAAGCACAAGCGTATATGCCTCTGGTCAAAGGCTTTCGCCACAAGCTGAACACGTTTGGTCTCATCTAAGCCTCTGAAGCCCGAGTTCACCCAGCTACGAATCAAACTTCAGGAGAGGTGCTCAGGGTGATGCGGACTGCCAAGCGTTTCACCAGGCAGCCCAGATCGAGTACAAACACTTGTGTTTTAAACGGGCAGAGGAAATGGTGTCAAGAGCGCGCCTCCATCTCCCGGGCGACGTACACGTTCTCTCCACGAGACGCAAGCCCTTCCTCCAGTGTGAAAGGCCTCTACACTCTACACCTCTTGCGCTCGCAGCACGCAGGTGCCACCCGCTCTGAACATCTTCCAAAGGCACAGGGGTCACGCAACGTGTGAACCACCGAGCGCGGGTGCAGCACACACCTAGGTCTTCGCTGTCGGCCTGAGAACACCCACGGCACAGGGCTTCTTTGGTGCACACACGTGGTAGCGGTCGGTGATGCCTTCTGCTCCGTGAAACCTTCTCGGGGACACAGAGCGTGAGCGCACGTAGATTAGCCCTACACCTCATCCCTCTTTCTTGAGTGAGTTGTACTGCTATAAGGCAAAACTCCCTGCTGGAATCTCGGTGTGGCTTAAGTATCCTCCGGGAAGCGATCGCTGCTAGAGACACTGTGCTGCTCTCTAGGATAACGGTCTGTGCCTCCACTGCGCTGCTGTTGTCTCCAAGTCGCTTGCGAAGGCCTTTTCGAAGAGGTTGCTCACAGTGTCGTTTCTTTAGAGCAACCCACAGGCATACGAGGATGCCGGTTCTGTGAAGGAAAATGCTCCCTGCCTCAGCCACTTGGGCGCCGTTTTGTACAGGAAAGGACACTCCGCCTTGGAGGCTCTTCCTTCCGGATTGCCACTCGCACTGGCGATGTCTCCTGAATCTCGCGGGGTTACGGTGCCGTCACAGGGTCCGTATCTCAGGCCTAGAACGGCAGAGCGTCCGGCAGCTTTGAAAGAGACCGTCGGCATTCTTCTGGCCTTCGGGGACGCTCCATGAGGAACAAGCTCCTCAGCAGCGTGCGTCTTTAGATCTTTCATGGCAGAACCTCTGTGGGCGACCTCATTCCTCCCCCCACGTGAGAGACACACACAACCTGCCATTAGGGGGTGGAAGGCTTTAGAGTCCAGCAGCGAGGCTGGCGCTCCCACTCAGCGTTCCTGCACGGAACTGAGCCCGGGTGCGTGAGACCGTGAGAGGGGGCAAAGACAGGCGTACCAGCGAGCTGTTCACGGTGCACGCTGACGCATCACCCTTCAAGCTCACGTTCCTTTCATGGAGAGAACACGAGGCCTTGATTGCGCTTTCCTGTGGTACGTAAACTTTGGTCGCGTCCCCTGGTGGGCACATCGGCTCAGGACTGCCCTGTCCCAAAGGCTCCAGGTGTGGAGCCCGACTGTTGGAGCTCAGCCTCACGTGGCTCTTTCACGGACGAGACCGGCTCGCAATGGGACCGTTCACGAGCTGGGGACCGTGCTGGCTGTTAGGAGTCGGCACACCAAGAGCCCTCCGAGGGAGAGGAGCTGCTGACGTTTGCCAGCACAGTCTCCAATTCCCAACTGCAACCATTCCCTGTAAGAGGCTCCCGAAAGCTTCGACGCAGTTTCTCAGTTAGCTATAAATGGAGGCCAGTCACTTGGCAGACTCCCCCAACGCCCGGCCTCCCAGGCTGCGATACAGACACGCCGACTGCTTCAGCCAACAGGGACAGCTTGGAGTAAAAGGGAGACTCCTACGTGTCAAAGTACTTGCGTGACGCTGGCCAGAAGCTCAAACATTTAGGGCAGGGCATCAGGGCACTTCGCCGCACGCGGAGCAAGTTTGTTCTCATCTCGCCTCTGAAAGCCGAGTTTAACCAGCTAGGAAGCAAACTTCGGGAAAGGTACTCAGGGTGCCGCCGCTTCAAAATTCTCTCACCAGACAGCCCAAATCGTGTACGCCTCTTTGTATTTTCCATGGGCAGGACAAAATGGTGTCAAACCCGCACGCCTCCAGCTGGGGGTGGGTTGGGGTGGGGTGGGGTGGGGTGGGGGTGGGGGTTGGGCGACGTACACTTTCTCCATGGGAAACAGGCCCACGCCTTCAGTGTGAAAGGCCTCTACGCCTCTCCGCTTTCGCAGCCCAGGCGCAGCCTCAGCTCTGAAAAGCTTCCAGAGCAGGAAGGTCAGAAAACCTTTGAACCACCCAGCAGGTGCAGCACAGAACAAGGGCTTCTCTCTTGGCCTTGAGAACACCCACTGCCCAGCGCTCCTTTGTGTACACACGTGGTGGAGGAAGGGTGCTGCATTCGGCTCCGTGAGAACTTCTCCGGGCCACGTAGTGTGAACGCAAGTAGATGAGCCCTACATCTCATGCCAGTCTCCTGTGCGAGTTGGACAAGGCGAACTCCCTGCTTGAATCCCGGGGTGGGTTAAGTACCCTCCGGGGAAGGATCGTTGCTTGGGACCCCGGGGCTGGTGTCGAGGTGACTGTTCTGTGCATCCACCTCGCAGCTGTTCTCTCTCCGCGGGTTCTCTCCGCCTGCTGCAGCCAAAAGGGACACAGCTTAGGGTAAAGATAAAAACCCGGGGTGTAAACGTTCTTGCCTAGCCCTCGCCCCAAGCACAAGCGTATATGCCTCTGGTCAAAGGCTTTCGCCACAAGCTGAACACGTTTGGTCTCATCTAAGCCTCTGAAGCCCGAGTTCACCCAGCTATGAATCAAACTTCAGGAGAGGTGCTCAGGGTGATGCGGACTGCCAAGCGTTTCACCAGGCAGCCCAGATCGAGTACAAACACTTGTGTTTTAAACGGGCAGAGGAAATGGTGTCAAGAGCGCGCCTCCATCTCCCGGGCGACGTACACGTTCTCTCCACGAGACGCAAGCCCTTCCTCCAGTGTGAAAGGCCTCTACACTCTACACCTCTTGCGCTCGCAGCACGCAGGTGCCACCCGCTCTGAACATCTTCCAAAGGCACAGGGGTCACGCAACGTGTGAACCACCGAGCGCGGGTGCAGCACACACCTAGGTCTTCGCTGTCGGCCTGAGAACACCCACGGCACAGGGCTTCTTTGGTGCACACACGTGGTAGCGGTCGGTGATGCCTTCTGCTCCGTGAAACCTTCTCGGGGACACAGAGCGTGAGCGCACGTAGATTAGCCCTACACCTCATCCCTCTTTCTTGAGTGAGTTGTACTGCTATAAGGCAAAACTCCCTGCTGGAATCTCGGTGTGGCTTAAGTATCCTCCGGGAAGCGATCGCTGCTAGAGACACTGTGCTGCTCTCTAGGATAACGGTCTGTGCCTCCACTGCGCTGCTGTTGTCTCCAAGTCGCTTGCGAAGGCCTTTTCGAAGAGGTTGCTCACAGTGTCGTTTCTTTAGAGCAACCCACAGGCATACGAGGATGCCGGTTCTGTGAAGGAAAATGCTCCCTGCCTCAGCCACTTGGGCGCCGTTTTGTACAGGAAAGGACACTCCGCCTTGGAGGCTCTTCCTTCCGGATTGCCACTCGCACTGGCGATGTCTCCTGAATCTCGCGGGGTTACGGTGCCGTCACAGGGTCCGTATCTCAGGCCTAGAACGGCAGAGCGTCCGGCAGCTTTGAAAGAGACCGTCGGCATTCTTCTGGCCTTCGGGGACGCTCCATGAGGAACAAGCTCCTCAGCAGCGTGCGTCTTTAGATCTTTCATGGCAGAACCTCTGTGGGCGACCTCATTCCTCCCCCCACGTGAGAGACACACACAACCTGCCATTAGGGGGTGGAAGGCTTTAGAGTCCAGCAGCGAGGCTGGCGCTC
This sequence comes from Orcinus orca, assembly GCF_937001465.1. Lineage (NCBI taxonomy): Eukaryota > Metazoa > Chordata > Mammalia > Artiodactyla > Delphinidae > Orcinus > Orcinus orca. Next base: position 812,455 of record NW_026043854.1, on the reverse strand, counting down.
CCACTCAGCGTTCCTGCACGGAACTGAGCCCGGGTGCGTGAGACCGTGAGAGGGGGCAAAGACAGGCGTACCAGCGAGCTGTTCACGGTGCACGCTGACGCATCACCCTTCAAGCTCACGTTCCTTTCATGGAGAGAACACGAGGCCTTGATTGCGCTTTCCTGTGGTACGTAAACTTTGGTCGCGTCCCCTGGTGGGCACATCGGCTCAGGACTGCCCTGTCCCAAAGGCTCCAGGTGTGGAGCCCGACTGTTGGAGCTCAGCCTCACGTGGCTCTTTCACGGACGAGACCGGCTCGCAATGGGACCGTTCACGAGCTGGGGACCGTGCTGGCTGTTAGGAGTCGGCACACCAAGAGCCCTCCGAGGGAGAGGAGCTGCTGACGTTTGCCAGCACAGTCTCCAATTCCCAACTGCAACCATTCCCTGTAAGAGGCTCCCGAAAGCTTCGACGCAGTTTCTCAGTTAGCTATAAATGGAGGCCAGTCACTTGGCAGACTCCCCCAACGCCCGGCCTCCCAGGCTGCGATACAGACACGCCGACTGCTTCAGCCAACAGGGACAGCTTGGAGTAAAAGGGAGACTCCTACGTGTCAAAGTACTTGCGTGACGCTGGCCAGAAGCTCAAACATTTAGGGCAGGGCATCAGGGCACTTCGCCGCACGCGGAGCAAGTTTGTTCTCATCTCGCCTCTGAAAGCCGAGTTTAACCAGCTAGGAAGCAAACTTCGGGAAAGGTACTCAGGGTGCCGCCGCTTCAAAATTCTCTCACCAGACAGCCCAAATCGTGTACGCCTCTTTGTATTTTCCATGGGCAGGACAAAATGGTGTCAAACCCGCACGCCTCCAGCTGGGGGTGGGTTGGGGTGGGGTGGGGTGGGGTGGGGGTGGGGGTTGGGCGACGTACACTTTCTCCATGGGAAACAGGCCCACGCCTTCAGTGTGAAAGGCCTCTACGCCTCTCCGCTTTCGCAGCCCAGGCGCAGCCTCAGCTCTGAAAAGCTTCCAGAGCAGGAAGGTCAGAAAACCTTTGAACCACCCAGCAGGTGCAGCACAGAACAAGGGCTTCTCTCTTGGCCTTGAGAACACCCACTGCCCAGCGCTCCTTTGTGTACACACGTGGTGGAGGAAGGGTGCTGCATTCGGCTCCGTGAGAACTTCTCCGGGCCACGTAGTGTGAACGCAAGTAGATGAGCCCTACATCTCATGCCAGTCTCCTGTGCGAGTTGGACAAGGCGAACTCCCTGCTTGAATCCCGGGGTGGGTTAAGTACCCTCCGGGGAAGGATCGTTGCTTGGGACCCCGGGGCTGGTGTCGAGGTGACTGTTCTGTGCATCCACCTCGCAGCTGTTCTCTCTCCGCGGGTTCTCTCCGCCTGCTGCAGCCAAAAGGGACACAGCTTAGGGTAAAGATAAAAACCCGGGGTGTAAACGTTCTTGCCTAGCCCTCGCCCCAAGCACAAGCGTATATGCCTCTGGTCAAAGGCTTTCGCCACAAGCTGAACACGTTTGGTCTCATCTAAGCCTCTGAAGCCCGAGTTCACCCAGCTATGAATCAAACTTCAGGAGAGGTGCTCAGGGTGATGCGGACTGCCAAGCGTTTCACCAGGCAGCCCAGATCGAGTACAAACACTTGTGTTTTAAACGGGCAGAGGAAATGGTGTCAAGAGCGCGCCTCCATCTCCCGGGCGACGTACACGTTCTCTCCACGAGACGCAAGCCCTTCCTCCAGTGTGAAAGGCCTCTACACTCTACACCTCTTGCGCTCGCAGCACGCAGGTGCCACCCGCTCTGAACATCTTCCAAAGGCACAGGGGTCACGCAACGTGTGAACCACCGAGCGCGGGTGCAGCACACACCTAGGTCTTCGCTGTCGGCCTGAGAACACCCACGGCACAGGGCTTCTTTGGTGCACACACGTGGTAGCGGTCGGTGATGCCTTCTGCTCCGTGAAACCTTCTCGGGGACACAGAGCGTGAGCGCACGTAGATTAGCCCTACACCTCATCCCTCTTTCTTGAGTGAGTTGTACTGCTATAAGGCAAAACTCCCTGCTGGAATCTCGGTGTGGCTTAAGTATCCTCCGGGAAGCGATCGCTGCTAGAGACACTGTGCTGCTCTCTAGGATAACGGTCTGTGCCTCCACTGCGCTGCTGTTGTCTCCAAGTCGCTTGCGAAGGCCTTTTCGAAGAGGTTGCTCACAGTGTCGTTTCTTTAGAGCAACCCACAGGCATACGAGGATGCCGGTTCTGTGAAGGAAAATGCTCCCTGCCTCAGCCACTTGGGCGCCGTTTTGTACAGGAAAGGACACTCCGCCTTGGAGGCTCTTCCTTCCGGATTGCCACTCGCACTGGCGATGTCTCCTGAATCTCGCGGGGTTACGGTGCCGTCACAGGGTCCGTATCTCAGGCCTAGAACGGCAGAGCGTCCGGCAGCTTTGAAAGAGACCGTCGGCATTCTTCTGGCCTTCGGGGACGCTCCATGAGGAACAAGCTCCTCAGCAGCGTGCGTCTTTAGATCTTTCATGGCAGAACCTCTGTGGGCGACCTCATTCCTCCCCCCACGTGAGAGACACACACAACCTGCCATTAGGGGGTGGAAGGCTTTAGAGTCCAGCAGCGAGGCTGGCGCTCCCACTCAGCGTTCCTGCACGGAACTGAGCCCGGGTGCGTGAGACCGTGAGAGGGGGCAAAGACAGGCGTACCAGCGAGCTGTTCACGGTGCACGCTGACGCATCACCCTTCAAGCTCACGTTCCTTTCATGGAGAGAACACGAGGCCTTGATTGCGCTTTCCTGTGGTACGTAAACTTTGGTCGCGTCCCCTGGTGGGCACATCGGCTCAGGACTGCCCTGTCCCAAAGGCTCCAGGTGTGGAGCCCGACTCTTGGAGCTCAGCCTCACGTGGCTCTTTCACGGACGAGACCGGCTCGCAATGGGACCGTTCACGAGCTGGGGACCGTGCTGGCTGTTAGGAGTCGGCACACCAAGAGCCCTCCGAGGGAGAGGAGCTGCTGACGTTTGCCAGCACAGTCTCCAATTCCCAACTGCAACCATTCCCTGTAAGAGGCTCCCGAAAGCTTCGACGCAGTTTTTCAGTTAGCTATAAATGGAGGCCAGTCACTTGGCAGACTCCCCCAACGCCCGGCCTGCCAGGCTGCGATACAGACACGCCGACTGCTTCAGCCAACAGGGACAGCTTGGAGTAAAAGGGAGACTCCTACGTGTCAAAGTACTTGCGTGACGCTGGCCAGAAGCTCAAACATTTAGGGCAGGGCATCAGGGCACTTCGCCGCACGCGGAGCAAGTTTGTTCTCATCTCGCCTCTGAAAGCCGAGTTTAACCAGCTAGGAAGCAAACTTCGGGAAAGGTACTCAGGGTGCCGCCGCTTCAAAATTCTCTCACCAGACAGCCCAAATCGTGTACGCCTCTTTGTATTTTCCATGGGCAGGACAAAATGGTGTCAAACCCGCACGCCTCCAGCTGGGGGTGGGTTGGGGTGGGGTGGGGTGGGGTGGGGGTGGGGGTTGGGCGACGTACACTTTCTCCATGGGAAACAGGCCCACGCCTTCAGTGTGAAAGGCCTCTATGCCTCTCGGCTTTCGCAGCCCAGGTGCAGCCTCAGCTCTGAAAAGCTTCCAGAGCAGGAAGGTCAGAAAACCTTTGAACCACCCAGCAGGTGCAGCACAGAACAAGGGCTTCTCTCTTGGCCTTGAGAACACCCACTGCCCAGCGCTCCTTTGTGTACACACGTGGTGGAGGAAGGGTGCTGCATTCGGCTCCGTGAGAACTTCTCCGGGCCACGTAGTGTGAACGCAAGTAGATGAGCCCTACATCTCATGCCAGTCTCCTGTGCGAGTTGGACAAGGCGAACTCCCTGCTTGAATCCCGGGGTGGGTTAAGTACCCTCCGGGGAAGGATCGTTGCTTGGGACCCCGGGGCTGGTGTCGAGGTGACTGTTCTGTGCATCCACCTCGCAGCTGTTCTCTCTCCGCGGGTTCTCTCCGCCTGCTGCAGCCAAAAGGGACACAGCTTAGGGTAAAGATAAAAACCCGGGGTGTAAACGTTCTTGCCTAGCCCTCGCCCCAAGCACAAGCGTATATGCCTCTGGTCAAAGGCTTTCGCCACAAGCTGAACACGTTTGGTCTCATCTAAGCCTCTGAAGCCCGAGTTCACCCAGCTACGAATCAAACTTCAGGAGAGGTGCTCAGGGTGATGCGGACTGCCAAGCGTTTCACCAGGCAGCCCAGATCGAGTACAAACACTTGTGTTTTAAACGGGCAGAGGAAATGGTGTCAAGAGTGCGCCTCCATCTCCCGGGCGACGTACACGTTCTCTCCACGAGACGCAAGCCCTTCCTCCAGTGTGAAAGACCTCTACACTCTACACCTCTTGCGCTCGCAGCACGCAGGTGCCACCCGCTCTGAACATCTTCCAAAGGCACAGGGGTCACGCAACGTGTGAACCACCGAGCTCGGGTGCAGCACACACCTAGGTCTTCGCTGTCGGCCTGAGAACACCCACGGCACAGGGCTTCTTTGGTGCACACACGTGGTAGCGGTCGGTGATGCCTTCTGCTCCGTGAAACCTTCTTGGGAACACAGAGCGTGAGCGCACGTAGATTAGCCCTACACCTCATCCCTCTTTCTTGAGTGAGTTGTACTGCTATAAGGCAAAACTCCCTGCTGGAATCTCGGTGTGGCTTAAGTATCCTCCGGGAAGCGATCGCTGCTAGAGACACTGTGCTGCTCTCTAGGATAACGGTCTGTGCCTCCACTGCGCTGCTGTTGTCTCCAAGTCGCTTGCGAAGGCCTTTTCGAAGAGGTTGCTCACAGTGTCGTTTCTTTAGAGCAACCCACAGGCATACGAGGATGCCGGTTCTGTGAAGGAAAATGCTCCCTGCCTCAGCCACTTGGGCGCCGTTTTGTACAGGAAAGGACACTCCGCCTTGGAGGCTCTTCCTTCCAGATTGCCACTCGCACTGGCGATGTCTCCTGAATCTCGCGGGGTTACGGTGCCGTCACAGGGTCCGTATCTCAGGCCTAGAACGGCAGAGCGTCCGGCAGCTTTGAAAGAGACCGTCGGCATTCTTCTGGCCTTCGGGGACGCTCCATGAGGAACAAGCTCCTCAGCAGCGTGCGTCTTTAGATCTTTCATGGCAGAACCTCTGTGGGCGACCTCATTCCTCCCCCCACGTGAGAGACACACACAACCTGCCATTAGGGGGTGGAAGGCTTTAGAGTCCAGCAGCGAGGCTGGCGCTCCCACTCAGCGTTCCTGCACGGAACTGAGCCCGGGTGCGTGAGACCGTGAGAGGGGGCAAAGACAGGCGTACCAGCGAGCTGTTCACGGTGCACGCTGACGCATCACCCTTCAAGCTCACGTTCCTTTCATGGAGAGAACACGAGGCCTTGATTGCGCTTTCCTGTGGTACGTAAACTTTGGTCGCGTCCCCTGGTGGGCACATCGGCTCAGGACTGCCCTGTCCCAAAGGCTCCAGGTGTGGAGCCCGACTGTTGGAGCTCAGCCTCACGTGGCTCTTTCACGGACGAGACCGGCTCGCAATGGGACCGTTCACGAGCTGGGGACCGTGCTGGCTGTTAGGAGTCGGCACACCAAGAGCCCTCCGAGGGAGAGGAGCTGCTGACGTTTGCCAGCACAGTCTCCAATTCCCAACTGCAACCATTCCCTGTAAGAGGCTCCCGAAAGCTTCGACGCAGTTTCTCAGTTAGCTATAAATGGAGGCCAGTCACTTGGCAGACTCCCCCAACGCCCGGCCTCCCAGGCTGCGATACAGACACGCCGACTGCTTCAGCCAACAGGGACAGCGTGGAGTAAAAGGGAGACTCCTACGTGTCAAAGTACTTGCGTGACGCTGGCCAGAAGCTCAAACATTTAGGGCAGGGCATCAGGGCACTTCGCCGCACGCGGAGCAAGTTTGTTCTCATCTCGCCTCTGAAAGCCGAGTTTAACCAGCTAGGAAGCAAACTTCGGGAAAGGTACTCAGGGTGCCGCCGCTTCAAAATTCTCTCACCAGACAGCCCAAATCGTGTACACCTCTTTGTATTTTCCATGGGCAGGACAAAATGGTGTCAAACCCGCACGCCTCCAGCTGGGGGTGGGTTGGGGTGGGGTGGGGTGGGGTGGGGGTGGGGGTTGGGCGACGTACACTTTCTCCATGGGAAACAGGCCCACGCCTTCAGTGTGAAAGGCCTCTACGCCTCTCCGCTTTCGCAGCCCAGGCGCAGCCTCAGCTCTGAAAAGCTTCCAGAGCAGGAAGGTCAGAAAACCTTTGAACCACCCAGCAGGTGCAGCACAGAACAAGGGCTTCTCTCTTGGCCTTGAGAACACCCACTGCCCAGCGCTCCTTTGTGTACACACGTGGTGGAGGAAGGGTGCTGCATTCGGCTCCGTGAGAACTTCTCCGGGCCACGTAGTGTGAACGCAAGTAGATGAGCCCTACATCTCATGCCAGTCTCCTGTGCGAGTTGGACAAGGCGAACTCCCTGCTTGAATCCCGGGGTGGGTTAAGTACCCTCCGGGGAAGGATCGTTGCTTGGGACCCCGGGGCTGGTGTCGAGGTGACTGTTCTGTGCATCCACCTCGCAGCTGTTCTCTCTCCGCGGGTTCTCTCCGCCTGCTGCAGCCAAAAGGGACACAGCTTAGGGTAAAGATAAAAACCCGGGGTGTAAACGTTCTTGCCTAGCCCTCGCCCCAAGCACAAGCGTATATGCCTCTGGTCAAAGGCTTTCGCCACAAGCTGAACACGTTTGGTCTCATCTAAGCCTCTGAAGCCCGAGTTCACCCAGCTACGAATCAAACTTCAGGAGAGGTGCTCAGGGTGATGCGGACTGCCAAGCGTTTCACCAGGCAGCCCAGATCGAGTACAAACACTTGTGTTTTAAACGGGCAGAGGAAATGGTGTCAAGAGCGCGCCTCCATCTCCCGGGCGACGTACACGTTCTCTCCACGAGACGCAAGCCCTTCCTCCAGTGTGAAAGGCCTCTACACTCTACACCTCTTGCGCTCGCAGCACGCAGGTGCCACCCGCTCTGAACATCTTCCAAAGGCACAGGGGTCACGCAACGTGTGAACCACCGAGCGCAGGTGCAGCACACACCTAGGTCTTCGCTGTCGGCCTGAGAACACCCACGGCACAGGGCTTCTTTGGTGCACACACGTGGTAGCGGTCGGTGATGCCTTCTGCTCCGTGAAACCTTCTCGGGGACACAGAGCGTGAGCGCACGTAGATTAGCCCTACACCTCATCCCTCTTTCTTGAGTGAGTTGTACTGCTATAAGGCAAAACTCCCTGCTGGAATCTCGGTGTGGCTTAAGTATCCTCCGGGAAGCGATCGCTGCTAGAGACACTGTGCTGCTCTCTAGGATAACGGTCTGTGCCTCCACTGCGCTGCTGTTGTCTCCAAGTCGCTTGCGAAGGCCTTTTCGAAGAGGTTGCTCACAGTGTCGTTTCTTTAGAGCAACCCACAGGCATACGAGGATGCCGGTTCTGTGAAGGAAAATGCTCCCTGCCTCAGCCACTTGGGCGCCGTTTTGTACAGGAAAGGACACTCCGCCTTGGAGGCTCTTCCTTCCGGATTGCCACTCGCACTGGCGATGTCTCCTGAATCTCGCGGGGTTACGGTGCTGTCACAGGGTCCGTATCTCAGGCCTAGAACGGCAGAGCGTCCGGCAGCTTTGAAAGAGACCGTCGGCATTCTTCTGGCCTTCGGGGACGCTCCATGAGGAACAAGCTCCTCAGCAGCGTGCGTCTTTAGATCTTTCATGGCAGAACCTCTGTGGGCGACCTCATTCCTCCCCCCACGTGAGAGACACACACAACCTGCCATTAGGGGGTGGAAGGCTTTAGAGTCCAGCAGCGAGGCTGGCGCTCCCACTCAGCGTTCCTGCACGGAACTGAGCCCGGGTGCGTGAGACCGTGAGAGGGGGCAAAGACAGGCGTACCAGCGAGCTGTTCACGGTGCACGCTGACGCATCACCCTTCAAGCTCACGTTCCTTTCATGGAGAGAACACGAGGCCTTGATTGCGCTTTCCTGTGGTACGTAAACTTTGGTCGCGTCCCCTGGTGGGCACATCGGCTCAGGACTGCCCTGTCCCAAAGGCTCCAGGTGTGGAGCCCGACTGTTGGAGCTCAGCCTCACGTGGCTCTTTCACGGACGAGACCGGCTCGCAATGGGACCGTTCACGAGCTGGGGACCGTGCTGGCTGTTAGGAGTCGGCACACCAAGAGCCCTCCGAGGGAGAGGAGCTGCTGACGTTTGCCAGCACAGTCTCCAATTCCCAACTGCAACCATTCCCTGTAAGAGGCTCCCGAAAGCTTCGACGCAGTTTCTCAGTTAGCTATAAATGGAGGCCAGTCACTTGGCAGACTCCCCCAACGCCCGGCCTCCCAGGCTGCGATACAGACACGCCGACTGCTTCAGCCAACAGGGACAGCTTGGAGTAAAAGGGAGACTCCTACGTGTCAAAGTACTTGCGTGACGCTGGCCAGAAGCTCAAACATTTAGGGCAGGGCATCAGGGCACTTCGCCGCACGCGGAGCAAGTTTGTTCTCATCTCGCCTCTGAAAGCCGAGTTTAACCAGCTAGGAAGCAAACTTCGGGAAAGGTACTCAGGGTGCCGCCGCTTCAAAATTCTCTCACCAGACAGCCCAAATCGTGTACGCCTCTTTGTATTTTCCATGGGCAGGACAAAATGGTGTCAAACCCGCACGCCTCCAGCTGGGGGTGGGTTGGGGTGGGGTGGGGTGGGGTGGGGGTGGGGGTTGGGCGACGTACACTTTCTCCATGGGAAACAGGCCCACGCCTTCAGTGTGAAAGGCCTCTACGCCTCTCCGCTTTCGCAGCCCAGGCGCAGCCTCAGCTCTGAAAAGCTTCCAGAGCAGGAAGGTCAGAAAACCTTTGAACCACCCAGCAGGTGCAGCACAGAACAAGGGCTTCTCTCTTGGCCTTGAGAACACCCACTGCCCAGCGCTCCTTTGTGTACACACGTGGTGGAGGAAGGGTGCTGCATTCGGCTCCGTGAGAACTTCTCCGGGCCACGTAGTGTGAACGCAAGTAGATGAGCCCTACATCTCATGCCAGTCTCCTGTGCGAGTTGGACAAGGCGAACTCCCTGCTTGAATCCCGGGGTGGGTTAAGTACCCTCCGGGGAAGGATCGTTGCTTGGGACCCCGGGGCTGGTGTCGAGGTGACTGTTCTGTGCATCCACCTCGCAGCTGTTCTCTCTCCGCGGGTTCTCTCCGCCTGCTGCAGCCAAAAGGGACACAGCTTAGGGTAAAGATAAAAACCCGGGGTGTAAACGTTCTTGCCTAGCCCTCGCCCCAAGCACAAGCGTATATGCCTCTGGTCAAAGGCTTTCGCCACAAGCTGAACACGTTTGGTCTCATCTAAGCCTCTGAAGCCCGAGTTCACCCAGCTACGAATCAAACTTCAGGAGAGGTGCTCAGGGTGATGCGGACTGCCAAGCGTTTCACCAGGCAGCCCAGATCGAGTACAAACACTTGTGTTTTAAACGGGCAGAGGAAATGGTGTCAAGAGCGCGCCTCCATCTCCCGGGCGACGTACACGTTCTCTCCACGAGACGCAAGCCCTTCCTCCAGTGTGAAAGGCCTCTACACTCTACACCTCTTGCGCTCGCAGCACGCAGGTGCCACCCGCTCTGAACATCTTCCAAAGGCACAGGGGTCACGCAACGTGTGAACCACCGAGCGCGGGTGCAGCACACACCTAGGTCTTCGCTGTCGGCCTGAGAACACCCACGGCACAGGGCTTCTTTGGTGCACACACGTGGTAGCGGTCGGTGATGCCTTCTGCTCCGTGAAACCTTCTCGGGGACACAGAGCGTGAGCGCACGTAGATTAGCCCTACACCTCATCCCTCTTTCTTGAGTGAGTTGTACTGCTATAAGGCAAAACTCCCTGCTGGAATCTCGGTGTGGCTTAAGTATCCTCCGGGAAGCGATCGCTGCTAGAGACACTGTGCTGCTCTCTAGGATAACGGTCTGTGCCTCCACTGCGCTGCTGTTGTCTCCAAGTCGCTTGCGAAGGCCTTTTCGAAGAGGTTGCTCACAGTGTCGTTTCTTTAGAGCAACCCACAGGCATACGAGGATGCCGGTTCTGTGAAGGAAAATGCTCCCTGCCTCAGCCACTTGGGCGCCGTTTTGTACAGGAAAGGACACTCCGCCTTGGAGGCTCTTCCTTCCGGATTGCCACTCGCACTGGCGATGTCTCCTGAATCTCGCGGGGTTACGGTGCCGTCACAGGGTCCGTATCTCAGGCCTAGAACGGCAGAGCGTCCGGCAGCTTTGAAAGAGACCGTCGGCATTCTTCTGGCCTTCGGGGACGCTCCATGAGGAACAAGCTCCTCAGCAGCGTGCGTCTTTAGATCTTTCATGGCAGAACCTCTGTGGGCGACCTCATTCCTCCCCCCACGTGAGAGACACACACAACCTGCCATTAGGGGGTGGAAGGCTTTAGAGTCCAGCAGCGAGGCTGGCGCTCCCACTCAGCGTTCCTGCACGGAACTGAGCCCGGGTGCGTGAGACCGTGAGAGGGGGCAAAGACAGGCGTACCAGCGAGCTGTTCACGGTGCACGCTGACGCATCACCCTTCAAGCTCACGTTCCTTTCATGGAGAGAACACGAGGCCTTGATTGCGCTTTCCTGTGGTACGTAAACTTTGGTCGCGTCCCCTGGTGGGCACATCGGCTCAGGACTGCCCTGTCCCAAAGGCTCCAGGTGTGGAGCCCGACTGTTGGAGCTCAGCCTCACGTGGCTCTTTCACGGACGAGACCGGCTCGCAATGGGACCGTTCACGAGCTGGGGACCGTGCTGGCTGTTAGGAGTCGGCACACCAAGAGCCCTCCGAGGGAGAGGAGCTGCTGACGTTTGCCAGCACAGTCTCCAATTCCCAACTGCAACCATTCCCTGTAAGAGGCTCCCGAAAGCTTCGACGCAGTTTCTCAGTTAGCTATAAATGGAGGCCAGTCACTTGGCAGACTCCCTCAACGCCCGGCCTCCCAGGCTGCGATACAGACACGCCGACTGCTTCAGCCAACAGGGACAGCTTGGAGTAAAAGGGAGACTCCTACGTGTCAAAGTACTTGCGTGACGCTGGCCAGAAGCTCAAACATTTAGGGCAGGGCATCAGGGCACTTCGCCGCACTCGGAGCAAGTTTGTTCTCATCTCGCCTCTGAAAGCCGAGTTTAACCAGCTAGGAAGCAAACTTCGGGAAAGGTACTCAGGGTGCCGCCGCTTCAAAATTCTCTCACCAGACAGCCCAAATCGTGTACGCCTCTTTGTATTTTCCATGGGCAGGACAAAATGGTGTCAAACCCGCACGCCTCCAGCTGGGGGTGGGTTGGGGTGGGGTGGGGTGGGGTGGGGGTGGGGGTTGGGCGACGTACACTTTCTCCACGGGAAACAGGCCCACGCCTTCAGTGTGAAAGGCCTCTACGCCTCTCCGCTTTCGCAGCCCAGGCGCAGCCTCAGCTCTGAAAATCTTCCAGAGCAGGAAGGTCAGAAAACCTTTGAACCACCCAGCAGGTGCAGCACAGAACAAGGGCTTCTCTCTTGGCCTTGAGAACACCCACTGCCCAGCGCTCCTTTGTGTACACACGTGGTGGAGGAAGGGTGCTGCATTCGGCTCCGTGAGAACTTCTCCGGGCCACGTAGTGTGAACGCAAGTAGATGAGCCCTACATCTCATGCCAGTCTCCTGTGCGAGTTGGACAAGGCGAACTCCCTGCTTGAATCCCGGGGTGGGTTAAGTACCCTCCGGGGAAGGATCGTTGCTTGGGACCCCGGGGCTGGTGTCGAGGTGACTGTTCTGTGCATCCACCTCGCAGCTGTTCTCTCTCCGCGGGTTCTCTCCGCCTGCTGCAGCCAAAAGGGACACAGCTTAGGGTAAAGATAAAAACCCGGGGTGTAAACGTTCTTGCCTAGCCCTCGCCCCAAGCACAAGCGTATATGCCTCTGGTCAAAGGCTTTCGCCACAAGCTGAACACGTTTGGTCTCATCTAAGCCTCTGAAGCCCGAGTTCACCCAGCTACGAATCAAACTTCAGGAGAGGTGCTCAGGGTGATGCGGACTGCCAAGCGTTTCACCAGGCAGCCCAGATCGAGTACAAACACTTGTGTTTTAAACGGGCAGAGGAAATGGTGTCAAGAGCGCGCCTCCATCTCCCGGGCGACGTACACGTTCTCTCCACGAGACGCAAGCCCTTCCTCCAGTGTGAAAGGCCTCTACACTCTACACCTCTTGCGCTCGCAGCACGCAGGTGCCACCCGCTCTGAACATCTTCCAAAGGCACAGGGGTCACGCAACGTGTGAACCACCGAGCGCGGGTGCAGCACACACCTAGGTCTTCGCTGTCGGCCTGAAGAACACCCACGGCACAGGGCTTCTTTGGTGCACACACGTGGTAGCGGTCGGTGATGCCTTCTGCTCCGTGAAACCTTCTCGGGGACACAGAGCGTGAGCGCACGTAGATTAGCCCTACACCTCATCCCTCTTTCTTGAGTGAGTTGTACTGCTATAAGGCAAAACTCCCTGCTGGAATCTCGGTGTGGCTTAAGTATCCTCCGGGAAGCGATCGCTGCTAGAGACACTGTGCTGCTCTCTAGGATAACGGTCTGTGCCTCCACTGCGCTGCTGTTGTCTCCAAGTCGCTTGCGAAGGCCTTTTCGAAGAGGTTGCTCACAGTGTCGTTTCTTTAGAGCAACCCACAGGCATACGAGGATGCCGGTTCTGTGAAGGAAAATGCTCCCTGCCTCAGCCACTTGGGTGCCGTTTTGTACAGGAAAGGACACTCCGCCTTGGAGGCTCTTCCTTCCGGATTGCCACTCGCACTGGCGATGTCTCCTGAATCTCGCGGGGTTACGGTGCCGTCACAGGGTCCGTATCTCAGGCCTAGAACGGCAGAGCGTCCGGCAGCTTTGAAAGAGACCGTCGGCATTCTTCTGGCCTTCGGGGACGCTCCATGAGGAACAAGCTCCTCAGCAGCGTGCGTCTTTAGATCTTTCATGGCAGAACCTCTGTGGGCGACCTCATTCCTCCCCCCACGTGAGAGACACACACAACCTGCCATTAGGGGGTGGAAGGCTTTAGAGTCCAGCAGCGAGGTTGGCGCTCCCACTCAGCGTTCCTGCACGGAACTGAGCCCGGGTGCGTGAGACCGTGAGAGGGGGCAAAGACAGGCGTACCAGCGAGCTGTTCACGGTGCACGCTGACGCATCACCCTTCAAGCTCACGTTCCTTTCATGGAGAGAACACGAGGCCTTGATTGCGCTTTCCTGTGGTACGTAAACTTTGGTCGCGTCCCCTGGTGGGCACATCGGCTCAGGACTGCCCTGTCCCAAAGGCTCCAGGTGTGGAGCCCGACTGTTGGAGCTCAGCCTCACGTGGCTCTTTCACGGACGAGACCGGCTCGCAATGGGACCGTTCACGAGCTGGGGACCGTGCTGGCTGTTAGGAGTCGGCACACCAAGAGCCCTCCGAGGGAGAGGAGCTGCTGACGTTTGCCAGCACAGTCTCCAATTCCCAACTGCAACCATTCCCTGTAAGAGGCTCCCGAAAGCTTCGACGCAGTTTCTCAGTTAGCTATAAATGGAGGCCAGTCACTTGGCAGACTCCCCCAACGCCCGGCCTCCCAGGCTGCGATACAGACACGCCGACTGCTTCAGCCAACAGGGACAGCTTGGAGTAAAAGGGAGACTCCTACGTGTCAAAGTACTTGCGTGACGCTGGCCAGAAGCTCAAACATTTAGGGCAGGGCATCAGGGCACTTCGCCGCACGCGGAGCAAGTTTGTTCTCATCTCGCCTCTGAAAGCCGAGTTTAACCAGCTAGGAAGCAAACTTCGGGAAAGGTACTCAGGGTGCCACCGCTTCAAAATTCTCTCACCAGACAGCCCAAATCGTGTACGCCTCTTTGTATTTTCCATGGGCAGGACAAAATGGTGTCAAACCCGCACGCCTCCAGCTGGGGGTGGGTTGGGGTGGGGTGGGGTGGGGTGGGGGTGGGGGTTGGGCGACGTACATTTTCTCCACGGGAAACAGGCCCACGCCTTCAGTGTGAAAGGCCTCTACGCCTCTCCGCTTTCGCAGCCCAGGCGCAGCCTCAGCTCTGAAAAGCTTCCAGAGCAGGAAGGTCAGAAAACCTTTGAACCACCCAGCAGGTGCAGCACAGAACAAGGGCTTCTCTCTTGGCCTTGAGAACACCCACTGCCCAGCGCTCCTTTGTGTACACACGTGGTGGAGGAAGGGTGCTGCATTCGGCTCCGTGAGAACTTCTCCGGGCCACGTAGTGTGAACGCAAGTAGATGAGCCCTACATCTCATGCCAGTCTCCTGTGCGAGTTGGACAAGGCGAACTCCCTGCTTGAATCCCGGGGTGGGTTAAGTACCCTCCGGGGAAGGATCGTTGCTTGGGACCCCGGGGCTGGTGTCGAGGTGACTGTTCTGTGCATCCACCTCGCAGCTGTTCTCTCTCCGCGGGTTCTCTCCGCCTGCTGCAGCCAAAAGGGACACAGCTTAGGGTAAAGATAAAAACCCGGGGTGTAAACGTTCTTGCCTAGCCCTCGCCCCAAGCACAAGCGTATATGCCTCTGGTCAAAGGCTTTCGCCACAAGCTGAACACGTTTGGTCTCATCTAAGCCTCTGAAGCCCGAGTTCACCCAGCTACGAATCAAACTTCAGGAGAGGTGCTCAGGGTGATGCGGACTGCCAAGCGTTTCACCAGGCAGCCCAGATCGAGTACAAACACTTGTGTTTTAAACGGGCAGAGGAAATGGTGTCAAGAGCGCGCCTCCATCTCCCGGGCGACGTACACGTTCTCTCCACGAGACGCAAGCCCTTCCTCCAGTGTGAAAGGCCTCTACACTCTACACCTCTTGCGCTCGCAGCACGCAGGTGCCACCCGCTCTGAACATCTTCCAAAGGCACAGGGGTCACGCAACGTGTGAACCACCGAGCGCGGGTGCAGCACACACCTAGGTCTTCGCTGTCGGCCTGAGAACACCCACGGCACAGGGCTTCTTTGGTGCACACACGTGGTAGCGGTCGGTGATGCCTTCTGCTCCGTGAAACCTTCTCGGGGACACAGAGCGTGAGCGCACGTAGATTAGCCCTACACCTCATCCCTCTTTCTTGAGTGAGTTGTACTGCTATAAGGCAAAACTCCCTGCTGGAATCTCGGTGTGGCTTAAGTATCCTCCGGGAAGCGATCGCTGCTAGAGACACTGTGCTGCTCTCTAGGATAACGGTCTGTGCCTCCACTGCGCTGCTGTTGTCTCCAAGTCGCTTGCGAAGGCCTTTTCGAAGAGGTTGCTCACAGTGTCGTTTCTTTAGAGCAACCCACAGGCATACGAGGATGCCGGTTCTGTGAAGGAAAATGCTCCCTGCCTCAGCCACTTGGGCGCCGTTTTGTACAGGAAAGGACACTCCGCCTTGGAGGCTCTTCCTTCCGGATTGCCACTCGCACTGGCGATGTCTCCTGAATCTCGCGGGGTTACGGTGCCGTCACAGGGTCCGTATCTCAGGCCTAGAACGGCAGAGCGTCCGGCAGCTTTGAAAGAGACCGTCGGCATTCTTCTGGCCTTCGGGGACGCTCCATGAGGAACAAGCTCCTCAGCAGCGTGCGTCTTTAGATCTTTCATGGCAGAACCTCTGTGGGCGACCTCATTCCTCCCCCCACGTGAGAGACACACACAACCTGCCATTAGGGGGTGGAAGGCTTTAGAGTCCAGCAGCGAGGCTGGCGCTCCCACTCAGCGTTCCTGCACGGAACTGAGCCCGGGTGCGTGAGACCGTGAGAGGGGGCAAAGACAGGCGTACCAGCGAGCTGTTCACGGTGCACGCTGACGCATCACCCTTCAAGCTCACGTTCCTTTCATGGAGAGAACACGAGGCCTTGATTGCGCTTTCCTGTGGTACGTAAACTTTGGTCGCGTCCCCTGGTGGGCACATCGGCTCAGGACTGCCCTGTCCCAAAGGCTCCAGGTGTGGAGCCCGACTGTTGGAGCTCAGCCTCACGTGGCTCTTTCACGGACGAGACCGGCTCGCAATGGGACCGTTCACGAGCTGGGGACCGTGCTGGCTGTTAGGAGTCGGCACACCAAGAGCCCTCCGAGGGAGAGGAGCTGCTGACGTTTGCCAGCACAGTCTCCAATTCCCAACTGCAACCATTCCCTGTAAGAGGCTCCCGAAAGCTTCGACGCAGTTTCTCAGTTAGCTATAAATGGAGGCCAGTCACTTGGCAGACTCCCCCAACGCCCGGCCTCCCAGGCTGCGATACAGACACGCCGACTGCTTCAGCCAACAGGGACAGCTTGGAGTAAAAGGGAGACTCCTACGTGTCAAAGTACTTGCGTGACGCTGGCCAGAAGCTCAAACATTTAGGGCAGGGCATCAGGGCACTTCGCCGCACGCGGAGCAAGTTTGTTCTCATCTCGCCTCTGAAAGCCGAGTTTAACCAGCTAGGAAGCAAACTTCGGGAAAGGTACTCAGGGTGCCACCGCTTCAAAATTCTCTCACCAGACAGCCCAAATCGTGTACGCCTCTTTGTATTTTCCATGGGCAGGACAAAATGGTGTCAAACCCGCACGCCTCCAGCTGGGGGTGGGTTGGGGTGGGGTGGGGTGGGGTGGGGGTGGGGGTTGGGCGACGTACACTTTCTCCACGGGAAACAGGCCCACGCCTTCAGTGTGAAAGGCCTCTACGCCTCTCCGCTTTCGCAGCCCAGGCGCAGCCTCAGCTCTGAAAAGCTTCCAGAGCAGGAAGGTCAGAAAACCTTTGAACCACCCAGCAGGTGCAGCACAGAACAAGGGCTTCTCTCTTGGCCTTGAGAACACCCACTGCCCAGCGCTCCTTTGTGTACACACGTGGTGGAGGAAGGGTGCTGCATTCGGCTCCGTGAGAACTTCTCCGGGCCACGTAGTGTGAACGCAAGTAGATGAGCCCTACATCTCATGCCAGTCTCCTGTGCGAGTTGGACAAGGCGAACTCCCTGCTTGAATCCCGGGGTGGGTTAAGTACCCTCCGGGGAAGGATCGTTGCTTGGGACCCCGGGGCTGGTGTCGAGGTGACTGTTCTGTGCATCCACCTCGCAGCTGTTCTCTCTCCGTGGGTTCTCTCCGCCTGCTGCAGCCAAAAGGGACACAGCTTAGGGTAAAGATAAAAACCCGGGGTGTAAACGTTCTTGCCTAGCCCTCGCCCCAAGCACAAGCGTATATGCCTCTGGTCAAAGGCTTTCGCCACAAGCTGAACACGTTTGGTCTCATCTAAGCCTCTGAAGCCCGAGTTCACCCAGCTACGAATCAAACTTCAGGAGAGGTGCTCAGGGTGATGCGGACTGCCAAGCGTTTCACCAGGCAGCCCAGATCGAGTACAAACACTTGTGTTTTAAACGGGCAGAGGAAATGGTGTCAAGAGCGCGCCTCCATCTCCCGGGCGACGTACACGTTCTCTCCACGAGACGCAAGCCCTTCCTCCAGTGTGAAAGGCCTCTACACTCTACACCTCTTGCGCTCGCAGCACGCAGGTGCCACCCGCTCTGAACATCTTCCAAAGGCACAGGGGTCACGCAACGTGTGAACCACCGAGCGCGGGTGCAGCACACACCTAGGTCTTCGCTGTCGGCCTGAGAACACCCACGGCACAGGGCTTCTTTGGTGCACACACGTGGTAGCGGTCGGTGATGCCTTCTGCTCTGTGAAACCTTCTCGGGGACACAGAGCGTGAGTGCACATAGATTAGCCCTACACCTCATCCCTCTTTCTTGAGTGAGTTGTACTGCTATAAGGCAAAACTCCCTGCTGGAATCTCGGTGTGGCTTAAGTATCCTCCGGGAAGCGATCGCTGCTAGAGACACTGTGCTGCTCTCTAGGATAACGGTCTGTGCCTCCACTGCGCTGCTGTTGTCTCCAAGTCGCTTGCGAAGGCCTTTTCGAAGAGGTTGCTCACAGTGTCGTTTCTTTAGAGCAACCCACAGGCATACGAGGATGCCGGTTCTGTGAAGGAAAATGCTCCCTGCCTCAGCCACTTGGGCGCCGTTTTGTACAGGAAAGGACACTCCGCCTTGGAGGCTCTTCCTTCCGGATTGCCACTCGCACTGGCGATGTCTCCTGAATCTCGCGGGGTTACGGTGCCGTCACAGGGTCCGTATCTCAGGCCTAGAACGGCAGAGCGTCCGGCAGCTTTGAAAGAGACCGTCGGCATTCTTCTGGCCTTCGGGGACGCTCCATGAGGAACAAGCTCCTCAGCAGCGTGCGTCTTTAGATCTTTCATGGCAGAACCTCTGTGGGCGACCTCATTCCTCCCCCCACGTGAGAGACACACACAACCTGCCATTAGGGGGTGGAAGGCTTTAGAGTCCAGCAGCGAGGCTGGCGCTCCCACTCAGCGTTCCTGCACGGAACTGAGCCCGGGTGCGTGAGACCGTGAGAGGGGGCAAAGACAGGCGTACCAGCGAGCTGTTCACGGTGCACGCTGACGCATCACCCTTCAAGCTCACGTTCCTTTCATGGAGAGAACACGAGGCCTTGATTGCGCTTTCCTGTGGTACGTAAACTTTGGTCGCGTCCCCTGGTGGGCACATCGGCTCAGGACTGCCCTGTCCCAAAGGCTCCAGGTGTGGAGCCCGACTGTTGGAGCTCAGCCTCACGTGGCTCTTTCACGGACGAGACCGGCTCGCAATGGGACCGTTCACGAGCTGGGGACCGTGCTGGCTGTTAGGAGTCGGCACACCAAGAGCCCTCCGAGGGAGAAGAGCTGCTGACGTTTGCCAGCACAGTCTCCAATTCCCAACTGCAACCATTCCCTGTAAGAGGCTCCCGAAAGCTTCGACGCAGTTTCTCAGTTAGCTATAAATGGAGGCCAGTCACTTGGCAGACTCCCCCAACGCCCGGCCTCCCAGGCTGCGATACAGACACGCCGACTGCTTCAGCCAACAGGGACAGCTTGGAGTAAAAGGGAGACTCCTACGTGTCAAAGTACTTGCGTGACGCTGGCCAGAAGCTCAAACATTTAGGGCAGGGCATCAGGGCACTTCGCCGCACGCGGAGCAAGTTTGTTCTCATCTCGCCTCTGAAAGCCGAGTTTAACCAGCTAGGAAGCAAACTTCGGGAAAGGTACTCAGGGTGCCGCCGCTTCAAAATTCTCTCACCAGACAGCCCAAATCGTGTACGCCTCTTTGTATTTTCCATGGGCAGGACAAAATGGTGTCAAACCCGCACGCCTCCAGCTGGGGGTGGGTTGGGGTGGGGTGGGGTGGGGTGGGGGTGGGGGTTGGGCGACGTACACTTTCTCCACGGGAAACAGGCCCACGCCTTCAGTGTGAAAGGCCTCTACGCCTCTCCGCTTTCGCAGCCCAGGCGCAGCCTCAGCTCTGAAAAGCTTCCAGAGCAGGAAGGTCAGAAAACCTTTGAACCACCCAGCAGGTGCAGCACAGAACAAGGGCTTCTCTCTTGGCCTTGAGAACACCCACTGCCCAGCGCTCCTTTGTGTACACACGTGGTGGAGGAAGGGTGCTGCATTCGGCTCCGTGAGAACTTCTCCGGGCCACGTAGTGTGAACGCAAGTAGATGAGCCCTACATCTCATGCCAGTCTCCTGTGCGAGTTGGACAAGGCGAACTCCCTGCTTGAATCCCGGGGTGGGTTAAGTACCCTCCGGGGAAGGATCGTTGCTTGGGACCCCGGGGCTGGTGTCGAGGTGACTGTTCTGTGCATCCACCTCGCAGCTGTTCTCTCTCCGCGGGTTCTCTCCGCCTGCTGCAGCCAAAAGGGACACAGCTTAGGGTAAAGATAAAAACCCGGGGTGTAAACGTTCTTGCCTAGCCCTCGCCCCAAGCACAAGCGTATATGCCTCTGGTCAAAGGCTTTCGCCACAAGCTGAACACGTTTGGTCTCATCTAAGCCTCTGAAGCCCGAGTTCACCCAGCTACGAATCAAACTTCAGGAGAGGTGCTCAGGGTGATGCGGACTGCCAAGCGTTTCACCAGGCAGCCCAGATCGAGTACAAACACTTGTGTTTTAAACGGGCAGAGGAAATGGTGTCAAGAGCGCGCCTCCATCTCCCGGGCGACGTACACGTTCTCTCCACGAGACGCAAGCCCTTCCTCCAGTGTGAAAGGCCTCTACACTCTACACCTCTTGCGCTCGCAGCACGCAGGTGCCACCCGCTCTGAACATCTTCCAAAGGCACAGGGGTCACGCAACGTGTGAACCACCGAGCGCGGGTGCAGCACACACCTAGGTCTTCGCTGTCGGCCTGAGAACACCCACGGCACAGGGCTTCTTTGGTGCACACACGTGGTAGCGGTCGGTGATGCCTTCTGCTCCGTGAAACCTTCTCGGGGACACAGAGCGTGAGCGCACGTAGATTAGCCCTACACCTCATCCCTCTTTCTTGAGTGAGTTGTACTGCTATAAGGCAAAACTCCCTGCTGGAATCTCGGTGTGGCTTAAGTATCCTCCGGGAAGCGATCGCTGCTAGAGACACTGTGCTGCTCTCTAGGATAACGGTCTGTGCCTCCACTGCGCTGCTGTTGTCTCCAAGTCGCTTGCGAAGGCCTTTTCGAAGAGGTTGCTCACAGTGTCGTTTCTTTAGAGCAACCCACAGGCATACGAGGATGCCGGTTCTGTGAAGGAAAATGCTCCCTGCCTCAGCCACTTGGGCGCCGTTTTGTACAGGAAAGGACACTCCGCCTTGGAGGCTCTTCCTTCCGGATTGCCACTCGCACTGGCGATGTCTCCTGAATCTCGCGGGGTTACGGTGCCGTCACAGGGTCCGTATCTCAGGCCTAGAACGGCAGAGCGTCCGGCAGCTTTGAAAGAGACCGTCGGCATTCTTCTGGCCTTCGGGGACGCTCCATGAGGAACAAGCTCCTCAGCAGCGTGCGTCTTTAGATCTTTCATGGCAGAACCTCTGTGGGCGACCTCATTCCTCCCCCCACGTGAGAGACACACACAACCTGCCATTAGGGGGTGGAAGGCTTTAGAGTCCAGCAGCGAGGCTGGCGCTCCCACTCAGCGTTCCTGCACGGAACTGAGCCCGGGTGCGTGAGACCGTGAGAGGGGGCAAAGACAGGCGTACCAGCGAGCTGTTCACGGTGCACGCTGACGCATCACCCTTCAAGCTCACGTTCCTTTCATGGAGAGAACACGAGGCCTTGATTGCGCTTTCCTGTGGTACGTAAACTTTGGTCGCGTCCCCTGGTGGGCACATCGGCTCAGGACTGCCCTGTCCCAAAGGCTCCAGGTGTGGAGCCCGACTGTTGGAGCTCAGCCTCACGTGGCTCTTTCACGGACGAGACCGGCTCGCAATGGGACCGTTCACGAGCTGGGGACCGTGCTGGCTGTTAGGAGTCGGCACACCAAGAGCCCTCCGAGGGAGAGGAGCTGCTGACGTTTGCCAGCACAGTCTCCAATTCCCAACTGCAACCATTCCCTGTAAGAGGCTCCCGAAAGCTTCGACGCAGTTTCTCAGTTAGCTATAAATGGAGGCCAGTCACTTGGCAGACTCCCCCAACGCCCGGCCTCCCAGGCTGCGATACAGACACGCCGACTGCTTCAGCCAACAGGGACAGCTTGGAGTAAAAGGGAGACTCCTACGTGTCAAAGTACTTGCGTGACGCTGGCCAGAAGCTCAAACATTTAGGGCAGGGCATCAGGGCACTTCGCCGCACGCGGAGCAAGTTTGTTCTCATCTCGCCTCTGAAAGCCGAGTTTAACCAGCTAGGAAGCAAACTTCGGGAAAGGTACTCAGGGTGCCGCCGCTTCAAAATTCTCTCACCAGACAGCCCAAATCGTGTACGCCTCTTTGTATTTTCCATGGGCAGGACAAAATGGTGTCAAACCCGCACGCCTCCAGCTGGGGGTGGGTTGGGGTGGGGTGGGGTGGGGTGGGGGTGGGGGTTGGGCGACGTACACTTTCTCCACGGGAAACAGGCCCACGCCTTCAGTGTGAAAGGCCTCTACGCCTCTCCGCTTTCGCAGCCCAGGCGCAGCCTCAGCTCTGAAAAGCTTCCAGAGCAGGAAGGTCAGAAAACCTTTGAACCACCCAGCAGGTGCAGCACAGAACAAGGGCTTCTCTCTTGGCCTTGAGAACACCCACTGCCCAGCGCTCCTTTGTGTACACACGTGGTGGAGGAAGGGTGCTGCATTCGGCTCCGTGAGAACTTCTCCGGGCCACGTAGTGTGAACGCAAGTAGATGAGCCCTACATCTCATGCCAGTCTCCTGTGCGAGTTGGACAAGGCGAACTCCCTGCTTGAATCCCGGGGTGGGTTAAGTACCCTCCGGGGAAGGATCGTTGCTTGGGACCCCGGGGCTGGTGTCGAGGTGACTGTTCTGTGCATCCACCTCGCAGCTGTTCTCTCTCCGCGGGTTCTCTCCGCCTGCTGCAGCCAAAAGGGACACAGCTTAGGGTAAAGATAAAAACCCGGCGTGTAAACGTTCTTGCCTAGCCCTCGCCCCAAGCACAAGCGTATATGCCTCTGGTCAAAGGCTTTCGCCACAAGCTGAACACGTTTGGTCTCATCTAAGCCTCTGAAGCCCGAGTTCACCCAGCTACGAATCAAACTTCAGGAGAGGTGCTCAGGGTGATGCGGACTGCCAAGCGTTTCACCAGGCAGCCCAGATCGAGTACAAACACTTGTGTTTTAAACGGGCAGAGGAAATGGTGTCAAGAGCGCGCCTCCATCTCCCGGGCGACGTACACGTTCTCTCCACGAGACGCAAGCCCTTCCTCCAGTGTGAAAGGCCTCTACACTCTACACCTCTTGCGCTCGCAGCACGCAGGTGCCACCCGCTCTGAACATCTTCCAAAGGCACAGGGGTCACGCAACGTGTGAACCACCGAGCGCGGGTGCAGCACACACCTAGGTCTTCGCTGTCGGCCTGAGAACACCCACGGCACAGGGCTTCTTTGGTGCACACACGTGGTAGCGGTCGGTGATGCCTTCTGCTCCGTGAAACCTTCTCGGGGACACAGAGCGTGAGCGCACCTAGATTAGCCCTACACCTCATCCCTCTTTCTTGAGTGAGTTGTACTGCTATAAGGCAAAACTCCCTGCTGGAATCTCGGTGTGGCTTAAGTATCCTCCGGGAAGCGATCGCTGCTAGAGACACTGTGCTGCTCTCTAGGATAACGGTCTGTGCCTCCACTGCGCTGCTGTTGTCTCCAAGTCGCTTGCGAAGGCCTTTTCGAAGAGGTTGCTCACAGTGTCGTTTCTTTAGAGCAACCCACAGGCATACGAGGATGCCGGTTCTGTGAAGGAAAATGCTCCCTGCCTCAGCCACTTGGGCGCCGTTTTGTACAGGAAAGGACACTCCGCCTTGGAGGCTCTTCCTTCCGGATTGCCACTCGCACTGGCGATGTCTCCTGAATCTCGCGGGGTTACGGTGCCGTCACAGGGTCCGTATCTCAGGCCTAGAACGGCAGAGCGTCCGGCAGCTTTGAAAGAGACCGTCGGCATTCTTCTGGCCTTCGGGGACGCTCCATGAGGAACAAGCTCCTCAGCAGCGTGCGTCTTTAGATCTTTCATGGCAGAACCTCTGTGGGCGACCTCATTCCTCCCCCCACGTGAGAGACACACACAACCTGCCATTAGGGGGTGGAAGGCTTTAGAGTCCAGCAGCGAGGCTGGCGCTCCCACTCAGCGTTCCTGCACGGAACTGAGCCCGGGTGCGTGAGACCGTGAGAGGGGGCAAAGACAGGCGTACCAGCGAGCTGTTCACGGTGCACGCTGACGCATCACCCTTCAAGCTCACGTTCCTTTCATGGAGAGAACACGAGGCCTTGATTGCGCTTTCCTGTGGTACGTAAACTTTGGTCGCGTCCCCTGGTGGGCACATCGGCTCAGGACTGCCCTGTCCCAAAGGCTCCAGGTGTGGAGCCCGACTGTTGGAGCTCAGCCTCACGTGGCTCTTTCACGGACGAGACCGGCTCGCAATGGGACCGTTCACGAGCTGGGGACCGTGCTGGCTGTTAGGAGTCGGCACACCAAGAGCCCTCCGAGGGAGAGGAGCTGCTGACGTTTGCCAGCACAGTCTCCAATTCCCAACTGCAACCATTCCCTGTAAGAGGCTCCCGAAAGCTTCGACGCAGTTTCTCAGTTAGCTATAAATGGAGGCCAGTCACTTGGCAGACTCCCCCAACGCCCGGCCTCCCAGGCTGCGATACAGACACGCCGACTGCTTCAGCCAACAGGGACAGCTTGGAGTAAAAGGGAGACTCCTACGTGTCAAAGTACTTGCGTGACGCTGGCCAGAAGCTCAAACATTTAGGGCAGGGCATCAGGGCACTTCGCCGCACGCGGAGCAAGTTTGTTCTCATCTCGCCTCTGAAAGCCGAGTTTAACCAGCTAGGAAGCAAACTTCGGGAAAGGTACTCAGGGTGCCGCCGCTTCAAAATTCTCTCACCAGACAGCCCAAATCGTGTACGCCTCTTTGTATTTTCCATGGGCAGGACAAAATGGTGTCAAACCCGCACGCCTCCAGCTGGGGGTGGGTTGGGGTGGGGTGGGGTGGGGTGGGGGTGGGGTTTGGGCGACGTACACTTTCTCCACGGGAAACAGGCCCACGCCTTCAGTGTGAAAGGCCTCTACGCCTCTCCGCTTTCGCAGCCCAGGCGCAGCCTCAGCTCTGAAAAGCTTCCAGAGCAGGAAGGTCAGAAAACCTTTGAACCACCCAGCAGGTGCAGCACAGAACAAGGGCTTCTCTCTTGGCCTTGAGAACACCCACTGCCCAGCGCTCCTTTGTGTACACACGTGGTGGAGGAAGGGTGCTGCATTCGGCTCCGTGAGAACTTCTCCGGGCCACGTAGTGTGAACGCAAGTAGATGAGCCCTACATCTCATGCCAGTCTCCTGTGCGAGTTGGACAAGGCGAACTCCCTGCTTGAATCCCGGGGTGGGTTAAGTACCCTCCGGGGAAGGATCGTTGCTTGGGACCCCGGGGCTGGTGTCGAGGTGACTGTTCTGTGCATCCACCTCGCAGCTGTTCTCTCTCCGCGGGTTCTCTCCGCCTGCTGCAGCCAAAAGGGACACAGCTTAGGGTAAAGATAAAAACCCGGCGTGTAAACGTTCTTGCCTAGCCCTCGCCCCAAGCACAAGCGTATATGCCTCTGGTCAAAGGCTTTCGCCACAAGCTGAACACGTTTGGTCTCATCTAAGCCTCTGAAGCCCGAGTTCACCCAGCTACGAATCAAACTTCAGGAGAGGTGCTCAGGGTGATGCGGACTGCCAAGCGTTTCACCAGGCAGCCCAGATCGAGTACAAACACTTGTGTTTTAAACGGGCAGAGGAAATGGTGTCAAGAGCGCGCCTCCATCTCCCGGGCGACGTACACGTTCTCTCCACGAGACGCAAGCCCTTCCTCCAGTGTGAAAGGCCTCTACACTCTACACCTCTTGCGCTCGCAGCACGCAGGTGCCACCCGCTCTGAACATCTTCCAAAGGCACAGGGGTCACGCAACGTGTGAACCACCGAGCGCGGGTGCAGCACACACCTAGGTCTTCGCTGTCGGCCTGAGAACACCCACGGCACAGGGCTTCTTTGGTGCACACACGTGGTAGCGGTCGGTGATGCCTTCTGCTCCGTGAAACCTTCTCGGGGACACAGAGCGTGAGCGCACCTAGATTAGCCCTACACCTCATCCCTCTTTCTTGAGTGAGTTGTACTGCTATAAGGCAAAACTCCCTGCTGGAATCTCGGTGTGGCTTAAGTATCCTCCGGGAAGCGATCGCTGCTAGAGACACTGTGCTGCTCTCTAGGATAACGGTCTGTGCCTCCACTGCGCTGCTGTTGTCTCCAAGTCGCTTGCGAAGGCCTTTTCGAAGAGGTTGCTCACAGTGTCGTTTCTTTAGAGCAACCCACAGGCATACGAGGATGCCGGTTCTGTGAAGGAAAATGCTCCCTGCCTCAGCCACTTGGGCGCCGTTTTGTACAGGAAAGGACACTCCGCCTTGGAGGCTCTTCCTTCCGGATTGCCACTCGCACTGGCGATGTCTCCTGAATCTCGCGGGGTTACGGTGCCGTCACAGGGTCCGTATCTCAGGCCTAGAACGGCAGAGCGTCCGGCAGCTTTGAAAGAGACCGTCGGCATTCTTCTGGCCTTCGGGGACGCTCCATGAGGAACAAGCTCCTCAGCAGCGTGCGTCTTTAGATCTTTCATGGCAGAACCTCTGTGGGCGACCTCATTCCTCCCCCCACGTGAGAGACACACACAACCTGCCATTAGGGGGTGGAAGGCTTTAGAGTCCAGCAGCGAGGCTGGCGCTCCCACTCAGCGTTCCTGCACGGAACTGAGCCCGGGTGCGTGAGACCGTGAGAGGGGGCAAAGACAGGCGTACCAGCGAGCTGTTCACGGTGCACGCTGACGCATCACCCTTCAAGCTCACGTTCCTTTCATGGAGAGAACACGAGGCCTTGATTGCGCTTTCCTGTGGTACGTAAACTTTGGTCGCGTCCCCTGGTGGGCACATCGGCTCAGGACTGCCCTGTCCCAAAGGCTCCAGGTGTGGAGCCCGACTGTTGGAGCTCAGCCTCACGTGGCTCTTTCACGGACGAGACCGGCTCGCAATGGGACCGTTCACGAGCTGGGGACCGTGCTGGCTGTTAGGAGTCGGCACACCAAGAGCCCTCCGAGGGAGAGGAGCTGCTGACGTTTGCCAGCACAGTCTCCAATTCCCAACTGCAACCATTCCCTGTAAGAGGCTCCCGAAAGCTTCGACGCAGTTTCTCAGTTAGCTATAAATGGAGGCCAGTCACTTGGCAGACTCCCCCAACGCCCGGCCTCCCAGGCTGCGATACAGACACGCCGACTGCTTCAGCCAACAGGGACAGCTTGGAGTAAAAGGGAGACTCCTACGTGTCAAAGTACTTGCGTGACGCTGGCCAGAAGCTCAAACATTTAGGGCAGGGCATCAGGGCACTTCGCCGCACGCGGAGCAAGTTTGTTCTCATCTCGCCTCTGAAAGCCGAGTTTAACCAGCTAGGAAGCAAACTTCGGGAAAGGTACTCAGGGTGCCGCCGCTTCAAAATTCTCTCACCAGACAGCCCAAATCGTGTACGCCTCTTTGTATTTTCCATGGGCAGGACAAAATGGTGTCAAACCCGCACGCCTCCAGCTGGGGGTGGGTTGGGGTGGGGTGGGGTGGGGTGGGGGTGGGGGTTGGGCGACGTACACTTTCTCCACGGGAAACAGGCCCACGCCTTCAGTGTGAAAGGCCTCTACGCCTCTCCGCTTTCGCAGCCCAGGCGCAGCCTCAGCTCTGAAAAGCTTCCAGAGCAGGAAGGTCAGAAAACCTTTGAACCACCCAGCAGGTGCAGCACAGAACAAGGGCTTCTCTCTTGGCCTTGAGAACACCCACTGCCCAGCGCTCCTTTGTGTACACACGTGGTGGAGGAAGGGTGCTGCATTCGGCTCCGTGAGAACTTCTCCGGGCCACGTAGTGTGAACGCAAGTAGATGAGCCCTACATCTCATGCCAGTCTCCTGTGCGAGTTGGACAAGGCGAACTCCCTGCTTGAATCCCGGGGTGGGTTAAGTACCCTCCGGGGAAGGATCGTTGCTTGGGACCCCGGGGCTGGTGTCGAGGTGACTGTTCTGTGCATCCACCTCGCAGCTGTTCTCTCTCCGCGGGTTCTCTCCGCCTGCTGCAGCCAAAAGGGACACAGCTTAGGGTAAAGATAAAAACCCGGCGTGTAAACGTTCTTGCCTAGCCCTCGCCCCAAGCACAAGCGTATATGCCTCTGGTCAAAGGCTTTCGCCACAAGCTGAACACGTTTGGTCTCATCTAAGCCTCTGAAGCCCGAGTTCACCCAGCTACGAATCAAACTTCAGGAGAGGTGCTCAGGGTGATGCGGACTGCCAAGCGTTTCACCAGGCAGCCCAGATCGAGTACAAACACTTGTGTTTTAAACGGGCAGAGGAAATGGTGTCAAGAGCGCGCCTCCATCTCCCGGGCGACGTACACGTTCTCTCCACGAGACGCAAGCCCTTCCTCCAGTGTGAAAGGCCTCTACACTCTACACCTCTTGCGCTCGCAGCACGCAGGTGCCACCCGCTCTGAACATCTTCCAAAGGCACAGGGGTCACGCAACGTGTGAACCACCGAGCGCGGGTGCAGCACACACCTAGGTCTTCGCTGTCGGCCTGAGAACACCCACGGCACAGGGCTTCTTTGGTGCACACACGTGGTAGCGGTCGGTGATGCCTTCTGCTCCGTGAAACCTTCTCGGGGACACAGAGCGTGAGCGCACCTAGATTAGCCCTACACCTCATCCCTCTTTCTTGAGTGAGTTGTACTGCTATAAGGCAAAACTCCCTGCTGGAATCTCGGTGTGGCTTAAGTATCCTCCGGGAAGCGATCGCTGCTAGAGACACTGTGCTGCTCTCTAGGATAACGGTCTGTGCCTCCACTGCGCTGCTGTTGTCTCCAAGTCGCTTGCGAAGGCCTTTTCGAAGAGGTTGCTCACAGTGTCGTTTCTTTAGAGCAACCCACAGGCATACGAGGATGCCGGTTCTGTGAAGGAAAATGCTCCCTGCCTCAGCCACTTGGGCGCCGTTTTGTACAGGAAAGGACACTCCGCCTTGGAGGCTCTTCCTTCCGGATTGCCACTCGCACTGGCGATGTCTCCTGAATCTCGCGGGGTTACGGTGCCGTCACAGGGTCCGTATCTCAGGCCTAGAACGGCAGAGCGTCCGGCAGCTTTGAAAGAGACCGTCGGCATTCTTCTGGCCTTCGGGGACGCTCCATGAGGAACAAGCTCCTCAGCAGCGTGCGTCTTTAGATCTTTCATGGCAGAACCTCTGTGGGCGACCTCATTCCTCCCCCCACGTGAGAGACACACACAACCTGCCATTAGGGGGTGGAAGGCTTTAGAGTCCAGCAGCGAGGCTGGCGCTCCCACTCAGCGTTCCTGCACGGAACTGAGCCCGGGTGCGTGAGACCGTGAGAGGGGGCAAAGACAGGCGTACCAGCGAGCTGTTCACGGTGCACGCTGACGCATCACCCTTCAAGCTCACGTTCCTTTCATGGAGAGAACACGAGGCCTTGATTGCGCTTTCCTGTGGTACGTAAACTTTGGTCGCGTCCCCTGGTGGGCACATCGGCTCAGGACTGCCCTGTCCCAAAGGCTCCAGGTGTGGAGCCCGACTGTTGGAGCTCAGCCTCACGTGGCTCTTTCACGGACGAGACCGGCTCGCAATGGGACCGTTCACGAGCTGGGGACCGTGCTGGCTGTTAGGAGTCGGCACACCAAGAGCCCTCCGAGGGAGAGGAGCTGCTGACGTTTGCCAGCACAGTCTCCAATTCCCAACTGCAACCATTCCCTGTAAGAGGCTCCCGAAAGCTTCGACGCAGTTTCTCAGTTAGCTATAAATGGAGGCCAGTCACTTGGCAGACTCCCCCAACGCCCGGCCTCCCAGGCTGCGATACAGACACGCCGACTGCTTCAGCCAACAGGGACAGCTTGGAGTAAAAGGGAGACTCCTACGTGTCAAAGTACTTGCGTGACGCTGGCCAGAAGCTCAAACATTTAGGGCAGGGCATCAGGGCACTTCGCCGCACGCGGAGCAAGTTTGTTCTCATCTCGCCTCTGAAAGCCGAGTTTAACCAGCTAGGAAGCAAACTTCGGGAAAGGTACTCAGGGTGCCGCCGCTTCAAAATTCTCTCACCAGACAGCCCAAATCGTGTACGCCTCTTTGTATTTTCCATGGGCAGGACAAAATGGTGTCAAACCCGCACGCCTCCAGCTGGGGGTGGGTTGGGGTGGGGTGGGGTGGGGTGGGGGTGGGGTTTGGGCGACGTACACTTTCTCCACGGGAAACAGGCCCACGCCTTCAGTGTGAAAGGCCTCTACGCCTCTCCGCTTTCGCAGCCCAGGCGCAGCCTCAGCTCTGAAAAGCTTCCAGAGCAGGAAGGTCAGAAAACCTTTGAACCACCCAGCAGGTGCAGCACAGAACAAGGGCTTCTCTCTTGGCCTTGAGAACACCCACTGCCCAGCGCTCCTTTGTGTACACACGTGGTGGAGGAAGGGTGCTGCATTCGGCTCCGTGAGAACTTCTCCGGGCCACGTAGTGTGAACGCAAGTAGATGAGCCCTACATCTCATGCCAGTCTCCTGTGCGAGTTGGACAAGGCGAACTCCCTGCTTGAATCCCGGGGTGGGTTAAGTACCCTCCGGGGAAGGATCGTTGCTTGGGACCCCGGGGCTGGTGTCGAGGTGACTGTTCTGTGCATCCACCTCGCAGCTGTTCTCTCTCCGCGGGTTCTCTCCGCCTGCTGCAGCCAAAAGGGACACAGCTTAGGGTAAAGATAAAAACCCGGCGTGTAAACGTTCTTGCCTAGCCCTCGCCCCAAGCACAAGCGTATATGCCTCTGGTCAAAGGCTTTCGCCACAAGCTGAACACGTTTGGTCTCATCTAAGCCTCTGAAGCCCGAGTTCACCCAGCTACGAATCAAACTTCAGGAGAGGTGCTCAGGGTGATGCGGACTGCCAAGCGTTTCACCAGGCAGCCCAGATCGAGTACAAACACTTGTGTTTTAAACGGGCAGAGGAAATGGTGTCAAGAGCGCGCCTCCATCTCCCGGGCGACGTACACGTTCTCTCCACGAGACGCAAGCCCTTCCTCCAGTGTGAAAGGCCTCTACACTCTACACCTCTTGCGCTCGCAGCACGCAGGTGCCACCCGCTCTGAACATCTTCCAAAGGCACAGGGGTCACGCAACGTGTGAACCACCGAGCGCGGGTGCAGCACACACCTAGGTCTTCGCTGTCGGCCTGAGAACACCCACGGCACAGGGCTTCTTTGGTGCACACACGTGGTAGCGGTCGGTGATGCCTTCTGCTCCGTGAAACCTTCTCGGGGACACAGAGCGTGAGCGCACCTAGATTAGCCCTACACCTCATCCCTCTTTCTTGAGTGAGTTGTACTGCTATAAGGCAAAACTCCCTGCTGGAATCTCGGTGTGGCTTAAGTATCCTCCGGGAAGCGATCGCTGCTAGAGACACTGTGCTGCTCTCTAGGATAACGGTCTGTGCCTCCACTGCGCTGCTGTTGTCTCCAAGTCGCTTGCGAAGGCCTTTTCGAAGAGGTTGCTCACAGTGTCGTTTCTTTAGAGCAACCCACAGGCATACGAGGATGCCGGTTCTGTGAAGGAAAATGCTCCCTGCCTCAGCCACTTGGGCGCCGTTTTGTACAGGAAAGGACACTCCGCCTTGGAGGCTCTTCCTTCCGGATTGCCACTCGCACTGGCGATGTCTCCTGAATCTCGCGGGGTTACGGTGCCGTCACAGGGTCCGTATCTCAGGCCTAGAACGGCAGAGCGTCCGGCAGCTTTGAAAGAGACCGTCGGCATTCTTCTGGCCTTCGGGGACGCTCCATGAGGAACAAGCTCCTCAGCAGCGTGCGTCTTTAGATCTTTCATGGCAGAACCTCTGTGGGCGACCTCATTCCTCCCCCCACGTGAGAGACACACACAACCTGCCATTAGGGGGTGGAAGGCTTTAGAGTCCAGCAGCGAGGCTGGCGCTCCCACTCAGCGTTCCTGCACGGAACTGAGCCCGGGTGCGTGAGACCGTGAGAGGGGGCAAAGACAGGCGTACCAGCGAGCTGTTCACGGTGCACGCTGACGCATCACCCTTCAAGCTCACGTTCCTTTCATGGAGAGAACACGAGGCCTTGATTGCGCTTTCCTGTGGTACGTAAACTTTGGTCGCGTCCCCTGGTGGGCACATCGGCTCAGGACTGCCCTGTCCCAAAGGCTCCAGGTGTGGAGCCCGACTGTTGGAGCTCAGCCTCACGTGGCTCTTTCACGGACGAGACCGGCTCGCAATGGGACCGTTCACGAGCTGGGGACCGTGCTGGCTGTTAGGAGTCGGCACACCAAGAGCCCTCCGAGGGAGAGGAGCTGCTGACGTTTGCCAGCACAGTCTCCAATTCCCAACTGCAACCATTCCCTGTAAGAGGCTCCCGAAAGCTTCGACGCAGTTTCTCAGTTAGCTATAAATGGAGGCCAGTCACTTGGCAGACTCCCCCAACGCCCGGCCTCCCAGGCTGCGATACAGACACGCCGACTGCTTCAGCCAACAGGGACAGCTTGGAGTAAAAGGGAGACTCCTACGTGTCAAAGTACTTGCGTGACGCTGGCCAGAAGCTCAAACATTTAGGGCAGGGCATCAGGGCACTTCGCCGCACGCGGAGCAAGTTTGTTCTCATCTCGCCTCTGAAAGCCGAGTTTAACCAGCTAGGAAGCAAACTTCGGGAAAGGTACTCAGGGTGCCGCCGCTTCAAAATTCTCTCACCAGACAGCCCAAATCGTGTACGCCTCTTTGTATTTTCCATGGGCAGGACAAAATGGTGTCAAACCCGCACGCCTCTAGCTGGGGGTGGGTTGGGGTGGGGTGGGGTGGGGTGGGGGTGGGGTTTGGGCGACGTACACTTTCTCCACGGGAAACAGGCCCACGCCTTCAGTGTGAAAGGCCTCTACGCCTCTCCGCTTTCGCAGCCCAGGCGCAGCCTCAGCTCTGAAAAGCTTCCAGAGCAGGAAGGTCAGAAAACCTTTGAACCACCCAGCAGGTGCAGCACAGAACAAGGGCTTCTCTCTTGGCCTTGAGAACACCCACTGCCCAGCGCTCCTTTGTGTACACACGTGGTGGAGGAAGGGTGCTGCATTCGGCTCCGTGAGAACTTCTCCGGGCCACGTAGTGTGAACGCAAGTAGATGAGCCCTACATCTCATGCCAGTCTCCTGTGCGAGTTGGACAAGGCGAACTCCCTGCTTGAATCCCGGGGTGGGTTAAGTACCCTCCGGGGAAGGATCGTTGCTTGGGACCCCGGGGCTGGTGTCGAGGTGACTGTTCTGTGCATCCACCTCGCAGCTGTTCTCTCTCCGCGGGTTCTCTCCGCCTGCTGCAGCCAAAAGGGACACAGCTTAGGGTAAAGATAAAAACCCGGGGTGTAAACGTTCTTGCCTAGCCCTCGCCCCAAGCACAAGCGTATATGCCTCTGGTCAAAGGCTTTCGCCACAAGCTGAACACGTTTGGTCTCATCTAAGCCTCTGAAGCCCGAGTTCACCCAGCTACGAATCAAACTTCAGGAGAGGTGCTCAGGGTGATGCGGACTGCCAAGCGTTTCACCAGGCAGCCCAGATCGAGTACAAACACTTGTGTTTTAAACGGGCAGAGGAAATGGTGTCAAGAGCGCGCCTCCATCTCCCGGGCGACGTACACGTTCTCTCCACGAGACGCAAGCCCTTCCTCCAGTGTGAAAGGCCTCTACACTCTACACCTCTTGCGCTCGCAGCACGCAGGTGCCACCCGCTCTGAACATCTTCCAAAGGCACAGGGGTCACGCAACGTGTGAACCACCGAGCGCGGGTGCAGCACACACCTAGGTCTTCGCTGTCGGCCTGAGAACACCCACGGCACAGGGCTTCTTTGGTGCACACACGTGGTAGCGGTCGGTGATGCCTTCTGCTCCGTGAAACCTTCTCGGGGACACAGAGCGTGAGCGCACGTAGATTAGCCCTACACCTCATCCCTCTTTCTTGAGTGAGTTGTACTGCTATAAGGCAAAACTCCCTGCTGGAATCTCGGTGTGGCTTAAGTATCCTCCGGGAAGCGATCGCTGCTAGAGACACTGTGCTGCTCTCTAGGATAACGGTCTGTGCCTCCACTGCGCTGCTGTTGTCTCCAAGTCGCTTGCGAAGGCCTTTTCGAAGAGGTTGCTCACAGTGTCGTTTCTTTAGAGCAACCCACAGGCATACGAGGATGCCGGTTCTGTGAAGGAAAATGCTCCCTGCCTCAGCCACTTGGGCGCCGTTTTGTACAGGAAAGGACACTCCGCCTTGGAGGCTCTTCCTTCCGGATTGCCACTCGCACTGGCGATGTCTCCTGAATCTCGCGGGGTTACGGTGCCGTCACAGGGTCCGTATCTCAGGCCTAGAACGGCAGAGCGTCCGGCAGCTTTGAAAGAGACCGTCGGCATTCTTCTGGCCTTCGGGGACGCTCCATGAGGAACAAGCTCCTCAGCAGCGTGCGTCTTTAGATCTTTCATGGCAGAACCTCTGTGGGCGACCTCATTCCTCCCCCCACGTGAGAGACACACACAACCTGCCATTAGGGGGTGGAAGGCTTTAGAGTCCAGCAGCGAGGCTGGCGCTCCCACTCAGCGTTCCTGCACGGAACTGAGCCCGGGTGCGTGAGACCGTGAGAGGGGGCAAAGACAGGCGTACCAGCGAGCTGTTCACGGTGCACGCTGACGCATCACCCTTCAAGCTCACGTTCCTTTCATGGAGAGAACACAAGGCCTTGATTGCGCTTTCCTGTGGTACGTAAACTTTGGTCGCGTCCCCTGGTGGGCACATCGGCTCAGGACTGCCCTGTCCGAAAGGCTCCAGGTGTGGAGCCCGACTGTTGGAGCTCAGCCTCACGTGGCTCTTTCACGGACGAGACCGGCTCGCAATGGGACCGTTCACGAGCTGGGGACCGTGCTGGCTGTTAGGAGTCGGCACACCAAGAGCCCTCCGAGGGAGAGGAGCTGCTGACGTTTGCCAGCACAGTCTCCAATTCCCAACTGCAACCATTCCCTGTAAGAGGCTCCCGAAAGCTTCGACGCAGTTTCTCAGTTAGCTATAAATGGAGGCCAGTCACTTGGCAGACTCCCCCAACGCCCGGCCTCCCAGGCTGCGATACAGACACGCCGACTGCTTCAGCCAACAGGGACAGCTTGGAGTAAAAGGGAGACTCCTACGTGTCAAAGTACTTGCGTGACGCTGGCCAGAAGCTCAAACATTTAGGGCAGGGCATCAGGGCACTTCGCCGCACGCGGAGCAAGTTTGTTCTCATCTCGCCTCTGAAAGCCGAGTTTAACCAGCTAGGAAGCAAACTTCGGGAAAGGTACTCAGGGTGCCGCCGCTTCAAAATTCTCTCACCAGACAGCCCAAATCGTGTACGCCTCTTTGTATTTTCCATGGGCAGGACAAAATGGTGTCAAACCCGCACGCCTCCAGCTGGGGGTGGGGTGGGGTGGGGTGGGGTGGGGTGGGGGTGGGGGTTGGGCGACGTACACTTTCTCCACGGGAAACAGGCCCACGCCTTCAGTGTGAAAGGCCTCTACGCCTCTCCGCTTTTGCAGCCCAGGCGCAGCCTCAGCTCTGAAAAGCTTCCAGAGCAGGAAGGTCAGAAAACCTTTGAACCACCCAGCAGGTGCAGCACAGAACAAGGGCTTCTCTCTTGGCCTTGAGAACACCCACTGCCCAGCGCTCCTTTGTGTACACACGTGGTGGAGGAAGGGTGCTGCATTCGGCTCCGTGAGAACTTCTCCGGGCCACGTAGTGTGAACGCAAGTAGATGAGCCCTACATCTCATGCCAGTCTCCTGTGCGAGTTGGACAAGGCGAACTCCCTGCTTGAATCCCGGGGTGGGTTAAGTACCCTCCGGGGAAGGATCGTTGCTTGGGACCCCGGGGCTGGTGTCGAGGTGACTGTTCTGTG
Source organism: Orcinus orca (assembly GCF_937001465.1). NCBI lineage: Eukaryota > Metazoa > Chordata > Mammalia > Artiodactyla > Delphinidae > Orcinus > Orcinus orca. Next base: position 776,946 of record NW_026043854.1, on the reverse strand, counting down.
CATCCACCTCGCAGCTGTTCTCTCTCCGCGGGTTCTCTCCGCCTGCTGCAGCCAAAAGGGACACAGCTTAGGGTAAAGATAAAAACCCGGGGTGTAAACGTTCTTGCCTAGCCCTCGCCCCAAGCACAAGCGTATATGCCTCTGGTCAAAGGCTTTCGCCACAAGCTGAACACGTTTGGTCTCATCTAAGCCTCTGAAGCCCGAGTTCACCCAGCTACGAATCAAACTTCAGGAGAGGTGCTCAGGGTGATGCGGACTGCCAAGCGTTTCACCAGGCAGCCCAGATCGAGTACAAACACTTGTGTTTTAAACGGGCAGAGGAAATGGTGTCAAGAGCGCGCCTCCATCTCCCGGGCGACGTACACGTTCTCTCCACGAGACGCAAGCCCTTCCTCCAGTGTGAAAGGCCTCTACACTCTACACCTCTTGCGCTCGCAGCACGCAGGTGCCACCCGCTCTGAACATCTTCCAAAGGCACAGGGGTCACGCAACGTGTGAACCACTGAGCGCGGGTGCAGCACACACCTAGGTCTTCGCTGTCGGCCTGAGAACACCCACGGCACAGGGCTTCTTTGGTGCACACACGTGGTAGCGGTCGGTGATGCCTTCTGCTCCGTGAAACCTTCTCGGGGACACAGAGCGTGAGCGCACGTAGATTAGCCCTACACCTCATCCCTCTTTCTTGAGTGAGTTGTACTGCTATAAGGCAAAACTCCCTGCTGGAATCTCGGTGTGGCTTAAGTATCCTCCGGGAAGCGATCGCTGCTAGAGACACTGTGCTGCTCTCTAGGATAACGGTCTGTGCCTCCACTGCGCTGCTGTTGTCTCCAAGTCGCTTGCGAAGGCCTTTTCGAAGAGGTTGCTCACAGTGTCGTTTCTTTAGAGCAACCCACAGGCATACGAGGATGCCGGTTCTGTGAAGGAAAATGCTCCCTGCCTCAGCCACTTGGGCGCCGTTTTGTACAGGAAAGGACACTCCGCCTTGGAGGCTCTTCCTTCCGGATTGCCACTCGCACTGGCGATGTCTCCTGAATCTCGCGGGGTTACGGTGCCGTCACAGGGTCCGTATCTCAGGCCTAGAACGGCAGAGCGTCCGGCAGCTTTGAAAGAGACCGTCGGCATTCTTCTGGCCTTCGGGGACGCTCCATGAGGAACAAGCTCCTCAGCAGCGTGCGTCTTTAGATCTTTCATGGCAGAACCTCTGTGGGCGACCTCATTCCTCCCCCCACGTGAGAGACACACACAACCTGCCATTAGGGGGTGGAAGGCTTTAGAGTCCAGCAGCGAGGCTGGCGCTCCCACTCAGCGTTCCTGCACGGAACTGAGCCCGGGTGCGTGAGACCGTGAGAGGGGGCAAAGACAGGCGTACCAGCGAGCTGTTCACGGTGCACGCTGACGCATCACCCTTCAAGCTCACGTTCCTTTCATGGAGAGAACACGAGGCCTTGATTGCGCTTTCCTGTGGTACGTAAACTTTGGTCGCGTCCCCTGGTGGGCACATCGGCTCAGGACTGCCCTGTCCCAAAGGCTCCAGGTGTGGAGCCCGACTGTTGGAGCTCAGCCTCACGTGGCTCTTTCACGGACGAGACCGGCTCGCAATGGGACCGTTCACGAGCTGGGGACCGTGCTGGCTGTTAGGAGTCGGCACACCAAGAGCCCTCCGAGGGAGAGGAGCTGCTGACGTTTGCCAGCACAGTCTCCAATTCCCAACTGCAACCATTCCCTGTAAGAGGCTCCCGAAAGCTTCGACGCAGTTTCTCAGTTAGCTATAAATGGAGGCCAGTCACTTGGCAGACTCCCCCAACGCCCGGCCTCCCAGGCTGCGATACAGACACGCCGACTGCTTCAGCCAACAGGGACAGCTTGGAGTAAAAGGGAGACTCCTACATGTCAAAGTACTTGCGTGACGCTGGCCAGAAGCTCAAACATTTAGGGCAGGGCATCAGGGCACTTCGCCGCACGCGGAGCAAGTTTGTTCTCATCTCGCCTCTGAAAGCCGAGTTTAACCAGCTAGGAAGCAAACTTCGGGAAAGGTACTCAGGGTGCCGCCGCTTCAAAATTCTCTCACCAGACAGCCCAAATCGTGTACGCCTCTTTGTATTTTCCATGGGCAGGACAAAATGGTGTCAAACCCGCACGCCTCCAGCTGGGGGTGGGTTGGGGTGGGGTGGGGTGGGGTGGGGGTGGGGTTTGGGCGACGTACACTTTCTCCATGGGAAACAGGCCCACGCCTTCAGTGTGAAAGGCCTCTACGCCTCTCCGCTTTCGCAGCCCAGGCGCAGCCTCAGCTCTGAAAAGCTTCCAGAGCAGGAAGGTCAGAAAACCTTTGAACCACCCAGCAGGTGCAGCACAGAACAAGGGCTTCTCTCTTGGCCTTGAGAACACCCACTGCCCAGCGCTCCTTTGTGTACACACGTGGTGGAGGAAGGGTGCTGCATTCGGCTCCGTGAGAACTTCTCCGGGCCACGTAGTGTGAACGCAAGTAGATGAGCCCTACATCTCATGCCAGTCTCCTGTGCGAGTTGGACAAGGCGAACTCCCTGCTTGAATCCCGGGGTGGGTTAAGTACCCTCCGGGGAAGGATCGTTGCTTGGGACCCCGGGGCTGGTGTCGAGGTGACTGTTCTGTGCATCCACCTCGCAGCTGTTCTCTCTCCGCGGGTTCTCTCCGCCTGCTGCAGCCAAAAGGGACACAGCTTAGGGTAAAGATAAAAACCCGGGGTGTAAACGTTCTTGCCTAGCCCTCGCCCCAAGCACAAGCGTATATGCCTCTGGTCAAAGGCTTTCGCCACAAGCTGAACACGTTTGGTCTCATCTAAGCCTCTGAAGCCCGAGTTCACCCAGCTACGAATCAAACTTCAGGAGAGGTGCTCAGGGTGATGCGGACTGCCAAGCGTTTCACCAGGCAGCCCAGATCGAGTACAAACACTTGTGTTTTAAACGGGCAGAGGAAATGGTGTCAAGAGCGCGCCTCCATCTCCCGGGCGACGTACACGTTCTCTCCACGAGACGCAAGCCCTTCCTCCAGTGTGAAAGGCCTCTACACTCTACACCTCTTGCGCTCGCAGCACGCAGGTGCCACCCGCTCTGAACATCTTCCAAAGGCACAGGGGTCACGCAACGTGTGAACCACCGAGCGCGGGTGCAGCACACACCTAGGTCTTCGCTGTCGGCCTGAGAACACCCACGGCACAGGGCTTCTTTGGTGCACACACGTGGTAGCGGTCGGTGATGCCTTCTGCTCCGTGAAACCTTCTCGGGGACACAGAGCGTGAGCGCACGTAGATTAGCCCTACACCTCATCCCTCTTTCTTGAGTGAGTTGTACTGCTATAAGGCAAAACTCCCTGCTGGAATCTCGGTGTGGCTTAAGTATCCTCCGGGAAGCGATCGCTGCTAGAGACACTGTGCTGCTCTCTAGGATAACGGTCTGTGCCTCCACTGCGCTGCTGTTGTCTCCAAGTCGCTTGCGAAGGCCTTTTCGAAGAGGTTGCTCACAGTGTCGTTTCTTTAGAGCAACCCACAGGCATACGAGGATGCCGGTTCTGTGAAGGAAAATGCTCCTTGCCTCAGCCACTTGGGCGCCGTTTTGTACAGGAAAGGACACTCCGCCTTGGAGGCTCTTCCTTCCGGATTGCCACTCGCACTGGCGATGTCTCCTGAATCTCGCGGGGTTACGGTGCCGTCACAGGGTCCGTATCTCAGGCCTAGAACGGCAGAGCGTCCGGCAGCTTTGAAAGAGACCGTCGGCATTCTTCTGGCCTTCGGGGACGCTCCATGAGGAACAAGCTCCTCAGCAGCGTGCGTCTTTAGATCTTTCATGGCAGAACCTCTGTGGGCGACCTCATTCCTCCCCCCACGTGAGAGACACACACAACCTGCCATTAGGGGGTGGAAGGCTTTAGAGTCCAGCAGCGAGGCTGGCGCTCCCACTCAGCGTTCCTGCACGGAACTGAGCCCGGGTGCGTGAGACCGTGAGAGGGGGCAAAGACAGGCGTACCAGCGAGCTGTTCACGGTGCACGCTGACGCATCACCCTTCAAGCTCACGTTCCTTTCATGGAGAGAACACGAGGCCTTGATTGCGCTTTCCTGTGGTACGTCAACTTTGGTCGCGTCCCCTGGTGGGCACATCGGCTCAGGACTGCCCTGTCCCAAAGGCTCCAGGTGTGGAGCCCGACTGTTGGAGCTCAGCCTCACGTGGCTCTTTCACGGACGAGACCGGCTCGCAATGGGACCGTTCACGAGCTGGGGACCGTGCTGGCTGTTAGGAGTCGGCACACCAAGAGCCCTCCGAGGGAGAGGAGCTGCTGACGTTTGCCAGCACAGTCTCCAATTCCCAACTGCAACCATTCCCTGTAAGAGGCTCCCGAAAGCTTCGACGCAGTTTCTCAGTTAGCTATAAATGGAGGCCAGTCACTTGGCAGACTCCCCCAACGCCCGGCCTCCCAGGCTGCGATACAGACACGCCGACTGCTTCAGCCAACAGGGACAGCTTGGAGTAAAAGGGAGACTCCTACGTGTCAAAGTACTTGCGTGACGCTGGCCAGAAGCTCAAACATTTAGGGCAGGGCATCAGGGCACTTCGCCGCACGCGGAGCAAGTTTGTTCTCATCTCGCCTCTGAAAGCCGAGTTTAACCAGCTAGGAAGCAAACTTCGGGAAAGGTACTCAGGGTGCCGCCGCTTCAAAATTCTCTCACCAGACAGCCCAAATCGTGTACGCCTCTTTGTATTTTCCATGGGCAGGACAAAATGGTGTCAAACCCGCACGCCTCCAGCTGGGGGTGGGTTGGGGTGGGGTGGGGTGGGGTGGGGGTGGGGGTTGGGCGACGTACACTTTCTCCACGGGAAACAGGCCCACGCCTTCAGTGTGAAAGGCCTCTACGCCTCTCCGCTTTCGCAGCCCAGGCGCAGCCTCAGCTCTGAAAAGCTTCCAGAGCAGGAAGGTCAGAAAACCTTTGAACCACCCAGCAGGTGCAGCACAGAACAAGGGCTTCTCTCTTGGCCTTGAGAACACCCACTGCCCAGCGCTCCTTTGTGTACACACGTGGTGGAGGAAGGGTGCTGCATTCGGCTCCGTGAGAACTTCTCCGGGCCACGTAGTGTGAACGCAAGTAGATGAGCCCTACATCTCATGCCAGTCTCCTGTGCGAGTTGGACAAGGCGAACTCCCTGCTTGAATCCCGGGGTGGGTTAAGTACCCTCCGGGGAAGGATCGTTGCTTGGGACCCCGGGGCTGGTGTCGAGGTGACTGTTCTGTGCATCCACCTCGCAGCTGTTCTCTCTCCGCGGGTTCTCTCCGCCTGCTGCAGCCAAAAGGGACACAGCTTAGGGTAAAGATAAAAACCCGGGGTGTAAACGTTCTTGCCTAGCCCTCGCCCCAAGCACAAGCGTATATGCCTCTGGTCAAAGGCTTTCGCCACAAGCTGAACACGTTTGGTCTCATCTAAGCCTCTGAAGCCCGAGTTCACCCAGCTACGAATCAAACTTCAGGAGAGGTGCTCAGGGTGATGCGGACTGCCAAGCGTTTCACCAGGCAGCCCAGATCGAGTACAAACACTTGTGTTTTAAACGGGCAGAGGAAATGGTGTCAAGAGCGCGCCTCCATCTCCCGGGCGACGTACACGTTCTCTCCACGAGACGCAAGCCCTTCCTCCAGTGTGAAAGGCCTCTACACTCTACACCTCTTGCGCTCGCAGCACGCAGGTGCCACCCGCTCTGAACATCTTCCAAAGGCACAGGGGTCACGCAACGTGTGAACCACCGAGCGCGGGTGCAGCACACACCTAGGTCTTCGCTGTCGGCCTGAGAACACCCACGGCACAGGGCTTCTTTGGTGCACACACGTGGTAGCGGTCGGTGATGCCTTCTGCTCCGTGAAACCTTCTCGGGGACACAGAGCGTGAGCGCACGTAGATTAGCCCTACACCTCATCCCTCTTTCTTGAGTGAGTTGTACTGCTATAAGGCAAAACTCCCTGCTGGAATCTCGGTGTGGCTTAAGTATCCTCCGGGAAGCGATCGCTGCTAGAGACACTGTGCTGCTCTCTAGGATAACGGTCTGTGCCTCCACTGCGCTGCTGTTGTCTCCAAGTCGCTTGCGAAGGCCTTTTCGAAGAGGTTGCTCACAGTGTCGTTTCTTTAGAGCAACCCACAGGCATACGAGGATGCCAGTTCTGTGAAGGAAAATGCTCCCTGCCTCAGCCACTTGGGCGCCGTTTTGTACAGGAAAGGACACTCCGCCTTGGAGGCTCTTCCTTCCGGATTGCCACTCGCACTGGCGATGTCTCCTGAATCTCGCGGGGTTACGGTGCCGTCACAGGGTCCGTATCTCAGGCCTAGAACGGCAGAGCGTCCGGCAGCTTTGAAAGAGACCGTCGGCATTCTTCTGGCCTTCGGGGACGCTCCATGAGGAACAAGCTCCTCAGCAGCGTGCGTCTTTAGATCTTTCATGGCAGAACCTCTGTGGGCGACCTCATTCCTCCCCCCACGTGAGAGACACACACAACCTGCCATTAGGGGGTGGAAGGCTTTAGAGTCCAGCAGCGAGGCTGGCGCTCCCACTCAGCGTTCCTGCACGGAACTGAGCCCGGGTGCGTGAGACCGTGAGAGGGGGCAAAGACAGGCGTACCAGCGAGCTGTTCACGGTGCACGCTGACGCATCACCCTTCAAGCTCACGTTCCTTTCATGGAGAGAACACGAGGCCTTGATTGCGCTTTCCTGTGGTACGTAAACTTTGGTCGCGTCCCCTGGTGGGCACATCGGCTCAGGACTGCCCTGTCCCAAAGGCTCCAGGTGTGGAGCCCGACTGTTGGAGCTCAGCCTCACGTGGCTCTTTCACGGACGAGACCGGCTCGCAATGGGACCGTTCACGAGCTGGGGACCGTGCTGGCTGTTAGGAGTCGGCACACCAAGAGCCCTCCGAGGGAGAGGAGCTGCTGACGTTTGCCAGCACAGTCTCCAATTCCCAACTGCGACCATTCCCTGTAAGAGGCTCCCGAAAGCTTCGACGCAGTTTCTCAGTTAGCTATAAATGGAGGCCAGTCACTTGGCAGACTCCCCCAACGCCCGGCCTCCCAGGCTGCGATACAGACACGCCGACTGCTTCAGCCAACAGGGACAGCTTGGAGTAAAAGGGAGACTCCTACGTGTCAAAGTACTTGCGTGACGCTGGCCAGAAGCTCAAACATTTAGGGCAGGGCATCAGGGCACTTCGCCGCACGCGGAGCAAGTTTGTTCTCATCTCGCCTCTGAAAGCCGAGTTTAACCAGCTAGGAAGCAAACTTCGGGAAAGGTACTCAGGGTGCCGCCGCTTCAAAATTCTCTCACCAGACAGCCCAAATCGTGTACGCCTCTTTGTATTTTCCATGGGCAGGACAAAATGGTGTCAAACCCGCACGCCTCCAGCTGGGGGTGGGTTGGGGTGGGGTGGGGTGGGGTGGGGGTGGGGGTTGGGAGACGTACACTTTCTCCACGGGAAACAGGCCCACGCCTTCAGTGTGAAAGGCCTCTACGCCTCTCCGCTTTCGCAGCCCAGGCGCAGCCTCAGCTCTGAAAAGCTTCCAGAGCAGGAAGGTCAGAAAACCTTTGAACCACCCAGCAGGTGCAGCACAGAACAAGGGCTTCTCTCTTGGCCTTGAGAACACCCACTGCCCAGCGCTCCTTTGTGTACACACGTGGTGGAGGAAGGGTGCTGCATTCGGCTCCGTGAGAACTTCTCCGGGCCACGTAGTGTGAACGCAAGTAGATGAGCCCTACATCTCATGCCAGTCTCCTGTGCGAGTTGGACAAGGCGAACTCCCTGCTTGAATCCCGGGGTGGGTTAAGTACCCTCCGGGGAAGGATCGTTGCTTGGGACCCCGGGGCTGGTGTCGAGGTGACTGTTCTGTGCATCCACCTCGCAGCTGTTCTCTCTCCACGGGTTCTCTCCGCCTGCTGCAGCCAAAAGGGACACAGCTTAGGGTAAAGATAAAAACCCGGGGTGTAAACGTTCTTGCCTAGCCCTCGCCCCAAGCACAAGCGTATATGCCTCTGGTCAAAGGCTTTCGCCACAAGCTGAACACGTTTGGTCTCATCTAAGCCTCTGAAGCCCGAGTTCACCCAGCTACGAATCAAACTTCAGGAGAGGTGCTCAGGGTGATGCGGACTGCCAAGCGTTTCACCAGGCAGCCCAGATCGAGTACAAACACTTGTGTTTTAAACGGGCAGAGGAAATGGTGTCAAGAGCGCGCCTCCATCTCCCGGGCGACGTACACGTTCTCTCCACGAGACGCAAGCCCTTCCTCCAGTGTGAAAGGCCTCTACACTCTACACCTCTTGCGCTCGCAGCACGCAGGTGCCACCCGCTCTGAACATCTTCCAAAGGCACAGGGGTCACGCAACGTGTGAACCACCGAGCGCGGGTGCAGCACACACCTAGGTCTTCGCTGTCGGCCTGAGAACACCCACGGCACAGGGCTTCTTTGGTGCACACACGTGGTAGCGGTCGGTGATGCCTTCTGCTCCGTGAAACCTTCTCGGGGACACAGAGCGTGAGCGCACGTAGATTAGCCCTACACCTCATCCCTCTTTCTTGAGTGAGTTGTACTGCTATAAGGCAAAACTCCCTGCTGGAATCTCGGTGTGGCTTAAGTATCCTCCGGGAAGCGATCGCTGCTAGAGACACTGTGCTGCTCTCTAGGATAACGGTCTGTGCCTCCACTGCGCTGCTGTTGTCTCCAAGTCGCTTGCGAAGGCCTTTTCGAAGAGGTTGCTCACAGTGTCGTTTCTTTAGAGCAACCCACAGGCATACGAGGATGCCGGTTCTGTGAAGGAAAATGCTCCCTGCCTCAGCCACTTGGGCGCCGTTTTGTACAGGAAAGGACACTCCGCCTTGGAGGCTCTTCCTTCCGGATTGCCACTCGCACTGGCGATGTCTCCTGAATCTCGTGGGGTTACGGTGCCGTCACAGGGTCCGTATCTCAGGCCTAGAACGGCAGAGCGTCCGGCAGCTTTGAAAGAGACCGTCGGCATTCTTCTGGCCTTCGGGGACGCTCCATGAGGAACAAGCTCCTCAGCAGCGTGCGTCTTTAGATCTTTCATGGCAGAACCTCTGTGGGCGACCTCATTCCTCCCCCCACGTGAGAGACACACACAACCTGCCATTAGGGGGTGGAAGGCTTTAGAGTCCAGCAGCGAGGCTGGCGCTCCCACTCAGCGTTCCTGCACGGAACTGAGCCCGGGTGCGTGAGACCGTGAGAGGGGGCAAAGACAGGCGTACCAGCGAGCTGTTCACGGTGCACGCTGACGCATCACCCTTCAAGCTCACGTTCCTTTCATGGGGAGAACACGAGGCCTTGATTGCGCTTTCCTGTGGTACGTAAACTTTGGTCGCGTCCCCTGGTGGGCACATCGGCTCAGGACTGCCCTGTCCCAAAGGCTCCAGGTGTGGAGCCCGACTGTTGGAGCTCAGCCTCACGTGGCTCTTTCACGGACGAGACCGGCTCGCAATGGGACCGTTCACGAGCTGGGGACCGTGCTGGCTGTTAGGAGTCGGCACACCAAGAGCCCTCCGAGGGAGAGGAGCTGCTGACGTTTGCCAGCACAGTCTCCAATTCCCAACTGCAACCATTCCCTGTAAGAGGCTCCCGAAAGCTTCGACGCAGTTCTCAGTTAGCTATAAATGGAGGCCAGTCACTTGGCAGACTCCCCCAACGCCCGGCCTCCCAGGCTGCGATACAGACACGCCGACTGCTTCAGCCAACAGGGACAGCTTGGAGTAAAAGGGAGACTCCTACGTGTCAAAGTACTTGCGTGACGCTGGCCAGAAGCTCAAACATTTAGGGCAGGGCATCAGGGCACTTCGCCGCACGCGGAGCAAGTTTGTTCTCATCTCGCCTCTGAAAGCCGAGTTTAACCAGCTAGGAAGCAAACTTCGGGAAAGGTACTCAGGGTGCCGCCGCTTCAAAATTCTCTCACCAGACAGCCCAAATCGTGTACGCCTCTTTGTATTTTCCATGGGCAGGACAAAATGGTGTCAAACCCGCACGCCTCCAGCTGGGGGTGGGTTGGGGTGGGGTGGGGTGGGGTGGGGGTGGGGGTTGGGCGACGTACACTTTCTCCACGGGAAACAGGCCCACGCCTTCAGTGTGAAAGGCCTCTACGCCTCTCCGCTTTCGCAGCCCAGGCGCAGCCTCAGCTCTGAAAAGCTTCCAGAGCAGGAAGGTCAGAAAACCTTTGAACCACCCAGCAGGTGCAGCACAGAACAAGGGCTTCTCTCTTGGCCTTGAGAACACCCACTGCCCAGCGCTCCTTTGTGTACACACGTGGTGGAGGAAGGGTGCTGCATTCGGCTCCGTGAGAACTTCTCCGGGCCACGTAGTGTGAACGCAAGTAGATGAGCCCTACATCTCATGCCAGTCTCCTGTGCGAGTTGGACAAGGCGAACTCCCTGCTTGAATCCCGGGGTGGGTTAAGTACCCTCCGGGGAAGGATCGTTGCTTGGGACCCCGGGGCTGGTGTCGAGGTGACTGTTCTGTGCATCCACCTCGCAGCTGTTCTCTCTCCGCGGGTTCTCTCCGCCTGCTGCAGCCAAAAGGGACACAGCTTAGGGTAAAGATAAAAACCCGGGGTGTAAACGTTCTTGCCTAGCCCTCGCCCCAAGCACAAGCGTATATGCCTCTGGTCAAAGGCTTTCGCCACAAGCTGAACACGTTTGGTCTCATCTAAGCCTCTGAAGCCCGAGTTCACCCAGCTACGAATCAAACTTCAGGAGAGGTGCTCAGGGTGATGCGGACTGCCAAGCGTTTCACCAGGCAGCCCAGATCGAGTACAAACACTTGTGTTTTAAACGGGCAGAGGAAATGGTGTCAAGAGCGCGCCTCCATCTCCCGGGCGACGTACACGTTCTCTCCACGAGGCGCAAGCCCTTCCTCCAGTGTGAAAGGCCTCTACACTCTACACCTCTTGCGCTCGCAGCACGCAGGTGCCACCCGCTCTGAACATCTTCCAAAGGCACAGGGGTCACGCAACGTGTGAACCACCGAGCGCGGGTGCAGCACACACCTAGGTCTTCGCTGTCGGCCTGAGAACACCCACGGCACAGGGCTTCTTTGGTGCACACACGTGGTAGCGGTCGGTGATGCCTTCTGCTCCGTGAAACCTTCTCGGGGACACAGAGCGTGAGCGCACGTAGATTAGCCCTACACCTCATCCCTCTTTCTTGAGTGAGTTGTACTGCTATAAGGCAAAACTCCCTGCTGGAATCTCGGTGTGGCTTAAGTATCCTCCGGGAAGCGATCGCTGCTAGAGACACTGTGCTGCTCTCTAGGATAACGGTCTGTGCCTCCACTGCGCTGCTGTTGTCTCCAAGTCGCTTGCGAAGGCCTTTTCGAAGAGGTTGCTCACAGTGTCGTTTCTTTAGAGCAACCCACAGGCATACGAGGATGCCGGTTCTGTGAAGGAAAATGCTCCCTGCCTCAGCCACTTGGGCGCCGTTTTGTACAGGAAAGGACACTCCGCCTTGGAGGCTCTTCCTTCCGGATTGCCACTCGCACTGACGATGTCTCCTGAATCTCGTGGGGTTACGGTGCCGTCACAGGGTCCGTATCTCAGGCCTAGAACGGCAGAGCGTCCGGCAGCTTTGAAAGAGACCGTCGGCATTCTTCTGGCCTTCGGGGACGCTCCATGAGGAACAAGCTCCTCAGCAGCGTGCGTCTTTAGATCTTTCATGGCAGAACCTCTGTGGGCGACCTCATTCCTCCCCCCACGTGAGAGACACACACAACCTGCCATTAGGGGGTGGAAGGCTTTAGAGTCCAGCAGCGAGGCTGGCGCTCCCACTCAGCGTTCCTGCACGGAACTGAGCCCGGGTGCGTGAGACCGTGAGAGGGGGCAAAGACAGGCGTACCAGCGAGCTGTTCACGGTGCACGCTGACGCATCACCCTTCAAGCTCACGTTCCTTTCATGGGGAGAACACGAGGCCTTGATTGCGCTTTCCTGTGGTACGTAAACTTTGGTCGCGTCCCCTGGTGGGCACATCGGCTCAGGACTGCCCTGTCCCAAAGGCTCCAGGTGTGGAGCCCGACTGTTGGAGCTCAGCCTCACGTGGCTCTTTCACGGACGAGACCGGCTCGCAATGGGACCGTTCACGAGCTGGGGACCGTGCTGGCTGTTAGGAGTCGGCACACCAAGAGCCCTCCGAGGGAGAGGAGCTGCTGACGTTTGCCAGCACAGTCTCCAATTCCCAACTGCAACCATTCCCTGTAAGAGGCTCCCGAAAGCTTCGACGCAGTTTCTCAGTTAGCTATAAATGGAGGCCAGTCACTTGGCAGACTCCCCCAACGCCCGGCCTCCCAGGCTGCGATACAGACACGCCGACTGCTTCAGCCAACAGGGACAGCTTGGAGTAAAAGGGAGACTCCTACGTGTCAAAGTACTTGCGTGACGCTGGCCAGAAGCTCAAACATTTAGGGCAGGGCATCAGGGCACTTCGCCGCACGCAGAGCAAGTTTGTTCTCATCTCGCCTCTGAAAGCCGAGTTTAACCAGCTAGGAAGCAAACTTCGGGAAAGGTACTCAGGGTGCCGCCGCTTCAAAATTCTCTCACCAGACAGCCCAAATCGTGTACGCCTCTTTGTATTTTCCATGGGCAGGACAAAATGGTGTCAAACCCGCACGCCTCCAGCTGGGGGTGGGTTGGGGTGGGGTGGGGTGGGGTGGGGGTGGGGGTTGGGCGACGTACACTTTCTCCACGGGAAACAGGCCCACGCCTTCAGTGTGAAAGGCCTCTACGCCTCTCCGCTTTCGCAGCCCAGGCGCAGCCTCAGCTCTGAAAAGCTTCCAGAGCAGGAAGGTCAGAAAACCTTTGAACCACCCAGCAGGTGCAGCACAGAACAAGGGCTTCTCTCTTGGCCTTGAGAACACCCACTGCCCAGCGCTCCTTTGTGTACACACGTGGTGGAGGAAGGGTGCTGCATTCGGCTCCGTGAGAACTTCTCCGGGCCACGTAGTGTGAACGCAAGTAGATGAGCCCTACATCTCATGCCAGTCTCCTGTGCGAGTTGGACAAGGCGAACTCCCTGCTTGAATCCCGGGGTGGGTTAAGTACCCTCCGGGGAAGGATCGTTGCTTGGGACCCCGGGGCTGGTGTCGAGGTGACTGTTCTGTGCATCCACCTCGCAGCTGTTCTCTCTCCGCGGGTTCTCTCCGCCTGCTGCAGCCAAAAGGGACACAGCTTAGGGTAAAGATAAAAACCCGGGGTGTAAACGTTCTTGCCTAGCCCTCGCCCCAAGCACAAGCGTATATGCCTCTGGTCAAAGGCTTTTGCCACAAGCTGAACACGTTTGGTCTCATCTAAGCCTCTGAAGCCCGAGTTCACCCAGCTACGAATCAAACTTCAGGAGAGGTGCTCAGGGTGATGCGGACTGCCAAGCGTTTCACCAGGCAGCCCAGATCGAGTACAAACACTTGTGTTTTAAACGGGCAGAGGAAATGGTGTCAAGAGCGCGCCTCCATCTCCCGGGCGACGTACACGTTCTCTCCACGAGACGCAAGCCCTTCCTCCAGTGTGAAAGGCCTCTACACTCTACACCTCTTGCGCTCGCAGCACGCAGGTGCCACCCGCTCTGAACATCTTCCAAAGGCACAGGGGTCACGCAACGTGTGAACCACCGAGCGCGGGTGCAGCACACACCTAGGTCTTCGCTGTCGGCCTGAGAACACCCACGGCACAGGGCTTCTTTGGTGCACACACGTGGTAGCGGTCGGTGATGCCTTCTGCTCCGTGAAACCTTCTCGGGGACACAGAGCGTGAGCGCACGTAGATTAGCCCTACACCTCATCCCTCTTTCTTGAGTGAGTTGTACTGCTATAAGGCAAAACTCCCTGCTGGAATCTCGGTGTGGCTTAAGTATCCTCCGGGAAGCGATCGCTGCTAGAGACACTGTGCTGCTCTCTAGGATAACGGTCTGTGCCTCCACTGCGCTGCTGTTGTCTCCAAGTCGCTTGCGAAGGCCTTTTCGAAGAGGTTGCTCACAGTGTCGTTTCTTTAGAGCAACCCACAGGCATACGAGGATGCCGGTTCTGTGAAGGAAAATGCTCCCTGCCTCAGCCACTTGGGCGCCGTTTTGTACAGGAAAGGACACTCCGCCTTGGAGGCTCTTCCTTCCGGATTGCCACTCGCACTGGCGATGTCTCCTGAATCTCGCGGGGTTACGGTGCCGTCACAGGGTCCGTATCTCAGGCCTAGAACGGCAGAGCGTCCGGCAGCTTTGAAAGAGACCGTCGGCATTCTTCTGGCCTTCGGGGACGCTCCATGAGGAACAAGCTCCTCAGCAGCGTGCGTCTTTAGATCTTTCATGGCAGAACCTCTGTGGGCGACCTCATTCCTCCCCCCACGTGAGAGACACACACAACCTGCCATTAGGGGGTGGAAGGCTTTAGAGTCCAGCAGCGAGGCTGGCGCTCCCACTCAGCGTTCCTGCATGGAACTGAGCCCGGGTGCGTGAGACCGTGAGAGGGGGCAAAGACAGGCGTACCAGCGAGCTGTTCACGGTGCACGCTGACGCATCACCCTTCAAGCTCACGTTCCTTTCATGGAGAGAACACGAGGCCTTGATTGCGCTTTCCTGTGGTACGTAAACTTTGGTCGCGTCCCCTGGTGGGCACATCGGCTCAGGACTGCCCTGTCCGAAAGGCTCCAGGTGTGGAGCCCGACTGTTGGAGCTCAGCCTCACGTGGCTCTTTCACGGACGAGACCGGCTCGCAATGGGACCGTTCACGAGCTGGGGACCGTGCTGGCTGTTAGGAGTCGGCACACCAAGAGCCCTCCGAGGGAGAGGAGCTGCTGACGTTTGCCAGCACAGTCTCCAATTCCCAACTGCAACCATTCCCTGTAAGAGGCTCCCGAAAGCTTCGACGCAGTTTCTCAGTTAGCTATAAATGGAGGCCAGTCACTTGGCAGACTCCCCCAACGCCCGGCCTCCCAGGCTGCGATACAGACATGCCGACTGCTTCAGCCAACAGGGACAGCTTGGAGTAAAAGGGAGACTCCTACGTGTCAAAGTACTTGCGTGACGCTGGCCAGAAGCTCAAACATTTAGGGCAGGGCATCAGGGCACTTCGCCGCACGCGGAGCAAGTTTGTTCTCATCTCGCCTCTGAAAGCCGAGTTTAACCAGCTAGGAAGCAAACTTCGGGAAAGGTACTCAGGGTGCCGCCGCTTCAAAATTCTCTCACCAGACAGCCCAAATCGTGTACGCCTCTTTGTATTTCCATGGGCAGGACAAAATGGTGTCAAACCCGCACGCCTCCAGCTGGGGGTGGGTTGGGGTGGGGTGGGGTGGGGTGGGGGTGGGGGTTGGGCGACGTACACTTTCTCCACGGGAAACAGGCCCACGCCTTCAGTGTGAAAGGCCTCTACGCCTCTCCGCTTTCGCAGCCCAGGCGCAGCCTCAGCTCTGAAAAGCTTCCAGAGCAGGAAGGTCAGAAAACCTTTGAACCACCCAGCAGGTGCAGCACAGAACAAGGGCTTCTCTCTTGGCCTTGAGAACACCCACTGCCCAGCGCTCCTTTGTGTACACACGTGGTGGAGGAAGGGTGCTGCATTCGGCTCCGTGAGAACTTCTCCGGGCCACGTAGTGTGAACGCAAGTAGATGAGCCCTACATCTCATGCCAGTCTCCTGTGCGAGTTGGACAAGGCGAACTCCCTGCTTGAATCCCGGGGTGGGTTAAGTACCCTCCGGGGAAGGATCGTTGCTTGGGACCCCGGGGCTGGTGTCGAGGTGACTGTTCTGTGCATCCACCTCGCAGCTGTTCTCTCTCCGCGGGTTCTCTCCGCCTGCTGCAGCCAAAAGGGACACAGCTTAGGGTAAAGATAAAAACCCGGGGTGTAAACGTTCTTGCCTAGCCCTCGCCCCAAGCACAAGCGTATATGCCTCTGGTCAAAGGCTTTCGCCACAAGCTGAACACGTTTGGTCTCATCTAAGCCTCTGAAGCCCGAGTTCACCCAGCTACGAATCAAACTTCAGGAGAGGTGCTCAGGGTGATGCGGACTGCCAAGCGTTTCACCAGGCAGCCCAGATCGAGTACAAACACTTGTGTTTTAAACGGGCAGAGGAAATGGTGTCAAGAGCGCGCCTCCATCTCCCGGGCGACGTACACGTTCTCTCCACGAGACGCAAGCCCTTCCTCCAGTGTGAAAGGCCTCTACACTCTACACCTCTTGCGCTCGCAGCACGCAGGTGCCACCCGCTCTGAACATCTTCCAAAGGCACAGGGGTCACGCAACGTGTGAACCACCGAGCGCGGGTGCAGCACACACCTAGGTCTTCGCTGTCGGCCTGAGAACACCCACGGCACAGGGCTTCTTTGGTGCACACACGTGGTAGCGGTCGGTGATGCCTTCTGCTCCGTGAAACCTTCTCGGGGACACAGAGCGTGAGCGCACGTAGATTAGCCCTACACCTCATCCCTCTTTCTTGAGTGAGTTGTACTGCTATAAGGCAAAACTCCCTGCTGGAATCTCGGTGTGGCTTAAGTATCCTCCGGGAAGCGATCGCTGCTAGAGACACTGTGCTGCTCTCTAGGATAACGGTCTGTGCCTCCACTGCGCTGCTGTTGTCTCCAAGTCGCTTGCGAAGGCCTTTTCGAAGAGGTTGCTCACAGTGTCGTTTCTTTAGAGCAACCCACAGGCATACGAGGATGCCGGTTCTGTGAAGGAAAATGCTCCCTGCCTCAGCCACTTGGGCGCCGTTTTGTACAGGAAAGGACACTCCGCCTTGGAGGCTCTTCCTTCCGGATTGCCACTCGCACTGGCGATGTCTCCTGAATCTCGCGGGGTTACGGTGCCGTCACAGGGTCCGTATCTCAGGCCTAGAACGGCAGAGCGTCCGGCAGCTTTGAAAGAGACCGTCGGCATTCTTCTGGCCTTCGGGGACGCTCCATGAGGAACAAGCTCCTCAGCAGCGTGCGTCTTTAGATCTTTCATGGCAGAACCTCTGTGGGCGACCTCATTCCTCCCCCCACGTGAGAGACACACACAACCTGCCATTAGGGGGTGGAAGGCTTTAGAGTCCAGCAGCGAGGCTGGCGCTCCCACTCAGCGTTCCTGCACGGAACTGAGCCCGGGTGCGTGAGACCGTGAGAGGGGGCAAAGACAGGCGTACCAGCGAGCTGTTCACGGTGCACGCTGACGCATCACCCTTCAAGCTCACGTTCATTTCATGGAGAGAACACGAGGCCTTGATTGCGCTTTCCTGTGGTACGTAAACTTTGGTCGCGTCCCCTGGTGGGCACATCGGCTCAGGACTGCCCTGTCCCAAAGGCTCCAGGTGTGGAGCCCGACTGTTGGAGCTCAGCCTCACGTGGCTCTTTCACGGACGAGACCGGCTCGCAATGGGACCGTTCACGAGCTGGGGACCGTGCTGGCTGTTAGGAGTCGGCACACCAAGAGCCCTCCGAGGGAGAGGAGCTGCTGACGTTTGCCAGCACAGTCTCCAATTCCCAACTGCAACCATTCCCTGTAAGAGGCTCCCGAAAGCTTCGACGCAGTTTCTCAGTTAGCTATAAATGGAGGCCAGTCACTTGGCAGACTCCCCCAACGCCCGGCCTCCCAGGCTGCGATACAGACACGCCGACTGCTTCAGCCAACAGGGACAGCTTGGAGTAAAAGGGAGACTCCTACGTGTCAAAGTACTTGCGTGACGCTGGCCAGAAGCTCAAACATTTAGGGCAGGGCATCAGGGCACTTCGCCGCACACGGAGCAAGTTTGTTCTCATCTCGCCTCTGAAAGCCGAGTTTAACCAGCTAGGAAGCAAACTTCGGGAAAGGTACTCAGGGTGCCGCCGCTTCAAAATTCTCTCACCAGACAGCCCAAATCGTGTACGCCTCTTTGTATTTTCCATGGGCAGGACAAAATGGTGTCAAACCCGCACGCCTCCAGCTGGGGGTGGGTTGGGGTGGGGTGGGGTGGGGTGGGGGTGGGGGTTGGGCGACGTACACTTTCTCCATGGGAAACAGGCCCACGCCTTCAGTGTGAAAGGCCTCTACGCCTCTCCGCTTTCGCAGCCCAGGCGCAGCCTCAGCTCTGAAAAGCTTCCAGAGCAGGAAGGTCAGAAAACCTTTGAACCACCCAGCAGGTGCAGCACAGAACAAGGGCTTCTCTCTTGGCCTTGAGAACACCCACTGCCCAGCGCTCCTTTGTGTACACACGTGGTGGAGGAAGGGTGCTGCATTCGGCTCCGTGAGAACTTCTCCGGGCCACGTAGTGTGAACGCAAGTAGATGAGCCCTACATCTCATGCCAGTCTCCTGTGCGAGTTGGACAAGGCGAACTCCCTGCTTGAATCCCGGGGTGGGTTAAGTACCCTCCGGGGAAGGATCGTTGCTTGGGACCCCGGGGCTGGTGTCGAGGTGACTGTTCTGTGCATCCACCTCGCAGCTGTTCTCTCTCCGCGGGTTCTCTCCGCCTGCTGCAGCCAAAAGGGACACAGCTTAGGGTAAAGATAAAAACCCGGGGTGTAAACGTTCTTGCCTAGCCCTCGCCCCAAGCACAAGCGTATATGCCTCTGGTCAAAGGCTTTCGCCACAAGCTGAACACGTTTGGTCTCATCTAAGCCTCTGAAGCCCGAGTTCACCCAGCTACGAATCAAACTTCAGGAGAGGTGCTCAGGGTGATGCGGACTGCCAAGCGTTTCACCAGGCAGCCCAGATCGAGTACAAACACTTGTGTTTTAAACGGGCAGAGGAAATGGTGTCAAGAGCGCGCCTCCATCTCCCGGGCGACGTACACGTTCTCTCCACGAGACGCAAGCCCTTCCTCCAGTGTGAAAGGCCTCTACACTCTACACCTCTTGCGCTCGCAGCACGCAGGTGCCACCAGCTCTGAACATCTTCCAAAGGCACAGGGGTCACGCAACGTGTGAACCACCGAGCGCGGGTGCAGCACACACCTAGGTCTTCGCTGTCGGCCTGAGAACACCCACGGCACAGGGCTTCTTTGGTGCACACACGTGGTAGCAGTCGGTGATGCCTTCTGCTCCGTGAAACCTTCTCGGGGACACAGAGCGTGAGCGCACGTAGATTAGCCCTACACCTCATCCCTCTTTCTTGAGTGAGTTGTACTGCTATAAGGCAAAACTCCCTGCTGGAATCTCGGTGTGGCTTAAGTATCCTCCGGGAAGCGATCGCTGCTAGAGACACTGTGCTGCTCTCTAGGATAACGGTCTGTGCCTCCACTGCGCTGCTGTTGTCTCCAAGTCGCTTGCGAAGGCCTTTTCGAAGAGGTTGCTCACAGTGTCGTTTCTTTAGAGCAACCCACAGGCATACGAGGATGCCGGTTCTGTGAAGGAAAATGCTCCCTGCCTCAGCCACTTGGGCGCCGTTTTGTACAGGAAAGGACACTCTGCCTTGGAGGCTCTTCCTTCCGGATTGCCACTCGCACTGGCGATGTCTCCTGAATCTCGCGGGGTTACGGTGCCGTCACAGGGTCCGTATCTCAGGCCTAGAATGGCAGAGCGTCCGGCAGCTTTGAAAGAGACCGTCGGCATTCTTCTGGCCTTCGGGGACGCTCCATGAGGAACAAGCTCCTCAGCAGCGTGCGTCTTTAGATCTTTCATGGCAGAACCTCTGTGGGCGACCTCATTCCTCCCCCCACGTGAGAGACACACACAACCTGCCATTAGGGGGTGGAAGGCTTTAGAGTCCAGCAGCGAGGCTGGCGCTCCCACTCAGCGTTCCTGCACGGAACTGAGCCCGGGTGCGTGAGACCGTGAGAGGGGGCAAAGACAGGCGTACCAGCGAGCTGTTCACGGTGCATGCTGACGCATCACCCTTCAAGCTCACGTTCCTTTCATGGAGAGAACACGAGGCCTTGATTGCGCTTTCCTGTGGTACGTAAACTTTGGTCGCGTCCCCTGGTGGGCACATCGGCTCAGGACTGCCCTGTCCCAAAGGCTCCAGGTGTGGAGCCCGACTGTTGGAGCTCAGCCTCACGTGGCTCTTTCACGGACGAGACCGGCTCGCAATGGGACCGTTCACGAGCTGGGGACCGTGCTGGCTGTTAGGAGTCGGCACACCAAGAGCCCTCCGAGGGAGAGGAGCTGCTGACGTTTGCCAGCACAGTCTCCAATTCCCAACTGCAACCATTCCCTGTAAGAGGCTCCCGAAAGCTTCGACGCAGTTTCTCAGTTAGCTATAAATGGAGGCCAGTCACTTGGCAGACTCCCCCAACGCCCGGCCTCCCAGGCTGCGATACAGACACGCCGACTGCTTCAGCCAACAGGGACAGCTTGGAGTAAAAGGGAGACTCCTACGTGTCAAAGTACTTGCGTGACGCTGGCCAGAAGCTCAAACATTTAGGGCAGGGCATCAGGGCACTTCGCCGCACGCGGAGCAAGTTTGTTCTCATCTCGCCTCTGAAAGCCGAGTTTAACCAGCTAGGAAGCAAACTTCGGGAAAGGTACTCAGGGTGCCGCCGCTTCAAAATTCTCTCACCAGACAGCCCAAATCGTGTACGCCTCTTTGTATTTTCCATGGGCAGGACAAAATGGTGTCAAACCCGCACGCCTCCAGCTGGGGGTGGGTTGGGGTGGGGTGGGGTGGGGTGGGGGTGGGGGTTGGGCGACGTACACTTTCTCCACGGGAAACAGGCCCACGCCTTCAGTGTGAAAGGCCTCTACGCCTCTCCGCTTTCGCAGCCCAGGCGCAGCCTCAGCTCTGAAAAGCTTCCAGAGCAGGAAGGTCAGAAAACCTTTGAACCACCCAGCAGGTGCAGCACAGAACAAGGGCTTCTCTCTTGGCCTTGAGAACACCCACTGCCCAGCGCTCCTTTGTGTACACACGTGGTGGAGGAAGGGTGCTGCATTCGGCTCCGTGAGAACTTCTCCGGGCCACGTAGTGTGAACGCAAGTAGATGAGCCCTACATCTCATGCCAGTCTCCTGTGCGAGTTGGACAAGGCGAACTCCCTGCTTGAATCCCGGGGTGGGTTAAGTACCCTCCGGGGAAGGATCGTTGCTTGGGACCCCGGGGCTGGTGTCGAGGTGACTGTTCTGTGCATCCACCTCGCAGCTGTTCTCTCTCCGCGGGTTCTCTCCGCCTGCTGCAGCCAAAAGGGACACAGCTTAGGGTAAAGATAAAAACCCGGGGTGTAAACGTTCTTGCCTAGCCCTCGCCCCAAGCACAAGCGTATATGCCTCTGGTCAAAGGCTTTCGCCACAAGCTGAACACGTTTGGTCTCATCTAAGCCTCTGAAGCCCGAGTTCACCCAGCTACGAATCAAACTTCAGGAGAGGTGCTCAGGGTGATGCGGACTGCCAAGCGTTTCACCAGGCAGCCCAGATCGAGTACAAACACTTGTGTTTTAAACGGGCAGAGGAAATGGTGTCAAGAGCGTGCCTCCATCTCCCGGGCGACGTACACGTTCTCTCCACGAGACGCAAGCACTTCCTTCAGTGAGAAAGGCCTCTACACTCTACACCTCTTGCGCTCGCAGCACGCAGGTGCCACCCACTCTGAACATCTTCCAAAGGCACAGGGGTCACGCAACGTGTGAACCACCGAGCGCGGGTGCAGCACACACCTAGGTCTTCGCTGTCGGCCTGAGAACACCCACGGCACAGGGCTTCTTTGGTGCACACACGTGGTAGCGGTCGGTGATGCCTTCTGCTCCGTGAAACCTTCTCGGGGACACAGAGCGTGAGCGCACGTAGATTAGCCCTACACCTCATCCCTCTTTCTTGAGTGAGTTGTACTGCTATAAGGCAAAACTCCCTGCTGGAATCTCGGTGTGGCTTAAGTATCCTCCGGGAAGCGATCGCTGCTAGAGACACTGTGCTGCTCTCTAGGATAACGGTCTGTGCCTCCACTGCGCTGCTGTTGTCTCCAAGTCGCTTGCGAAGGCCTTTTCGAAGAGGTTGCTCACAGTGTCGTTTCTTTAGAGCAACCCACAGGCATACGAGGATGCCGGTTCTGTGAAGGAAAATGCTCCCTGCCTCAGCCACTTGGGCGCCGTTTTGTACAGGAAAGGACACTCCGCCTTGGAGGCTCTTCCTTCCGGATTGCCACTCGCACTGGCGATGTCTCCTGAATCTCGCGGGGTTACGGTGCCGTCACAGGGTCCGTATCTCAGGCCTAGAACGGCAGAGCGTCCGGCAGCTTTGAAAGAGACCGTCGGCATTCTTCTGGCCTTCGGGGACGCTCCATGAGGAACAAGCTCCTCAGCAGCGTGCGTCTTTAGATCTTTCATGGCAGAACCTCTGTGGGCAACCTCATTCCTCCCCCCACGTGAGAGACACACACAACCTGCCATTAGGGGGTGGAAGGCTTTAGAGTCCAGCAGCGAGGCTGGTGCTCCCACTCAGCGTTCCTGCACGGAACTGAGCCTGGGTGCGTGAGACCGTGAGAGGGGGCAAAGACAGGCGTACCAGCGAGCTGTTCACGGTGCACGCTGACGCATCACCCTTCAAGCTCACGTTCCTTTCATGGAGAGAACACGAGGCCTTGATTGCGCTTTCCTGTGGTACGTAAACTTTGGTCGCGTCCCCTGGTGGGCACATCGGCTCAGGACTGCCCTGTCCCAAAGGCTCCAGGTGTGGAGCCCGACTGTTGGAGCTCAGCCTCACGTGGCTCTTTCACGGACGAGACCGGCTCGCAATGGGACCGTTCACGAGCTGGGGACCGTGCTGGCTGTTAGGAGTCGGCACACCAAGAGCCCTCCGAGGGAGAGGAGCTGCTGACGTTTGCCAGCACAGTCTCCAATTCCCAACTGCAACCATTCCCTGTAAGAGGCTCCTGAAAGCTTCGACGCAGTTTCTCAGTTAGCTATAAATGGAGGCCAGTCACTTGGCAGACTCCCCCAACGCCCGGCCTCCCAGGCTGCGATACAGACACGCCGACTGCTTCAGCCAACAGGGACAGCTTGGAGTAAAAGGGAGACTCCTACGTGTCAAAGTACTTGCGTGACGCTGGCCAGAAGCTCAAACATTTAGGGCAGGGCATCAGGGCACTTCGCCGCACGCGGAGCAAGTTTGTTCTCATCTCGCCTCTGAAAGCCGAGTTTAACCAGCTAGGAAGCAAACTTCGGGAAAGGTACTCAGGGTGCCGCCGCTTCAAAATTCTCTCACCAGACAGCCCAAATCGTGTACGCCTCTTTGTATTTTCCATGGGCAGGACAAAATGGTGTCAAACCCGCACGCCTCCAGCTGGGGGTGGGTTGGGGTGGGGTGGGGTGGGGTGGGGGTGGGGGTTGGGCGACGTACACTTTCTCCACGGGAAACAGGCCCACGCCTTCAGTGTGAAAGGCCTCTACGCCTCTCCGCTTTCGCAGCCCAGGCGCAGCCTCAGCTCTGAAAAGCTTCCAGAGCAGGAAGGTCAGAAAACCTTTGAACCACCCAGCAGGTGCAGCACAGAACAAGGGCTTCTCTCTTGGCCTTGAGAACACCCACTGCCCAGCGCTCCTTTGTGTACACACGTGGTGGAGGAAGGGTGCTGCATTCGGCTCCGTGAGAACTTCTCCGGGCCACGTAGTGTGAACGCAAGTAGATGAGCCCTACATCTCATGCCAGTCTCCTGTGCGAGTTGGACAAGGCGAACTCCCTGCTTGAATCCCGGGGTGGGTTAAGTACCCTCCGGGGAAGGATCGTTGCTTGGGACCCCGGGGCTGGTGTCGAGGTGACTGTTCTGTGCATCCACCTCGCAGCTGTTCTCTCTCCGCGGGTTCTCTCCGCCTGCTGCAGCCAAAAGGGACACAGCTTAGGGTAAAGATAAAAACCCGGGGTGTAAACGTTCTTGCCTAGCCCTCGCCCCAAGCACAAGCGTATATGCCTCTGGTCAAAGGCTTTCGCCACAAGCTGAACACGTTTGGTCTCATCTAAGCCTCTGAAGCCCGAGTTCACCCAGCTACGAATCAAACTTCAGGAGAGGTGCTCAGGGTGATGCGGACTGCCAAGCGTTTCACCAGGCAGCCCAGATCGAGTACAAACACTTGTGTTTTAAACGGGCAGAGGAAATGGTGTCAAGAGCGCGCCTCCATCTCCCGGGCGACGTACACGTTCTCTCCACGAGACGCAAGCCCTTCCTCCAGTGTGAAAGGCCTGTACACTCTACACCTCTTGCGCTCGCAGCACGCAGGTGCCACCAGCTCTGAACATCTTCCAAAGGCACAGGGGTCACGCAACGTGTGAACCACCGAGCGCGGGTGCAGCACACACCTAGGTCTTCGCTGTCGGCCTGAGAACACCCACGGCACAGGGCTTCTTTGGTGCACACACGTGGTAGTGGTCGGTGATGCCTTCTGCTCCGTGAAACCTTCTCGGGGACACAGAGCGTGAGCGCACGTAGATTAGCCCTACACCTCATCCCTCTTTCTTGAGTGAGTTGTACTGCTATAAGGCAAAACTCCCTGCTGGAATCTCGGTGTGGCTTAAGTATCCTCCGGGAAGCGATCGCTGCTAGAGACACTGTGCTGCTCTCTAGGATAACGGTCTGTGCCTCCACTGCGCTGCTGTTGTCTCCAAGTCGCTTGCGAAGGCCTTTTCGAAGAGGTTGCACACAGTGTCGTTTCTTTAGAGCAACCCACAGGCATACGAGGATGCCGGTTCTGTGAAGGAAAATGCTCCCTGCCTCAGCCACTTGGGCGCCGTTTTGTACAGGAAAGGACACTCCGCCTTGGAGGCTCTTCCTTCCGGATTGCCACTCGCACTGGCGATGTCTCCTGAATCTCGCGGGGTTACGGTGCCGTCACAGGGTCCGTATCTCAGGCCTAGAACGGCAGAGCGTCCGGCAGCTTTGAAAGAGACCGTCGGCATTCTTCTGGCCTTCGGGGACGCTCCATGAGGAACAAGCTCCTCAGCAGCGTGCGTCTTTAGATCTTTCATGGCAGAACCTCTGTGGGCGACCTCATTCCTCCCCCCACGTGAGAGACACACACAACCTGCCATTAGGGGGTGGAAGGCTTTAGAGTCCAGCAGCGAGGCTGGCGCTCCCACTCAGCGTTCCTGCACGGAACTGAGCCCGGGTGCGTGAGACCGTGAGAGGGGGCAAAGACAGGCGTACCAGCGAGCTGTTCACGGTGCACGCTGACGCATCACCCTTCAAGCTCACGTTCTTTTCATGGAGAGAACACGAGGCCTTGATTGCGCTTTCCTGTGGTACGTAAACTTTGGTCGCGTCCCCTGGTGGGCACATCGGCTCAGGACTGCCCTGTCCCAAAGGCTCCAGGTGTGGAGCCCGACTGTTGGAGCTCAGCCTCACGTGGCTCTTTCACGGACGAGACCGGCTCGCAATGGGACCGTTCACGAGCTGGGGACCGTGCTGGCTGTTAGGAGTCGGCACACCAAGAGCCCTCCGAGGGAGAGGAGCTGCTGACGTTTGCCAGCACAGTCTCCAATTCCCAACTGCAACCATTCCCTGTAAGAGGCTCCCGAAAGCTTCGACGCAGTTTCTCAGTTAGCTATAAATGGAGGCCAGTCACTTGGCAGACTCCCCCAACGCCCGGCCTCCCAGGCTGCGATACAGACACGCCGACTGCTTCAGCCAACAGGGACAGCTTGGAGTAAAAGGGAGACTCCTACGTGTCAAAGTACTTGCGTGACGCTGGCCAGAAGCTCAAATATTTAGGGCAGGGCATCAGGGCACTTCGCCGCACGCGGAGCAAGTTTGTTCTCATCTCGCCTCTGAAAGCAGAGTTTAACCAGCTAGGAAGCAAACTTCGGGAAAGGTACTCAGGGTGCCGCCGCTTCAAAATTCTCTCACCAGACAGCCCAAATCGTGTACGCCTCTTTGTATTTTCCATGGGCAGGACAAAATGGTGTCAAACCCGCACGCCTCCAGCTGGGGGTGGGTTGGGGTGGGGTGGGGTGGGGTGGGGGTGGGGGTTGGGCGACGTACACTTTCTCCACGGGAAACAGGCCCATGCCTTCAGTGTGAAAGGCCTCTACGCCTCTCCGCTTTCGCAGCCCAGGCGCAGCCTCAGCTCTGAAAAGCTTCCAGAGCAGGAAGGTCAGAAAACCTTTGAACCACCCAGCAGGTGCAGCACAGAACAAGGGCTTCTCTCTTGGCCTTGAGAACACCCACTGCCCAGCGCTCCTTTGTGTACACACGTGGTGGAGGAAGGGTGCTGCATTCGGCTCCGTGAGAACTTCTCCGGGCCACGTAGTGTGAACGCAAGTAGATGAGCCCTACATCTCATGCCAGTCTCCTGTGCGAGTTGGACAAGGCGAACTCCCTGCTTGAATCCCGGGGTGGGTTAAGTACCCTCCGGGGAAGGATCGTTGCTTGGGACCCCGGGGCTGGTGTCGAGGTGACTGTTCTGTGCATCCACCTCGCAGCTGTTCTCTCTCCGCGGGTTCTCTCCGCCTGCTGCAGCCAAAAGGGACACAGCTTAGGGTAAAGATAAAAACCCGGGGTGTAAACGTTCTTGCCTAGCCCTCGCCCCAAGCACAAGCGTATATGCCTCTGGTCAAAGGCTTTCGCCACAAGCTGAACACGTTTGGTCTCATCTAAGCCTCTGAAGCCCGAGTTCACCCAGCTACGAATCAAACTTCAGGAGAGGTGCTCAGGGTGATGCGGACTGCCAAGCGTTTCACCAGGCAGCCCAGATCGAGTACAAACACTTGTGTTTTAAACGGGCAGAGGAAATGGTGTCAAGAGCGTGCCTCCATCTCCCGGGCGACGTACACGTTCTCTCCACGAGACGCAAGCACTTCCTCCAGTGAGAAAGGCCTCTACACTCTACACCTCTTGCGCTCGCAGCACGCAGGTGCCACCCGCTCTGAACATCTTCCAAAGGCACAGGGGTCACGCAACGTGTGAACCACCGAGCGCGGGTGCAGCACACACCTAGGTCTTCGCTGTCGGCCTGAGAACACCCACGGCACAGGGCTTCTTTGGTGCACACACGTGGTAGCGGTCGGTGATGCCTTCTGCTCCGTGAAACCTTCTCGGGGACACAGAGCGTGAGCGCACGTAGATTAGCCCTACACCTCATCCCTCTTTCTTGAGTGAGTTGTACTGCTATAAGGCAAAACTCCCTGCTGGAATCTCGGTGTGGCTTAAGTATCCTCCGGGAAGCGATCGCTGCTAGAGACACTGTGCTGCTCTCTAGGATAACGGTCTGTGCCTCCACTGCGCTGCTGTTGTCTCCAAGTCGCTTGCGAAGGCCTTTTCGAAGAGGTTGCTCACAGTGTCGTTTCTTTAGAGCAACCCACAGGCATACGAGGATGCCGGTTCTGTGAAGGAAAATGCTCCCTGCCTCAGCCACTTGGGCGCCGTTTTGTACAGGAAAGGACACTCCGCCTTGGAGGCTCTTCCTTCCGGATTGCCACTCGCACTGGCGATGTCTCCTGAATCTCGCGGGGTTACGGTGCCATCACAGGGTCCGTATCTCAGGCCTAGAACGGCAGAGCATCCGGCAGCTTTGAAAGAGACCGTCGGCATTCTTCTGGCCTTCGGGGACGCTCCATGAGGAACAAGCTCCTCAGCAGCGTGCGTCTTTAGATCTTTCATGGCAGAACCTCTGTGGGCGACCTCATTCCTCCCCCCACGTGAGAGACACACACAACCTGCCATTAGGGGGTGGAAGGCTTTAGAGTCCAGCAGCGAGGCTGGCGCTCCCACTCAGCGTTCCTGCACGGAACTGAGCCCGGGTGCGTGAGACCGTGAGAGGGGGCAAAGACAGGCGTACCAGCGAGCTGTTCACGGTGCACGCTGACGCATCACCCTTCAAGCTCACGTTCCTTTCATGGAGAGAACACGAGGCCTTGATTGCGCTTTCCTGTGGTACGTAAACTTTGGTCGCGTCCCCTGGTGGGCACATCGGCTCAGGACTGCCCTGTCCGAAAGACTCCAGGTGTGGAGCCCGACTGTTGGAGCTCAGCCTCACGTGGCTCTTTCATGGACGAGACCGGCTCGCAATGGGACCGTTCACGAGCTGGGGACCGTGCTGGCTGTTAGGAGTCGGCACACCAAGAGCCCTCCGAGGGAGAGGAGCTGCTGACGTTTGCCAGCACAGTCTCCAATTCCCAACTGCAACCATTCCCTGTAAGAGGCTCCCAAAAGCTTCGACGCAGTTTCTCAGTTAGCTATAAATGGAGGCCAGTCACTTGGCAGACTCCCCCAACGCCCGGCCTCCCAGGCTGCGATACAGACACGCCGACTGCTTCAGCCAACAGGGACAGCTTGGAGTAAAAGGGAGACTCCTACGTGTCAAAGTACTTGCGTGACGCTGGCCAGAAGCTCAAACATTTAGGGCAGGGCATCAGGGCACTTCGCCGCACGCGGAGCAAGTTTGTTCTCATCTCGCCTCTGAAAGCCGAGTTTAACCAGCTAGGAAGCAAACTTCGGGAAAGGTACTCAGGGTGCCGCCGCTTCAAAATTCTCTCACCAGACAGCCCAAATCGTGTACGCCTCTTTGTATTTTCCATGGGCAGGACAAAATGGTGTCAAACCCGCACGCCTCCAGCTGGGGGTGGGTTGGGGTGGGGTGGGGTGGGGTGGGGGTGGGGGTTGGGCGACGTACACTTTCTCCACGGGAAACAGGCCCACGCCTTCAGTGTGAAAGGCCTCTACGCCTCTCCGCTTTCGCAGCCCAGGCGCAGCCTCAGCTCTGAAAAGCTTCCAGAGCAGGAAGGTCAGAAAACCTTTGAACCACCCAGCAGGTGCAGCACAGAACAAGGGCTTCTCTCTTGGCCTTGAGAACACCCACTGCCCAGCGCTCCTTTGTGTACACACGTGGTGGAGGAAGGGTGCTGCATTCGGCTCCGTGAGAACTTCTCCGGGCCACGTAGTGTGAACGCAAGTAGATGAGCCCTACATCTCATGCCAGTCTCCTGTGCGAGTTGGACAAGGCGAACTCCCTGCTTGAATCCCGGGGTGGGTTAAGTACCCTCCGGGGAAGGATCGTTGCTTGGGACCCCGGGGCTGGTGTCGAGGTGACTGTTCTGTGCATCCACCTCGCAGCTGTTCTCTCTCCGCGGGTTCTCTCCGCCTGCTGCAGCCAAAAGGGACACAGCTTAGGGTAAAGATAAAAACCCGGGGTGTAAACGTTCTTGCCTAGCCCTCGCCCCAAGCACAAGCGTATATGCCTCTGGTCAAAGGCTTTCGCCACAAGCTGAACACGTTTGGTCTCATCTAAGCCTCTGAAGCCCGAGTTCACCCAGCTACGAATCAAACTTCAGGAGAGGTGCTCAGGGTGATGCGGACTGCCAAGCGTTTCACCAGGCAGCCCAGATCGAGTACAAACACTTGTGTTTTAAACGGGCAGAGGAAATGGTGTCAAGAGCGCGCCTCCATCTCCCGGGCGATGTACACGTTCTCTCCACGAGACGCAAGCCCTTCCTCCAGTGTGAAAGGCCTCTACACTCTACACCTCTTGCGCTCGCAGCACGCAGGTGCCACCCGCTCTGAACATCTTCCAAAGGCACAGGGGTCACGCAACGTGTGAACCACCGAGCGCGGGTGCAGCACACACCTAGGTCTTCGCTGTCGGCCTGAGAACACCCACGGCACAGGGCTTCTTTGGTGCACACACGTGGTAGCGGTCGGTGATGCCTTCTGCTCCGTGAAACCTTCTCGGGGACACAGAGCGTGAGCGCACGTAGATTAGCCCTACACCTCATCCCTCTTTCTTGAGTGAGTTGTACTGCTATAAGGCAAAACTCCCTGCTGGAATCTCGGTGTGGCTTAAGTATCCTCCGGGAAGCGATCGCTGCTAGAGACACTGTGCTGCTCTCTAGGATAACGGTCTGTGCCTCCACTGCGCTGCTGTTGTCTCCAAGTCGCTTGCGAAGGCCTTTTCGAAGAGGTTGCTCACAGTGTCGTTTCTTTAGAGCAACCCACAGGCATACGAGGATGCCGGTTCTGTGAAGGAAAATGCTCCCTGCCTCAGCCACTTGGGCGCCGTTTTGTACAGGAAAGGACACTCCGCCTTGGAGGCTCTTCCTTCCGGATTGCCACTCGCACTGGCGATGTCTCCTGAATCTCGCGGGGTTACGGTGCCGTCACAGGGTCCGTATCTCAGGCCTAGAACGGCAGAGCGTCCGGCAGCTTTGAAAGAGACCGTCGGCATTCTTCTGGCCTTCGGGGACGCTCCATGAGGAACAAGCTCCTCAGCAGCGTGCGTCTTTAGATCTTTCATGGCAGAACCTCTGTGGGCGACCTCATTCCTCCCCCCAAGTGAGAGACACACACAACCTGCCATTAGGGGGTGGAAGGCTTTAGAGTCCAGCAGCGAGGCTGGCGCTCCCACTCAGCGTTCCTGCACGGAACTGAGCCCGGGTGCGTGAGACCGTGAGAGGGGGCACAGACAGGCGTACCAGCGAGCTGTTCACGGTGCACGCTGACGCATCACACTTCAAGCTCACGTTCCTTTCATGGAGAGAACACGAGGCCTTGATTGCGCTTTCCTGTGGTACGTAAACTTTGGTCGCGTCCCCTGGTGGGCACATCGGCTCAGGACTGCCCTGTCCCAAAGGCTCCAGGTGTGGAGCCCGACTGTTGGAGCTCAGCCTCACGTGGCTCTTTCACGGACGAGACCGGCTCGCAATGGGACCGTTCACGAGCTGGGGACCGTGCTGGCTGTTAGGAGTCGGCACACCAAGAGCCCTCCGAGGGAGAGGAGCTGCTGACGTTTGCCAGCACAGTCTCCAATTCCCAACTGCAACCATTCCCTGTAAGAGGCTCCCGAAAGCTTCGACGCAGTTTCTCAGTTAGCTATAAATGGAGGCCAGTCACTTGGCAGACTCCCCCAACGCCCGGCCTCCCAGGCTGCGATACAGACACGCCGACTGCTTCAGCCAACAGGGACAGCTTGGAGTAAAAGGGAGACTCCTACGTGTCAAAGTACTTGCGTGACGCTGGCCAGAAGCTCAAACATTTAGGGCAGGGCATCAGGGCACTTCGCCTCACGCGGAGCAAGTTTGTTCTCATCTCGCCTCTGAAAGCCGAGTTTAACCAGCTAGGAAGCAAACTTCGGGAAAGGTACTCAGGGTGCCGCCGCTTCAAAATTCTCTCACCAGACAGCCCAAATCGTGTACGCCTCTTTGTATTTTCCATGGGCAGGACAAAATGGTGTCAAACCCGCACGCCTCCAGCTGGGGGTGGGTTGGGGTGGGGTGGGGTGGGGTGGGGGTGGGGGTTGGGCGACGTACACTTTCTCCACGGGAAACAGGCCCACGCCTTCAGTGTGAAAGGCCTCTACGCCTCTCCGCTTTCGCAGCCCAGGCGCAGCCTCAGCTCTGAAAAGCTTCCAGAGCAGGAAGGTCAGAAAACCTTTGAACCACCCAGCAGGTGCAGCACAGAACAAGGGCTTCTCTCTTGGCCTTGAGAACACCCACTGCCCAGCGCTCCTTTGTGTACACACGTGGTGGAGGAAGGGTGCTGCATTCGGCTCCGTGAGAA
Organism: Orcinus orca; assembly: GCF_937001465.1. NCBI lineage: Eukaryota > Metazoa > Chordata > Mammalia > Artiodactyla > Delphinidae > Orcinus > Orcinus orca. The sequence goes on along the minus strand of NW_026043854.1, from coordinate 745,576 downwards.
CTTCTCCGGGCCACGTAGTGTGAACGCAAGTAGATGAGCCCTACATCTCATGCCAGTCTCCTGTGCGAGTTGGACAAGGCGAACTCCCTGCTTGAATCCCGGGGTGGGTTAAGTACCCTCCGGGGAAGGATCGTTGCTTGGGACCCCGGGGCTGGTGTCGAGGTGACTGTTCTGTGCATCCACCTCGCAGCTGTTCTCTCTCCGCGGGTTCTCTCCGCCTGCTGCAGCCAAAAGGGACACAGCTTAGGGTAAAGATAAAAACCCGGGGTGTAAACGTTCTTGCCTAGCCCTCGCCCCAAGCACAAGCGTATATGCCTCTGGTCAAAGGCTTTCGCCACAAGCTGAACACGTTTGGTCTCATCTAAGCCTCTGAAGCCCGAGTTCACCCAGCTACGAATCAAACTTCAGGAGAGGTGCTCAGGGTGATGCGGACTGCCAAGCGTTTCACCAGGCAGCCCAGATCGAGTACAAACACTTGTGTTTTAAACGGGCAGAGGAAATGGTGTCAAGAGCGCGCCTCCATCTCCCGGGCGACGTACACGTTCTCTCCACGAGACGCAAGCCCTTCCTCCAGTGTGAAAGGCCTCTACACTCTACACCTCTTGCGCTCGCAGCACGCAGGTGCCACCCGCTCTGAACATCTTCCAAAGGCACAGGGGTCACGCAACGTGTGAACCACCGAGCGCGGGTGCAGCACACACCTAGGTCTTCGCTGTCGGCCTGAGAACACCCACGGCACAGGGCTTCTTTGGTGCACACACGTGGTAGCGGTCGGTGATGCCTTCTGCTCCGTGAAACCTTCTCGGGGACACAGAGCGTGAGCGCACGTAGATTAGCCCTACACCTCATCCCTCTTTCTTGAGTGAGTTGTACTGCTATAAGGCAAAACTCCCTGCTGGAATCTCGGTGTGGCTTAAGTATCCTCCGGGAAGCGATCGCTGCTAGAGACACTGTGCTGCTCTCTAGGATAACGGTCTGTGCCTCCACTGCGCTGCTGTTGTCTCCAAGTCGCTTGCGAAGGCCTTTTCGAA